>NC_092763.1:16636293-16941945 GCF_047496795.1 Chiloscyllium punctatum | reverse complement strand
GCCACCTTTCCCTCTCAGAAATGTAGGGAATTAAACTTTTGATGGCTGTTGTTCTCCAATGATTTCCCTGAAGCTTCTCCTCTGCTTGGTTCTTCCCTACAGTGTGGAAACAGGCCCTTCAGCCCAACAAGTCCACACCGACCCTCCGAAGAGTAACCCATTTCCCTCTGACTAATGAACCTATACCAGGGGCAATTTAGCTTGGCCAATTCACCTGCCCTGCACATCTTTGGATTGTGGGAGGAAACCGGAGCATCCAGAGGAAACCCACACAGACACTGGGAGAATGTGCAAACTCTACACAGGCAGTCGCCCAAGGCAGGAATCGAACCTGAGTTCCTGGTACTGTGAGGCATCAGTACTAACCACTGAGCCACCATGTCATCCCTTTTCCTCTGTGTAATGCTCCTTTTCCTCCTTCCTCTCCGCAGAATGCCACAGCCACAAGGATTTACATTTCTAGTACCCTCGTTTTGAACCTAATATGTTACAGTCAATTTTCAGAATGCCAAAGTAGTTATTAATAAATTAATTCTGACTTTAAGCAGGAGATTTTAAAATTAATTTGGTTCATTCAGCAATTCTGAATGTAAAATGTCAGTGACCCTGGATGTGAAGGGCAAGTAAAAATATTTAAGTCCGTACATCCTCTAACGAGTCAATTATTTGTGTAACTACTGTTTCATTTGTACAATACAACTACAAGTGTACAATATTATTAGGACAATTTATTCCATTTTAATTAGCTCCCCAAATAATCTATTTTTGGGCAAGTGTGAGACGCAGGGGATCACAGCTATACCTGAAGGCTTTTATCGTGTGGTTTTGGGTTGATGACAGACTGCTCAAGAAGAAAGTCAAGAATAGTCTTCAGACTCAAAAGTCTGACTAACACTATACATTATTTACTATACATTATTATTGAATACTATTGTGCATGTGATCATAGATATGTCAGGTGATGATCTTATGTTTACACGGGATTAGGGTTAATCCATTTTCTTCATGTGTCCATGCGATCTCCAGACTCTGCCTCATTCTAGAATGTTCTAACTCTCCCCACATTGTGATATTTGTAACCAGTGATGTATCACCCTGAGATCTTATCTTAAGGTTGTTCCAGAGTCTGATGGCCTTACACAGCATCTGGGACATGACAGCAGTCCATCAGAAAAATGAGGATAGGGAAACAACCAGATTGGGAGGTTGTGGTGGAGATTGAGCAGAGTCTATGGCGGTGATTAGGGATGGACGATGTCAGAGGGGGCTAGTGGTGGTAATTGGAGATTACTGGTCATGATGGGATGACTAGTGATGGTGATAAGGGTGGGTTAGTGTTGGTGATTAGAGGTTACTGGTAGTAATGGGGTAACTAGTGGTGGTGATTGGGGGTGAGTGGTAGTGATTGGGGTTAGTAGTGGTGGTTATTTGGGCAGGGTAGTGATGTTGATGAAGGAAGGCTAATGGTGATAATCATGTTGGATAATAGTAGTGTTTGGGGTGGGGTATTGATGCTGATTGGGGGAAGTGAAGGCACTGGTGAGGTTTAAGAAGTTGGATGATATTGGGGTGCAGAGTGGTGATCGGGGGAGAATGGTGATGGAAAGGATCAGAAAGAGTATTGGTTTCAGGGCTAGCAGTTGCTTGTGAGCTGTGGATGTGGGGTTGGGAGAAGTTCTGTTGTTTCCCTCCTGGCACCATGTTCAAACACAAGGATCTTTTAAAATTATTCCATGTTGATCTTGACTTTTTGCCGTGTGGCCTCAACAAAGGCTGCTGTTTGTTTGTTAGGGAAGAACATAACACCCATTCTGGGTTTGAGTATGCACCAAAGTCCGATCCTTCAGCCTTTACCAATATGGCAGATGTCCCATCCACCACAGTGGAAACTTATGAGGCTGTATATTGTCCAAAAACTGCATGGCAGAGCTATACCATGAGGCTGATACTTATATCGGAATGTAGTATTCTTTCCCTGAAGCATTTTGCCTGTATTGCTAGCTACTATATCTTGGTTTCAGTTTAACATGCGAATATGGGAATGCTAATTTACTATCCTGGATATGTATATATCTTGTCACAGCTAAAGTTAATTCCGGTGACACAGAACTGGATCAATGTCCGTAAACTGCTTTAATTTAGTAACGCCAGTATATTAGGGTGACCTTTAAAATGTAAAACATGTCAGAGTTAATCTGGCTTTTGTTATCTTTTATCTGAAGACACAACGGGCCTCTAATGCCTTTCAGCTAGATGAGGGAGTAAGGGAGAGGAAGGACTGTTCAGAAGAGTAAAGCAAGGTATTTATTCATGTTTGTTTGCAGCTTCTAGAATTCTGACAAGTTAAAAATCATTTTTTTCCTGCTGCTCTGGATTCGTTTTCACTCCCCACTTCTGGCCCCACCACCCTAATTATAATGTTTTAGTCAAAATCAGCTCTTTCTGATTTGCAGCCAGAGGTGAACCAGTCTATTATGAAAACATGGAAGTCTTTTTTTTTGCAGTGTAGGGACGAGCTGTAAGGATCCATGTTTTTTGTTTTGTTGTGATTAAAATACATCTCGAGCTCAGTCTTTTTTCACTGGGTTTATGTTTTTGTCTCTGTAGAGTTGGCTGTGTTTTTTTTAATTTTAACGGTACCCAGGTACAATTATAATAACCAATCTCCAATCGAACCCCGAAACCCGCTCTTAGAATACGTGCAGCTTCACATTTTTACAATGAACCCCGTACTGTCTGATAAAATATGCCGCATCACTCATCTGGAACAAATTGTTTTGCAGCTGACTGCGAGTCCTCATAGGTGGCGAAAATTAACGCTAGAGTCAGGGCTGAAAACCTGATTTTTAAAAAAATTTTTCAAAAATGTCTGCATTTTCAAAGTGAGGGGAGCGTGGATGCTGCAGGGAAACGTGAATGGTAAAATTGTACCAATATTGTACCAAAATTGTCGAAGCTGGAGGTGAGAGCACAAAAGCCCCAAAACCTTTTCTCATGCCTAGCCACTGAACCATGGGTGAAGCAATGAAAAGGAATTGTAGTGCTGTGGTAATGGCAGATGGCTTAGAGTTAGCAGCAAGGTTCAGGCTATTGTGACGCTATTCATTTTTTATTATATCACAGGGACCACCTGCCGAGACAAGAGCCTGCTCAGTAAATGGTTTGGAAATGTACGGATTATGAATAGCCGAGCCAAGCTGTTTTTTTCTCTCTCTCTCTCTCTCTCGAAGAGGAAAGCCATTAGCTGCAGCTGAAACAGTACCCAAGTGCTCCAGCCCAAGGCAGCTGAGGCACTGCTTATTGAAGCCTGATTAATGTTTTCCCAACAATTGCTCCCATGTGGTGCAGTCCAAAAATCTGCCTGGGATGTTTGTCAAAGTGCCAACTGGATTCAACGTTTAACTACAGAAAAATATAATATTTAATCTGGCGCCCGCTTCCTTCAAATAAAACCTTGAACCTGTCTATTCTGTTCCTCTCCTGAGACAGTTGCACAGTGGAATGCGTTGCCTGCTGTGGTTCTGATCAGTTATTTATGACAGCGCTTAGCTGGAAGGTCCTCAGTCACTGTGAAAGAGAATTAGACTGTGTGCCACTGTCATGTCACTGTGCAGATTTTTATGAGGGCTGACCGTGAAGATTAAATCTTTCCACTACATGATTTTGATCCAACCACAGCGGAGAAAACAACAAGGATTTCCTCTGTGTCGTATGCAGATCATGTAAAATACCACACTATGCCGTGGAAAGCCAATTAAAATGGCAGGGTTTGTCCTTTCCCCGTTGCAAATCGCTGTTGTCCCCTGATACCAAATTCTGTTTCTAAACATCTGCATTATTTATTTATTGCCATCCCGACAGTAAGGAAGGGAAATAATATAGTGCTTGAATGGGACTCAGTTCAGCATATCTCAGGTGAGGCAACTGAAGACATGAAAACACAACGCGGAAAAAAGTCCATTAACAATTTGGAAATAAGTGCTGGATGCCAGATTTTCGAGGAGATTTGCTTTCAGCGTTATTCCCGGAGGACTATAGAGCAGCTCTCTCAGTAGAGAGAGAGAGAGATGATTGGTGGTGAGTTTAACTAGAGAGCCACCACACCTTAGGCGAGGGGTGAGATGCAGAAGGTGGGATCTTCATAGTTACCTCAGCCAGGGCTGAAACTGAACCTGCACTATTGGTATCATTCTGCATCACAGCTCGGCCAACTGAGCTAACTGACGTGCATAAATAACACTGGGCTGATGTGCCCTTTCTTGGAGAGATTAGAACTCAGCAGAATATTTAATTCATGGTGTTTTCCTTGTAAAGAATAAGGTGTGGTTGTAGGGGAGAAAAAGATTAGACACATAAGCGTAACCATTTACAGTTATGGCAAGAAAGAGTCAGAAGATAACTAAAATTATTAACCAACCTTTGTTAAAATTTCAATGAGTTACAGTCACAGGAAAAACTAATTTACATGCAAGAATTCAAGAAACAGGAGCAAGAGTACACAATCTGGTTCATTCTGGTCTGCCATTCAATGCAATCATGACTTATCCTGGTCTTGAATTCCACCTTCCTGCCTAATCTAAATATCTGTCGATGAAGGAGGTTTCCCAATCCTCTGCTGCACAAAATTCCAAAAATTCACAATCCTTTTAAGCAAAGTTAAAAATCACACAACACCAGGTTATAGTCCAACAGGTTTAATTGGAAGCACACTAGCTTTTGGAGCGATGCTCCTTCATCAGGTGATTTGTAATTTCTCTTCTTCTCAGTCATAACTAACCAGGCCCTGCACTTCTTAAAAAATTATTAATGAGTTCTTTCCTCTTTCTATTGTGGCATTTCACTATTACTACAGCATGCATTGCTTATGGTCACAGCCAATCTGTCATTTCTCACTCTGTGCATGTTTACTGTGCCGTATATTGTCTCTGAGCTGGTTTCTATTCTTTTGCAACGTAACATGATGATCAGTCATAACTTTGCTGGTTGCATATTCTAAAAATCTTTGCTGGTATCTATATAATTCAAACTTTCTGCCCAGTGCTCAGTTTCGATTATTCTCAGCCTGGACATTCATTGATAATCTCTTTCCTTCTCTACATTTGAAGAAGAATGTCTTGTGTCTCAGAGTGATTAGAAATTGGATACTGGGCAAGATCCTTCGCACTTGCTTTCTGAGCATGGGTATTGCTGGGGATGGTAATCCGTTCTCAACTGGTGTTGCATGAAAACACAGCAATACAATGTGAAAATTTGTTTTGTTCATTGACATCTGATGATCTTTGATTGATGATACGGGGCATACACTGCTGGACAAATTGAACATGGATAGTAAGATGATAATGTGACATGGGTCACTCCCCACCTAGTACATGTCTTGAAACGGTTTGCCAGTGAGTTGCATTCTACTGTCAGATTTCTTCCTACTAAATAAACTGAAAATGGTGATTGTGAAAAATGGTTGTTCTGTTGCTATGTTATCAAACAATAGGAAATTTTGAAAAGTAATCCATGACCAGGATGTAATCTTCCCTGTGTACTTTGATTAAGTGTGTTGCAACCTTCATCCAAGGAGTGGATGGAACATTATATGGATGTGGACGTCCCTCTGCTGCTGTGAATGATACATTTGGCATGCGTCACTTGTCTTTAAGAATCATTGGTTTTACTGATTCATCCCTGGACTACATACAGATTCATGTACTAGTCATCTTGTACGTTCAATACCCATACATCTTAAGCATAACATGAACATGATATCTTTGTTTTCCGGGTTTTCAGTATTCGGATTATTCATATTCTTTGAAGATGACATGCTGTAAGTTGTCTGTATATGGCCAAAATGAACAAACCTTCTCAGATACTTCTTTAGTATTGTCAGGCGATTCTTGGATCATGGTCTCTTGCAACTATTGCAATAGCTTATCTTTGGCAGTTGCCAATTTCAACTATTCACACTGGCTGTGGTCAAAGTGTAACAGATCAATGTTGAAAATATCTTCATTGTCATTGCCTAGAGCATCCACATGTGGATCAAAAGAAATGTCTTGGTCTTTGTGTGGGTTGGGACTGAGTGCTCACCATGTCAGACATTACCACCCTAGTACCGGTACTTCACTTTATTGTCATATCCTTGAACCTTGACACGCAAACATGAGCGGTGCAATCATTAGTGGTGCATGGTAGATGATTGCTCGTGGCTTAAGATCTGTTTTAATGGAGAATTTCTTACCAAATAATTAAGTGTCAAACTGAATGATGCATATACCAGAACTAATGTCTTAAGCATTAAAGTATTTGGGCTTGTACAGGGAATTTGAACCCAAACCAGTCGGTCTTATATTTTGCAAAAGCTATATGCCAAGCTGTTTTGTGATGTATTTATTGTAGTTCACTTTGACAAACCACCAGGAGACTTGGTACAGGTCGAAATGGTTGTTTTTCAAAATTATTTATTTATTTATTGGTTTTGGGCTTTGCTGGCTAGCCATTCATTGTGTACACAGGAAGAGTCAGTCTCAAATATTCTAAGACTGAGCTCTGGCAAAAAACTGAGAACTTCTCGTCTCTTATAGACCTTAGATCATGTACTCTATTTTAGTCTGATAAATTAACACTCATATGTCAACTAGATGTCACTTATGTCCCACAGTACATACATTAGGCATTATTCATGTCCACCCATGCCCTGTCTGCCCCAGTCCTGCCAATTGTGTAATCTAGGCTGTGTCATTTTCTCAATCACTCAATCCCTGTCTTGCTGTTTTCCATTTACTTAATTTTGTTTTACATCAAGTATTTCTGACTGAATCTATATTGAGACTGTTCAGTTTTAACCCTTTCACATCCCCTTCAAAAACCATGTCTTTCTGGAGTTATCATATTACAATAGTCAAGATCTTGTCAACAAAACCTGTTTGAGAGAATCAAAGGTGTATTGGTCATCATCTTACCAAACACTGGCGACATTCTCTTGAGCAAATCTCCCAGCAGAGATACCTTTGTTGTGAAATTGGAAATATGAAACAAGAGCAAGTTGAACAATCCGAAATAACATTGCAGATCCTTTTTGGCCTGAGGTGTCAACATTTATTGTACACCTTTGATCATGCCTGGATCAGAACAGACTCCACTCCATGGGTGGAGTAGGTGGATCCAAAACAAAAGTGTGATTGATGTTGACATGGCACTTTGTGCTGTCACATGTCAGTCTCTGTCATTACGCTGCTGTCAATAGCAGGTGAAGGTTATGGTTATGTCTTTTTCTTACTCATGACCATAATATCAACAACTATGCAAATACAGCCAGGTATATTTTTATTGATCTTATCTATGTGCTGTTGGAGGAGGTCTTGGCTTACTGATAGATCAAATAGTTCCCATTGGAAACAATACTATCTAGATGGTGTCCTAAATGTTGTTAGTTCCTGAGATTCTTCTGCCAAATAAACAGATCAATATGAATGCTTCACATCCAACTTAGAAAAGATCTTGCTCCAGAAAATTTCGGATTTGTTCCTCCCAACATTGGTATTTTACCTTATGACTGAAATGCTGAGGCATCTTGGGTCTAGGCATCTTCTTCTGATGCCATGTTTCTTTAATGTGCATCTGATGAGCGTACAGCAATCTATGTGGTAGGTGGTATTCTGAATGAATCCATTTCAATCTATATCATTGAGTTCACTCAGAGCTTCACCTGAATGAGCATTGTGCCCTTCCTTGAAAGATCAATAATTGGGGTCAAGGCATCCTTAAGATGCAAGGCTGCATAAGTTAAAATTGCTGATCATTGTACATTATTTTGGGTAGTGGTATTTGGGGTCCTTAACTAATTTGATTCCATTTTGTATACTCTGAATCTCATGAATTGTGATTACATCAAGATCTGTACATACTGCTAACCCTGCCATTGCTGGACTGTTGATATCTACCAGCTGGAAGAATGTGGGAAGCTAATATGAAATTGCATATTGGCACTATAGTGTGAGACAGCCAATGCCTGGAATTGGTGATCAGTTATACCTGCACTGTGGAGTACCAGCTGTTTGTTACATGTCTTTCAGTGATAGCAAAATGATGGCACTAATTCTTGTGAAAATTATAGTTTTTAACATGTGCTTACCTGCCTTTTCAAGAGATATGATACTAATGGTCGTAAAAGCTTCTGATAGCCCTATGCTGTCAATATCATATTTAAGGTGAACACTGTTGAAAGCTTAATCCTCTTTCAAAGTTTGCTTGGTTGCTTCTGAACCTCCTGGATGGGTTTGCATTTGTGAATCTTTCTACCACTTGTCTTGCTCCCAGTTGTACTGTTTTGTTGGTCATCTGTGTTTTGTCCTGGGGTCTGGCTAGGCCTTTGGAGCCAAATTTCTTGAACATGCATTCCTAATGTCTGTTTGTGCCACGTGATGGAGTGGATGTTGGGAAGATGCCTCCATTGGTGGGAGAGACTCGGACACAGGGCACAACCTTAAAGTAAAGGGAAGACCTTTTAGAATGGAGATAAGGAGAAACTTCTTCAGCCAAAGCGTGGTGAATCTATGGAAGTCACTGCCACTAAAGGCTGTGGAGGCCAAGTCATTGAGTATATTTAAGACTGAAGTAGATAGGTTCCTGACTGTTAAGGGGATCAAGGGTTACGGGGAGAAAGTTGGACAATGGGGATGAGAAACTTATTAGCCATGACTGAATGGCAGAGCAAACTCGATGGGCTGAATGGCCTAACTTCCACACCCATGTGTTATGATTAGAAAAAGTCAAGAAAAACTGGTCTGCATTTGAGTAGATATGATAAACTACTTTTGTTACGGATTTTATTGGTTATTTGTGCTTTGCTTACCAAAGTGATGATGTTAGCTGTACATAAAGCATATCATTATTGCTGGCCTGCAATTATGGTTTCTTAATGCTGTCTATCCTCAAGTAATGCATCAATGGCACAGCACCCTTTCTTGCCAAAAAAATGCTTTCTAAAGGGTTTAATTAATGTAGAAATAATTACTAAATCAGTGAGCCTCTCTGAGATTTGTTCTTTGGAAAATACACACTAAGGCCCTTTGCTATAGTATTTTCCAACAAACTGGTCGATAAACTCTTAGGATTGCTGTCTGTATGACAGGAGTTGCAGTATGTTCATCCTGAAATTAATTCTTGCCTTGAGTTAGTCTTCAAGAACATTTCAGATCTTCTCTGAATTTTTCTGCTCATCTACAGGAGTTCTCTTCTTTAAATATCGATCATTTGATGTGTAAAATTGAACTGCATATGTTTTTGACAAGTCCATAATTTACTAAAGGTATCATTGGCTGCCCAGTCCACAATAAACATTTTCCTTCTATTTCTGTATTTTTTGAAAAGGTGCAGAGTGTGTTTTTTTCAATATTTTTGCTTCTCTCATTTATTTTTCCCCTACTTTTAGTTCCTTTATTTTTTTTTCCTTGTTGCTCCACCTTTACATGCTTTGGCACCTTTAAGGCTGCTGTTGTAAAATCTACAGTCATGCAGGTCAAAGAACTGCAGTTGCAGACAGAGAATAATTTCACACCAACTAAGGAATAATGATGTTATTTGCACTTTCCTTTAGGAACATAGGAAAATATGAATTAGGAGTGGGAGTAGGCAATTCAGCCCTTTGAGCCCACTCTGCCACTTAACATGATCATGGATGATCTTATCCTGGGCTCACCTCCATTCTCCTTCCTGCTCCCTACAGACCTCCATCCCACATTTCATCAGAAACATATCTATTTCTTTCTTGAAGCTGTTGATTGATTCTGCCCCCACTGCCCTCTGGGGCAGTGAGATCCACAGGTTCACGACCCACAACTCACTGAGAGAGGTAGTTTCTCCTCACCTCAGATCTGAACCTACCTCCTCTCACTCTGTGACCTCTTGTTTGAAACTGTTCCACAAGGGGGAGCATCTGTTCAATGTGCACTTCAATCCCCTTCAGTATTTTATATCTTCAATCAGATCTCCCTTTACTCTTCTGAACTCCAGTGAGTACAAGCCCCAAGTTGTTCAACTGCTCCTCATACGACAGCTCTTTCATCCCTGCGATCAACCTGATGAACCTTCACTGAACTCCCCCCAGTGCCACCACATCCTTCATAAAATAAGGTGACCAAAACTGACACCATACTCGAAATGTGGTCTCACCAACACTTTATATAATTGTAACAACACTTCTTTGCTTTTATAATCCAGTCATTTCACAATAAATGCCGGGATTCCACTTGCATTTCTTATTATATGCTGCACTTGCATACCCAACTTCTGTGATAAATATACCCAGATCTCCCTGCACTTACAATCTGTTTCCCATTTAAGTAATAATTTGTCCTTTTTTACCAGCCAAAATGGACAACCTCGCAGTTATGCACATTAACCTCCATCTGCCAGATTTTGGCCAAGCAGTATCCATCTGTAAACTCTTCATCTCCCCATCACTGCTTGCTTTCCCACTTATTTTAGTATAATTAACAAACTTTGTTATATTAAACCCTATCCCTGCTTGTAGGTCATTTATATAGCTTGCAAATAGTGGAAGTCTGAGCACTGACCCCAGAGGCACCCCACTAGTTATAGTTTGCCATCCAGAGAAGGACCCATTTGTCCCAACCTTCTGCTTTCTGTCTGTCAGCCAACTTTCCCTCCAAGCCAATACTCTATCCTTAGCCCCGTGGGATCTACTTTTCTAGATCAGTCTTTTATGTGGCACCTTGTCAAATGCTTTCTGAAAGTCTAGGTATATCACATCCACAGCATCCCTATTATCTACCTTGCTAGTTACATCCTCAAAGAACTCCAACAAGTTTGTCGAGCATGACCTGCCCTTCATGAAATCATGCTGACTTTGGTGAATTGTGCTTTGTTGTTCCAAGTGTTCCAAGTTTTTGCCTCTTTTATGATTGGCTCCAGCAACCTCCCCACTACAGAGGTCAAACTAATTGGTTTATAGGTTGTCTATCTCCTTTTTTGAATAAGGGTGTCACATTAGCACGATTCCAATCTACTGGTACTTTCCAAAGTCCAGAGAACTTTGAAAAATCATAACTAATGCACCCACTATATCTCCTGCCACCTCCCTTAATAGCTTGTAGGCCATTAGTTCATGGGGACATATCTGTCTTTAATCCCATCATTCTCCTTAGTGAAAGTAATTTCACCATTTCCTCAGTAGTAACTGCAATTTTAGGGAAAAAAGAATTATCTGTCAGTGTGAAAACAGACAAAATATTGGTTTAGTGTCTCTGCCATTTCTGAGTTTCCCATAATTACCTCACCATTTCCGTCCTCTAAAGGGTCAAGAATTACCTTCACTATTCTCTTCCTTTCTTTATACTTACAGAAGCTTTTGGTATCAATGCTTATGATTTCTGTTAGTTTCCTTTCATAGTTCATCTTGGCTCTTTTTGTTATGGACCAGGCCAGACCCCCTCAAAATACTTAAAGAATTTCTCCCAGATCCCAACCTTTTTTGGGGGCAGCTGTGTAGTGGATATTCCAAGAGTGATGCAGCTGGCCAAACCACTTCAAGCGAAACAGAATTTATTTACACACTATGGTTGAAATATGAAAAATGAACAGAATTTAGAATAACTTAACTATTTTGTTTTTAGGAGCCATTTGCTGACATTCAAAGTTCTCCCAATTCTCCAGAGTGCCACTAACATTTGAAGGATGTAATGCACAAGTTTTTGCCTTTATGTTATCCTTGGCTTCCTTGTTGAGCCATAGATAGTTTTTCGCCTTTTTACAATTCCTCTTCCTCTCAGGGATGTACTTTAATTGAGAGGTTTTTGGTATCTCCCTAAGCATTTGCCACTGTTCTTTAATTTTGAACCAACTTGAAAAGAAATAATGGTGGAATGAGATGACCTTTGTGGACAGATAAGCTTTCTTACATAGTGTGTACGGTCAGATTGATAGTTGTAATTCATTAGCCTCGGGTTTTCTTATCATCAGAACTGGGTTCCATTGGATAAGATTAAAATTATTTTTCTTCTTTTAAAATATATGTTGTTGAAAAATAGATTTTAAAATATTATAACAAATACAAAACAATACAAAGAAAGTACACGTAAAATTTAAAAATCCCAAACTGCCCTCATGTACAAATGTATAAATATATATAAAAATATATTTCAAAAACCCCAACTAACTCCTTAACAAATAAATAATAACTAACCACAAACTAATAAATAGTAATAATGCAGCTTAGCAAGACAAAAACACTAACTCTCGAATATCGAAAGCATTAATTTTCACGTATTCATACATTCACAGTTCCCACTCTCTGGATATTGGACTCATTAAGCACAATCCTTATGACTATATAAAAGCCCTTATTAGTGTGGCAGACAAATCTGTGTCCAGGTAGTCCAAAAAGGGCCGCCATGTCTTACAGAAATTCTCAGTTTAGTGGTGAACCATGCTTGTAAGAAAATCCAAGGGGACATGCTCCAAAACAATCTTCCGCCAACCCAACAGGCCCAGGGGATTTTTGGATACCCAACCTAACAAGATATTCTTTCTCGCGCAGAAAGTGAAGATGTTGATAATTTTTTTATTATGCACATCTGCAGGGGATACAGTGGGCAGGCCAAGAAGAAGAGAAATGGTGTCTTCTCCATGCTTACACCTAAAATCCTCTCCACTGCACCTGCCACAGTGCTCCAATATGTTTAAAGCCTGTCACTGGACCAGAGACAACGGGTAAGAGTGCCCGTACTAACCTTAGACTTGGAGCATGTTGAAGATACCCCTCATTTAAATTTTAACAAAGGATCAGGAGCCAAGTGGACCCTGTGGAGAATCTACAACTGTAAAACATGGGTCCTATTACAAATTGATATATTTATGCTTTTTCCCAAATATCTTCCTATGCCTCTGAGGAGACCTCAATGCCTAGCTCTCTCTCCCACACCCTGCAAAGTCAATCAAACTCTTCTGAGGGGCCATCCCGCACAGTTGACGATATAAAGTGCTGGCAGAAAATGTACTCTTAGAACTGAGCACCCTCCTTTCGATGTCAGATTTGTAGGGATTAGTCAAAAGTGTAGTCTTCTTTTGAATAAAATCTCTAACTTAAAAAAAACACAAGAGGTCCCTGCTAGGTAGCTTGTATTTCCGTATTAACTGATCAAAAAACATATGTAAGATTAAAATTCTTTTTCTTCTTTTAAAATATATGTTGTTGAAAAATAGATTTTTAAATTATAATTGTGTTTTCCTTCAAATAAATCACCCAAGCAAGACAAACCCCTAGATAATAGACAATAGACAATAGATGCAGGAGTAGGCCATTCAGCCCTTCGAGCCTGCACCGCCATTCAATATGATCATGGCTGATCATTCCCAATCAGTATCCTGTTCCAGCCTTATCTCCATAACCCTTGACTCCACTATCTTTAAGAGCTCTATCCAATTCTTTCTTAAATGAATCCAGAGACTGGGCCTCCACTGCCCTCTGGGGCAGAGCATTCCACACAGCCACCACTCTCTGGGTGAAGTAGTTTCTCCTCATCTCTGTCCTAAATGGTCTACCCCGTATTTTTAAGTTGTGTCCTCTGGTTCGGCACTCCCCCATCAGCGGAAATATGTTTCCTCCTGCCAGAGTGTCCAATCCTTTCATAATCCTATACGTTTCAATCAGATCCCCTCTCAGTCTTCTAAACTCAAGGGTATACAAGCCCGTCGCTTCAGTCTTTCCATGTAAGGCAATCCTGCCATTCCAGGAATTGACCTCGTGAACCTACGCTGCACTCCCTCAATAGCTAGAATGTCTTTCCTCAAATTTGGAGACCAGAACTGTACACAGTACTCCAGGTGTGGTCTCACCAGGGCCCTGTACAGCTGCAGAAGCACCTCTTTGCTTCTATACTCAATCCCTCTTGTTATGAAGGCCAGCATATTAGCCTTCTTCACGACCTGCTGTACCTGCATGCTTGCCTTCATTGACTGGTGGACAAGAACACCCAGATCTCTCTGAACAGCCCCTTTACCTAATTTGATACCATTGAGGTAGTAATCTGCCTTCCTGTTCTTGCCACCAAAGTGGATAACCAGACATTTATCCACATTAAACTGCATCTGCCATGCATCTTCCCACTCACCCAACTTGTCCAGGTCACCCTGTAATCTCCTAACATCCTCATCACATTTCACCCTACCACCCAGCTTTGTATCATCAGCAAATTTGCTAATGTTATTGCTGATACCATCTTCTATATCATTTACATATATTGTAAAAAGCTGCGGTCCCAGCACGGATCCCTGCGGTACCCCACTGGTCACTGCCTGCCATTCCGAAATGGAGCCGTTAATCACTACCCTTTGTTTCCTATTCGCCAACCAATTCTCTATCCAATCTCGTACTTTGCCCCCAATACCGTGCGCCCTAATTTTACTCACTAACCTCTTGTGTGGGACTTTATCAAAAGCTTTCTGAAAGTCCAGGTACACGACATCCACTGGATCTCCCTCGTCCATCTTCCGAGTTACATCCTCAAAAAATTCAAGAAGATTAGTCAAGCATGATTTCCCCTTCATAAATCCATGCTGACTCTGTCCTATCCTGTTACTATTATCCAGATGTGCCGTAATTTCATCCTTTATAATAGACTCCAGCATCTTTCCCACCTCTGAGGTCAGACTAACTGGTCTATAATTTCCTGCTTTCTCCCGCCCACCCTTCTTAAAAAGTGGCACAACATTAGCCGCCCTCCAATCCTCAGGAACCGACCCCGATTCTATTGAAGTCTGGAAAATAATCACCAGCGCATCCACGGTTTCCCAAGCCACCTCCTTCAGTACCCTGGGATGCAGGCCATCAGGTCCCGGAGACTTATCAACCTTCAGACCTAACAGTCTCTCCAACACCAAATCCTGGCAAATATAAATTCCCTTAAGTTCAGGTCCTTCAGCCACAGTTACCTCAGGGAGATTGCTTGTGTCTTCCCCAGTGAACACAGATCTGAAGTACCCATTTAATTCCTCTGCCATTTCTTTGTTCCCAGTAATATATTCCCCTGTTTCTGTCTTCAAGGGCCCAATTTTTGTCCTAACCATTTTTTTGCCTTGGACATACCTAAAAAAGCTTTTACTATCCTCCTTTATATTCTTGGCCAGTTTACCTTCGTACCTCATTTTTTCTCTGCGTATTTCCTTCTTACTAATCCTCTGTTGTTCTTTAAAAGCTTCCCAGTCCTCAGTTTTCCCACTTATCTTCGCTAAGTTATACTTCTTCTCTTTTAACTTTATATGTTTCTTTACTTCCCTCGTCAGCCACGGCCGCCCATGTCTCCTCCTGGGATCTTTCTTCCTTTTAGGAATGAACTGATCCCGCAACTTCTGCATTATACACAGAAATATCCGCCATTGTTCCTCCACGGTCTTCCCTGTTAAGGTATTGCACCATTGAACTTTGGCCAGTTGCTCCCTCATAGCTCCATATTTCCCTTTATTCAACTGAAATATTGTCACTTCCGATTGTACCCATTCCCTCTCAAATTGCAGATTGAAGCTTATTGTATTATGGTCACTACTTCCCAATGGCTCCTTCACTTCGAGGTCACTGACCAATTCTGGCTCGTTACACAATACCAGATCCAGAATCGCCTTATCCCTGGTCGGCTCCAGCACCAGCTGCTCTAAAAATCCATCTCTGAGGCACTCCACAAAGTCTCTTTCTTGAGGCCCGATACCATCCTGATTCTCCCAGTCTACCTGCATGTTAAAATCCCCCATAACAACTGTAGTAACATCTTTGCGACAAGCCAATTTCAGCTCCTGATTTAACTTACATCCGACATCCAGACTACTGTTTGGGGGCCTGTAGATGACTCCCATGAGGGTCTTTTTACCCTTAGTGTTTTGAAATGTTTGAATCCTGAGTCCATCATCCCTGGTTGATAACCCGGCATATGCATTATAGATGTAAGAAAAGACGTTTTGCCAATATTACCTTTCTTCTGCCGAATTGCCCTCCATGCTTTAACAGCATTGATGACTATTGAGTTGTGGCAATATTCCTTAACTGTCCTCATTTTGTCCAAAAACAGCAAACTAGTAAGGGGGCACCCTGCCTGAGAGGTTTCGATATCTAACCATATTTTGAAAGAGGGTCCCCAGCTGACAGTTTTTAATGTCTGGAACATCCATTTCCCCCCCCCCCCCCAGTCTGTGAGGCATTTGCAGTTTAGTTAATTTAATAAGTGGCTGCTTACAAATGCCAAATAAAAGAGCTGAACCAGCCATTCAGTCTCCTGTGTGTTTGCTTATCGAAAATCAGGGGGAGCACCTATAATAGGGTACAACAAATGGGGGAGAATATTCATCTTAATAAGAGCTATCCAACGTAACCATGAGACTGGAAGCACCTGTCACTTTTGAAGGTCTTGTTTGATTTTGTTGAATAATTGAACAAAATTAGCTTTCAACAACTGAAGAAGAACTGGAGTGATGAATATGCCCAAATACATAAAACTCCACAGTGACGACTTAAATGGGAATCGAGATTCTCCCTCAAGATCTAGCACCTTCGTAAGACCACCCATAGGCATAGCCTCTGATTTTGCGAAATTAATCTTATATCTCAAAAAGGTGTCAAATGATGCATTATAGTGGGTGAGGCACCAAAATTGGTAGATTTGACAAAAAAAAATGAGGACATGGTCTGCGTACAACAAAATCTTCTGTAATTTTGACCTCATTTCTGGAGCAAATATATTGGGATCCCTAAGAATGGCCTCTGCCAACGCTTCAATCACCAATGTAAAATACAATGGCAAAAGGGGACACCCCTGTTGGCTTCCCCTAAAAATGCGACAGTTGCTTGATTGTACCCCATTGGTGAATTGGTGATGGCCGCAGCAAGAGGGTCACCACATAGAACCTTTATCCATCTTATAAAGGCTTTGCCCAAGCCAAACCGCTCTCGAGTATAAAAAAGGTACAGCTTTTTATATCACTCAACTCGGTCAAATGCCTTCTCTGCACCTAGAGAAATCACCAACCCCTGTATTGACTGTTGTTGACATGCTTGAATTACATTAAGCAGCCCCCTAACATTATTGGAGGATCTGCAGCCCAGTATGTAGCCCATCTAGTACTCTTTAACACAGTTTCCAGCCTAAATGCAAGAGTCGTGGAGAGGGTTTTAAAGTCAACATTTAAGAGTGAATTGGGCCTATAAGAAGCACAGTCCTCCAGGACCTCTCCTTTTTTAAGAATAAGTGAAATATTGGCCTCTCGTAGAGATGGCGGGAGACGATCATGACTGGACGAGTCATTGAGCATGTTGAGCATTAGGCCTGACAATATACTGATAAATTCCTTATAGAATTCGCTGGGAAGTCCATCGTGACCAGGCACTTTTCCATTCTGAAGCTGTTTCACAGCCTCCTGCACTTCTTGCTCTGATAAGGGGGCATTGAGAAAAGACTCTTGTTCGGAGGTCATGCCCAGGAGCTCCAGATGCTGGAAAAAGGACTCTATCTTGGCCCGCTCCTCCTCACAGCCCTCAGATAAGTGTAATTCAGAGTAAAATCTCTGGAATGCCGCATTCATCTTTTTTGGAAGCACATGTTAGGTTTCCAGACCCTTCCCTAATCGACGTAATGGTTTGAAGGGCACTCCATTTCCTGGCGAGATTCGCTAGGCACTTGTGCAATTTGTCACCATGCTCATATAATCTTTATTTTGCGAAAATAAGCTCCTTCTTTGCTGTCTGTATGAGCGTGGAATTCAATGCGGACAGGTGCGCTGTAATCTTCTGTAGCTTGGCCAACGAGGGTCTGTCAAAGTAAGTCTTCTCGGCCGCCTTCAACTGTGCTTCAAGTAGCCATTGCTGCTCGCCCTTCTGCTGCTTCCTACTGGCAGTGTAGGAGATAACTAACCCCCTGGCATAAGCTTTGGCAGTTTCCCAAAGGACAGATGGGCTACTAACTGAGCCTGAATTAATGTCTAGGATTGCCAGTGCCTCGGGCCCACTATAGCCCACTATACCTTAACCAACAGGTACACTGGAGCATGATTGGAGATGGTAATATTACCAATCGTACAAGATGCCACCAAGTGGCCACGGGGGTCAGAAAAAAATCAGTTCTGGTGTGACATCTGTGTAGACTGGAAAAGAATGTAAAATCCCTGCCTCCAGACATCCATCAAACCTAATCCCATGCACAGATTCACAAATTACTTAGTTTGTACACAGGGTGTCTGGGGCCTTTGGACAATCTGTCTACCATGGGATCCATGAGACAATTAAAATCTCCCCCTCTAATAATATGTTGGGACTTGAGACTGATCAATTTAGAGAACACATCTACCAGAAATTTGAGGGGTGCCCTCACAATTCCTCATGCACCACACGTGACATCACTTTCGCTCCTCACATCATCGCTGATGTCATACGCTCAGTGACTTCCGCCCCCCCCCCACTGCCATGTTTGCCACCACTTCCACCCCCACCAATGCCACTCACCTGCATTCTGCTGACATGCCCCCCCCACAGATCCCACTGTCACCATCCCTGCCCCCCAGAACCCTGAGGGGAACACCACTCATGCTCATGACTCCACCCCCATTCCCCCCACCACCACACCCACTCCAGTTACAGGCTCCACCCCCAATCCCAGCTCCACACCCACACCAGGCCCTAGCTCCCAGCCCTGCCGAGTTTTCACCATCCCTCCAAACCTCCGCCTCATTGAGGACGAATGATCAGTCCTCAGCAAAGGACTCACCTTTATCGCCATCCGTCCGCACATCAATGAATTTAATACACGCCGTGACGTTGAACACTTCTTCTACCACCTCCGCCTCCGAGCTTACTTTTACAATCAGGATTCCCGCCCGCCTTCTGAGGACCCCTTCGCCCACCTCCAACACACTGCATCCACCTGGACACCCCGCGCTGGCCTATTACCTGCCCTCGACCTCTTCATTTCCAACTGCTGCTGGGACATTCACCACCTCAACCTGTCTACCTCCCTCCCCCACTCCAACCTCTCACCCTCACAACGCACAGCCCTCCACTCCCTCTGCTCCAATCCCAACCTCACCATCAAGCCAGCGGATAAAGGGGACGCAGTGGTAGTCTGCCGCACTGACCTCTACACTGCTGAAGCCAGATGCCAACTGGAGGACACCTCTTCCTACTGCCCCCTCAACCATGACCCCACCCCCATCACCAAACCATCATCTCCCAGACCATACAGAACCTCATCACCTCAGGAGATCTCCCACCCACAGCTTCCAACCTCATAGTCTGGGAACCCCGCACTGACCGCTTCTACCTCCTTCCCAAGATCCACAAGCCTGACCACCCTGGCCAACCCATTGTCTCAGCATGCTCCTGCCCCACTGAGCTCATCTCTACCTACCTTGACACTGTCCTATCCCCCCTAGTCCAGGAACTCCCCACATACGTTCGAGATACCACCCATGCCCTCCACCTCCTCCAAGACTTCCATTTCCCCGGCCCCCAATGCCTCATCTTCACCATGGATATCCAATCCCTCTACACCTCCATCCGCCATGATCAGGGCCTCCAAGCCCTCCGGTTCTTCCTCTCCCGACGTCCCCAACAGTACCCTTCCACCAATACTCTCATTCATTTGGCCGAACTGGTCCTCATCCTTAACAATTTCTCCTTCAAATCCTCCCACTTCCTCCAGACCCAAGGGGTAGCCATGGGCACATGTATGGGCCCCAGCTATGCCTGTCTCTTTGTTGGCTACGTAGAACAGTCCGTGTTCTGTAATTACACCGGCACCACTCCCCACCTCTTTCTCCGCTACATTGATGACTGTATTGGCGCCACCTCGTGCTCCCGCGAGGAGGTTGAGCAATTCATCAGCTTCACCAACACATTCCATCCCGACCTTAAATTTACCTGGACCATCTCTGACATCTCCCTCCCCTTCCTGGACCTATCCATCTCCATTAATGACGACCGACTTGACACCAACATTTTTTACAAACCCACCGACTCCCACAGCTACCTGGATTACACCTCTTCCCGCCCTACCTCCTGCAAAAATGCCATCCCGTATTCCCAATTCCTCCACCTCCGCCGTATCTGCTCCCAGGAGAACCAGTTCCACTACAGAACACACCAGATGGCCTCCTTCTTTAGAGACCGCAATTTACCTTCCCACCAACGCATCTCATCCACATCCCGCACCTCCACCCTCAAACCCCACCCCTCCAACAGTAACAAGGACAGAACCCCCCTGGTACTCACCTTCCACCCTACCAACCTTCGCATAAACCAAATCATCCGCCAACATTTCCGCCACCTCCAAAAGGACCCCACCTTCCCACCCCTTTCCACCTTCTGCAAAGACCATTCCCTCCATGACTACCTGGTCAGGTCCATGCCCCCCAACAACCCACCCTCCCATCCTGGCACCTTCCCCTGCCACCGCAGGAATTGCAAAACCTGCGCCCACACCTCCTCCCTCACCTCCATCCAAGGCCCCAAAGGAGCCTTCCACATCCATCAAAGTTTTACCTGCACATCCACCAATATCATTTATTGTATCCATTGCTCCCGATGCGGTCTCCTCTACATTGGGGAGACTGGACGCCTCCTAGCAGAACGCTTTAGAGAACATCTCTGGAACACCCGCACCAATCAACTACACTGCCCTGTGGCTCAACATTTCAACTCCCCCTCCCACTCAGTCGAGGACATGGAGGTCCTGGGCCTCCTTCACCGCCGCTCCCTCACCACCCAACGCCTGGAGGAAGAACGCCTCATCTTCCGCCTCGGAACACGTCAACCCCAGGGCATCAATGTGGACTTCACCAGTTTCCTCATTTCTCCTTCCCCCACCTCACCCCAGTTCCAGCCTTCCAGCTCAACACCGTCCCCATGACTTGTTCTACCTGCCTATCTTCCTTTCCATCTATCTACTCCACCCTCCTCTCTGACCTATCACCTTCATCCCACCCCCTTTCACCCGTTGTACTCTTTGCTACCTTCCCCCACCCTCCCCCCTGACCTATCACCTTCACCCCCACCTCACTCACCTATTATACTCTATGCTACTTTCTCCCCATCCCCACCTTCCTCTCATTTATCTCTCCATCCTGCAGGCACTCTGCCTGTCTTCCTGATGAGGGGCTTTTGCCCGAAACGTTGATTTTCCTGCTCTTCGGATGCTGCCTGAACTACTGTACTTTTCCAGCACCACTCTAATCCAGAATCTGGTTTCCAGCATCTGCAGTCATTATTTTTACCCAGAGAGCAGTAAACATAAAACTCCATATTCTTCCCTGTTTACCAGGGCTTTGAGAATTACAAACCTCACGTCTGTGTCTTTAACACACTCTAGTAACTTAAGTGGGAGATTCCTTTGAACCAATATAGCCACTCCCCTACTTCTGGTATTAATAGATGAAAAGTAAACCAATTCAAAGCCATTCTGTTGTAGTTTCAAATGCTCCCTATCATCCAAGTGTGTCTCCTGTAATAAAGCAATATCCACCTTTTCCTTTTTCCTCTTAATTAGTGAGTGACTCACCTTGATGTTCCAGGTACACTATTTAATCAAGTCATTAGCCATAACCTTCTGCAGTAACATTTAGATTACAGAGAGGAGGAAATCGAATTACAAATCACCGAGCCTTGGTGTTGCAAGATCCATCAAACATAGCAAACTACATAAACTAAAACCAGTACAGTTAACAAACCTACAAAGCTATCAAAGACTTTATACAACAAAAACCACAAAAAAAAACATATAAAGCACCAGTGATGCTAAATAGGGGAACTCATCCCCTGTCCAAAGGGGGCATCCGCACATCCCAAAACCCAACTTTCCATCCCGCTGCCAATACTACAGCTAGGGCATTTAAATACCTGAACTGGGTATAAACTGCCTGTAAATAGGCATCCATCCATCCCAACCATTTTCTCTCCTCCTAGCTAGAGCTGCACCACAATGCAAGCGGCAAAGAAAGAAAATGCACCATGGAATAACAATGTGAACAAAGAAATTTTGAACAAAAGTTAAGTACCCCATCCATTCTTTGGTATAACTTAACACAGAAATTGAAAGCACGCATCCCAACTGCCCCGAGCATAGATTTCACCAAGTTATTACCAACAAAACTTAATAGGAAAAGAAAGTCCCTACTGGTCTTCCTCTTTTTTTTAAAAGAAGAGGCATATCCAAACAATACTACTATTTGTACGTACTAAATTGTTCAGATTAAGTTAATTGGTCCACAAAGTCTCTTGCCTTCGCCGATTTGTTGAAGAGATGTACAGATCCATCTAAAGTGACTTGAAACACTGCCAGATACCTTAAAGAGTACTGGATCCCAAGCTCCCGCTGGCTTTTCATAGGATTACTGCCGTTGAGAAGTCCTGGAAGAACATGATCTTAGAGCCCACATAAACTAGGGCCTTTGGATCCTTCCTCTGGATTCTGGAAGCTTCCATAATTCTCTCCTTATTTCTGTGGTGATGAAACTGCACCAAGATAGGACAAGGACGTAGGTCCGGTCCAGACCTGACCTCCCTATCATGACCCGGTGAGCCCACTCAACCTACAAGCTTTCCATTACCGCCTCCAAGTTAAGGAATTTCGGCAACCATTCCTCAATAAATTCCACTGGTCGCTCACCTTCCTTACCCTCCAGCAGACTGACGATCCGAATATTTTTTTCACCTACCCCTGTTCTCGAGGTCATTAACCTGGTCAAGAAAATTACGGCCCTGCGTCTCCAGGGCTTGGATCCTATCCTTGAAGGAATCAGTATCGACTTCCACCAATGTGGCTCTGCGTTCTACCTCATCCATCCTTCTCTCGAGGTCTCCCAGCTGCTGTTCATGTTTCTGCAGCATGATAGAGATCGGGGCAAGTTTCTCCTTTCTCTACTTGCTCGACATCTCATTAGATTTTTCGAGCTCCTTTACCAGGACCTAGTAGGAAATCGAGTCCGAGGATCCTGAGGGTTGGGCCATGTGCCCGGACCTTGGATGTACCTGCTCCATTCTTCAGCATCGGTAAGTTACTCTCTGACAGTTTCCTGGGACTCCACGAGCTATCCAAAATCCCACGATATCGCGGCAGTCTGGGTAGAGTGGGTTAGGACTTCATCCCTGCTTGTGATGTGGAGTCTGCAACACAACCTTTCTACATCACCACCATCTTGGATCCCCTCAAAGTTCTTTTTCTAATAGTATTCAGATTGTATGAGAAAAAACTTGAACAAACAACAATTCAGCTTTGATCCAACAGATTAAAAGTATGTTAGTAAATATTAACATTGTTAATAAATGCTAAATTGGCAACTCACTCACAGAGGCTGGCCTTACAAATGGAAGAAAGGGCTTGCATTTAAGTAGTTGTGGAAAAATGTTGAAGAAACCTTTCTAGCCTGAAGCCAGGACAGACTTGGACTAAACATCATTTCTCAGCACTGATTTTCCTCACCTGAATGAAAACGCAAATGCGAATATCATGAATTGCTTTTAATTTAAAAAGACAATGATTTGGCTCAGTGGACAGTTGAATATGTAGTTAAAAATCACACAACACCAGGTTATATGCCAACAGGTTTAATTGGAAGCACACTAGCTTTTGGAGCATTGCTGCTTCATCAGGTGGTTGTGGAGGGCTCAATCCTAACACACAGAATTTATAGCAAAAATTTACAGTGTAATGTAACTGAAATTATACATTGAAAAAATGATTGTCTGTTAAGCCTTTCATCTGTTAGAAAACCGTGATAGTTTCACTTCTTTCATTTGTAAATCACAAAACCTTTTTTTAAAAAGGTGCATTCTTGGGTTAGCTGTTAACAATGGTGATAGCAAGACAATATGTTGAAGGTGTTGGCCCCCGGTGTTCTCTGTCTATGCCATGATGTTTAGATTGATTCTAATCTAAAAAGTGAGATAACGGAGTTTTATATGAATTCATGCAGTTTTTGAGCTCAGAGTTCTACATGAATGTATGCAGTTTTTGAGCAAAGTACAATGTAACCCTGCAAGTACAAATTCACCCCACAAAATATATGTGTGCATGTGGGTCTTTGTCTGTCTGTGTGTATGTGTCTGTCTGGGTTGGGGGTTGATGAGTGTGAGAAAGTGTATGTGTGTGTGTAGTGAGTGCAGAGTGTCTTAAGTCTGTGGGAGTGTGTGTGTCTGTAAGGTTCTGTGTGGGTGTCTGTGTGTGCGACTGTGTATATGTGTGTCTGTGTGTATGTTTGTATAGGAGTGCCTTTGTGTGTGTGTGTGAGAGAGTGTGTGTGTGTGTGTGTAGGACTATCTGTGTGTGTGTATAGTGCAATGGTGGTCACCTGTAATGTGACACGAACCCAAGGTCCTGGTTGAGGCCCTCCCTATGGGTACCGAACTTAGCTATCAGCCTCTGCTCGGCCACTTTTCTCTGCTGCCTGTCCTGAAGTCCACCTTAGAGGATGGTCACCCAACGGTCTGAGGTCAAATGTCCTGGACCACTGAAGTGTTCCCCAACTGGGAGGGAACCCTCCTGTCTGTTGATTGTTGTGCGGTGCCCATTCATCCGTTGTCGTAGCCTTTGCTCGGTTTCCCCAATGTACCATGCCTCCGGGCATCCTTGCCTGCAACGTATAAGATAGACAACGTTGGCTGAGTCACATGAGTACCTGACATGTACAAGGTGAGAGGTGTTCCCACGTGTAATAGTGGTATCTATGTCCACACTCTGACACGTCTTGCAGCGTCCACCGTAACAGGGTTGTATGGAGTTGTCCTGAGAGCCGGGCAGCTTGCTACGAACAACAATCTGTTTGAGGTTTGGCAGTTGTTTAAAGGTAAGTAGTGGAGGTGTGGAGAAGATCTCAATGAGGTGCTCATCCTCATTGATAATGTGTTGCAGATCACGAAGAACATGGTGTAATTTTTCAGCTCCTGGTTACCTGATGAAGGAGTGGCGCTCCGAAAGCTAGTGTGCTTCCAATTAAACCTGTTGGACTATAACCTGGTGTTGTGTGATTTTTAACTTTGTACACCCCAGTCCAACACCGGAATCTCCAAATGTTGAATATGTACTTTGTGAAATACCTTAAAGAAAGATATTGTGAATAATTTTAAACTCACCCGCTCATTGGTTCTCACAACATTGGATGCAACCCGGGTTGTTCACTTCATCTGATTTCACTCAACATTGAGTTCAGTAGGGAGCAATACTGGGCAGGTTATAAGCCTAGTGCTGTTCTGTTATTGTGAGTTAGGTACAGATAATAGGCCATGTGTAATGACATGTTTGTGGTGGCTGTCTTCCTCTTTTTCTTGTTTGAATGCAAGAGACCTTTTGTAAAGATATGATTGCCAATTCAGTGAGCATCTAACTATTTATGTGCTGAGACTTTATTTTTATGTGATTTTATTTATGTGCTGCTAGGTTATTGCTTACTCTCTGTCAATAAATAATCAAACAGCAGACATGGTTCAAAACTTGTAAGTTGGATAGAGAGAGAGAAAGAGAGAAAACTCACTTAGAGGCTTGCATCTCTGGCATCAGTCAAAACTGGTTGCAGATTTGAATATTTAGCAACTTAAAAACACAGAAACTGTTAGCTTTCCTGAAAGCTGCAACTAGCAGTAAATTGAATGTAGGTGTAATATGACTATTAACACCATCTCTCAGGCTTCAAATCAGAAAGATATAGTGATAAAATACTGAAAAAGCTTATGAAGATCATGCAGAGTCTCATGAATGCCACAAAAGGAAGAAGTCTGATCCTTAAACCTGTTATGCAGGTGTAACACAGTAACTTAAGACTCTGGGCAAGGGCAAAAATTCTTACATATATGGCAAGATTCAATGCTGAGAAGCATGTTACATTTAGTGAATAAGCATGCCTGTAATAAGTTTAAATTAACATTAAAGCATTACAAATTTATTTTTGGAAAAGATGACTCTCATTACAATAATCATTAAAACCACAGCAAAATTCAACTAATTTAGGGTGAAAAGATTGGAAGGCAGAAGAATAGCTTATTAAAAACGAATGTTTTGAAATGGAGACAAACTTTTATTGTGCAAGCAAAAATATCGATAAAGAGGGGAATGTGAATAAACCAATTTTTCATTCTGAAACAGTACAAATATCACAGTAAAGAAGCTGAAAGGGTATGAATTATCCATATTATTAAAAAAAACCATGTAAACCAGTGCTGAGTAAAAACCAAAAAGAAACAAAACCAGAAATTGCTGGAAAGTAACTGTCAGTCCAATTATTCTTCTCTCTCTTTGGGCTCTATTCCCACCTATCGTTTACACCTTGCCCCTCCTCCCACCCTATATTCGGTATATAAACCAACACTCTCCTAGTTACCATCAGTTCTGAGGAAGAGTCACTCGATCTAAAATGTTAACTCTGAATTCTCTCCACATCTGCTGCCAGATCTTCTGAACTTTTCCAGCAATTTCTAGTGCTAGTTTACAGTCTTTCCTCCAACTTGGCAGAAGATTAAAATACAGTACTTCATCTTCTTATAGTCGTTTAATTATTCTTAAACCCTTGAAATTTTTTTTCATCACAAGTGTGAAGTTAATTCTCAATCATTTAGAAGTTTTCAAAGTTATTGAACAGAAATTAAAGAATTTTTCTGAAAAGGACAATTTAAAAAAAAATTAAATTCTTCATGAAAACAACAAACCATCTTAATTATAAAGTTTTATTCTCAATTCATTTTCATAAACCAGTAATTATAAATGAAGGCTTGCTGAAGAAGACTTGCCATTTTAACACAGTTGAAGCAAATGTACTATTTAAAAAACCGGACAGCAAAAGTAGCTCCATCTACAAACTATATAAAAATCCCATTACAGATTTATTGCAGAAGAAGCTAAGACATGAACAAAGAGACATGTGTTTCTTTATTGGAGGTTCGGTAGCAGGCCATGTTATAAAATGACAGAATGCAAGAGCAGGTTGATACCTTTGACAATATTGTGAGAACTTTTGACAATTATGTTTCATCAAGCTCCAGTAGTATAATGGATGGAGTAAACATTAATAGCTTCCATGTTGAGAACTAGATTTGTAATCTTTACTCAACGTCAGAAATTTGTGATTTACATCCAGAACTAATATGGATGAAAACTGTCATCAAAATTTCTCATCCATTTCTTTCAGAGATGTTACAATCAAAAAAGGCTCTCACGTTGGAAAAGGTATCCAGATAGGGATAAAGATTGAAATCCAAAAAATATCACAACATTACGATGGAAGAGAAAGCCAACTTCATGCAAAATGTTCATCAGACATTGTTAATATTTTAAGGTACAGAAGCACGAAGACATCACATGATACAAAATGTCTTCAAATTCTTTGGCACTGAAACCTACTGTTTCAAAACTGCAGCTGAAAAAAAAAACAAGGGCACAGTAACAATTTTGAGCTTTATCATACTAATGCATTAATGACAAAATGGAACATTACCAGAGAATAGGCAAAAGCCAAAAACCATCTTTGAACCACAGAACTAAGATTGCTAATGAGCTCAGAGATTAACACATTGTAGCAAACACCTTCAGATGAAAATCTAAAATATGGATTCTGGATAATCCAAGATGGAGGACAGGAAAAATTGGAGCTGTAAGTGCTGTTCCTTTTTTGGGGTAATTTAGGTGTTACAGGTGATTTCCTCCAAATCCAGGAGCAGCAATTGCTGTTTTATATGCTGTTGAATTGTTTTGGAACTTTGGGGGAAAGAAGTCAAAACAACAGCACCTTTAAAAGGGAGAAAGACAGACAAAAGGCAGTGACCACATGGTCAATGAGGGAGAGAAAGAAACTGACCATGCTAACACTGCCACACTGACATTTACACTGTGAATCTGCACAGTCACTACCTTTGCTGTTTGAGTTCATGTATCTTTGGACATCAGAGTGAGTCGAGGAAAAATTAACAAACAGCGAAATTCACAGCTGTCCTTAGAGGAACCTGTGTGGGACAGCTCACAGCAAGGGACAGATAACTGCATAGCTTTTAATGTGTAACCTTGCTGTAAATCTACGGTAGTGAGTAGAATGGGTTTTTTCTTGATTATATGTTTTATTGAAATCTGTCTCTTGATTAAGTTTTATGAATATAAACCATAAGTACTAAGTTAGCCTGGAGCACTGTTTTTTAGACCAAAAAGACAGTGCTATTTTCTGTGTCTGTAGACTGTGAAGGAGCAAGGAAGACCTGTACTGGAGTGATATGCTGTTCCTGTGGGATATGGGAGTTTAAGGACAGTTTCCATGTTACTGATGATTATGTCTACAGGAAGTGTCTTTGCTTGTGCATCCTAGAATATCGTTGGAGTGGCAGTTAGAGGCAATGAGGAATTTACAAGCACTAGTGGGTGTGATGGATGGCAGTTACAGGAAGGGAGAAAAGCCACAGATACAGTAGGATAGATGGGTTAACTCCAGGAAAGGTAAGAGAGGTAGGCATGTAGTGTAAGAGTCTTCTGTGGTTATCCCCATTTCAAACAAGTATGCTGTTTTGGAACGTGGGTGACAGACTCTCAGGAGAATGTAGCATGAACAGCCAAGTTTCTGGTATCGAGACAAGCTCTAATATGTTGAGGGGTATATCAGGTTCCCAGTGATCGATTGTGATTGGGAACTCTCTAGTCAGAAGCACAGACAGACGTTTCTGCAGCCAGCAGCGAAACATCAGAATGGTGTGTTGCTTCCCTGGTGTCAGGATCAAGGATGTCTCAGAGAGGGTGCAGAATGTTCTTAAAGGGGAGAGGGCCCACCAGGAGGTCATTATACACATTGGAACTAACAACACAGGAAAGGTAAAGGATGAGATTTTGAAGGGAGAATACAGGAAGTTAGGCAGGAATATAAAAAGGAGGCCCTCGAGGGAAGTAATATCTGGATTACACCTGATGCTGTGAGCTAGTGAGGGCAGGAATAGGAGGATAGAGCAGATGAATGCGTAGCTGAGGAGCTGGTGTATGGGGGAAGGATTCACATGTTTGATCATTGGATGCTGTTTTGGGGTAGAAGTGACCTGTACAAGGAGGAGGGATTGGAAGGGGACTGATATACTGGCAGGGACCCCCTATACTCAGCGGGAAATTGAGAAACAAATTTGTCAGGAGATTTCAGTTATCTGTAAAACTAATAGGATGGTTATGGAAGGGGATTTTAGCTTTCCAAACATAGACTGGGACTGCCATGGTGTTAAGGGTTTAGATGGAGTGGAATTTGTTAAGTGTGTACAAGAAAATTTTCTGATTCAGCATGTGGATGTACCTACTAGAGAAGATGCAAAACTTGACCTACTCTTGGGAAATAAGGCAGGGCAGGTGACTGAGGTGTCAGTGGGAGAGCACTTTGGGGCCAGCGGCCATAATTCTATTAGTTTTAAAATAGTGATGGAAAAGGATAGACCAGATTTAAAAGTTGAAGTTGTAAATTGGAGGAAGGCTAATTTTGACAGTATTAGACAAGAACTTTCAAAAACTGATTGGGGGCAGATGTTTGCAGGTAAAGGGACGGCTGGAAAATGAGAAGCCTTCAAAAATGAGATAATGAGAGTCCAGAGACAATATATTCCTGTCAGGGTGAAAGGAAAGGTTGGTGGGTATAGGGAATGCTGGATGACGAGAGAAATTGAGGTTTTGGTTAAGAAAAAGAAGGAAGCATATGTCAGGTATATACAAGAGAGACTGAGTGAATCCTTACAAGAATATAAAGGCAGTAGCAGTGTACTTAAGAGGGAAATCAGGAGGGCAAAATGGGGACATGAGATAGCTTTGGAAAATAGGGTTAAGGAGAATCCAAAGGGTTTTTACAAATACATTAAGGACAAAAGGGTAACTAGGGAGAAAATAGGGCCCCTCAAAGATCAACAAGATAGCCTATGTATGGAGCCACAAGAGATGGGGGAGATACTAAACGAGTATTTTGCATCAGTATTTATTGTGGAGAAGGACATGAAAGATATAGAATGTGGGGAAATAGATGGGGACGTATTGAATAATGTCCATATTACAGAGGAGGAAGTGCTGGATGTCTTGAAATGCATAAAAGTGAATAAATCCCCAGGGCCTAGATCTCTATGGGAAGCTAGAGAAGTGATTGCTGGGCCCCTTGCCGAGATATTTGTTTCATCGATAGTCACAGGTGAGGTGTGAGAAGACTGGCGGTTAGCTAATGTGGTGCCACTATTTAAGAAAGGTGGTAAGGAAAAACCAGGGAACTATAGACTGGTGAGCCTGACATCGGTGATGGGCAAGTTGTTGGAGGGAATCCTGAGGGACAGGACTTACATACATTTGGAAAGGCAAGGGCTGATTAGGGATAGTCAACATAACTTTATGCATGGGAAATCACTTTCACAAACTTAATTGAGCTTTTTAAAGTAACAAAGAGGATTGATGAGGGCAGAGCACAGGACATGATCTAAATGGATTTCAGTAAGGTGTTCAACAAGGATCCTCGTGGGAGACTGGTTAGCGAGGTTAGATCTTATGGAATACAGGGAAAACTAGCCATTTAGATACAGAACAAGCTTGAAGGTAGAAGACAGAGGATGGTGGTGGAGGGTTGCTTTTCAGACTGGAGGCCTATGACAAGTGGTATGCCACAAGGATCAGTGCTGAGTCCACTACTTTTCATCCTTTATATAAAGGATTTGGATGTGAACATAGGAGGTAAAGTTAGTAAGTTTGCAGATGACACCAAAATTGGAGGTGTAGTAGACAGTGAAGAAGGTTACCTCAAGGTACAATGGGATTTTGATCAGATGGACCACTGGTCTGAGGAATGGCAGATAAAGTTTAATTTAGATAAATGCGAGGTGCTGCATTTTGGAAAAACAAATCAGAGTTGGACTTATACAGTTAATGGTAAAGTCCTGGGGAGAGTTGGGAGGTCTTGTTATGGCTGTACAGGACATTGGTTAGGCCACTTTTGGAATACTGCGTGCAATTCTGTTCTTCCTATCGGAAGGATGTTGTGAAACTTGAAAGGGTTCAAAAAGGATTTTCAAGGATGTTGCTCGGGTTGGAGAATTTGAGCTGTAGGGAGAGGTTGAATAGGCTGGGGCTGTTTTCCTCGGAGTCTGAGGGGTGACCTTATCGAAATTTATCAAATCATGAGCGGCATAGATAGGATAAATAGACAAAGTCTTTTCCCTGGTGTGGGGAGTCCAGAACTAGAGGACAGAGGTTCAGGGTGAGAGGAAAAAGATATAAAAGGGACCTAAGGGTAATTTTTTTCATGCAGAGAGGGTGGTGTGTGTATGTAATGAACTGCCAGAGGAAGCGGTGGAGGCTGGTACAATTGAAACATTTAAGAGACATTTGGATGGGTATATGAATAGGAAGGGTTTGGAGGGTTATGGGCCAGGTGCTGGCAGGTGGGACGAAATTGAATTGGGATATCTGGTCGGATTGGACGAGTTAGACCGAAGGGTCTGTTTCTGTGCTGTACATCTCTAAGACTCTATGACTCTAAATAGGACTAGATTAGGTTAGGAAATCTGGTCGGCATGGACGAGTTAGACCAAAGGGTCTGTTTCCATGCTGTACATCTATGACTCTAGAACAAGACTAACCATCATTGAGGCATACTTTGTTTATGATATGTCACCTGGAAGAGGCAATTCCATTTTTCCTAGGGGTGCTGGGTGACTCATTTGAAACAGACATGACACAGATCATGTAGGTTAACAGCGACCCAGTTCATATCAAATTTGACACCAAGGGTGAATGTTGCTGTGTTATCTGGGGAAAACCAAAGTCGTGATTTGATGAAAATAAAATTGCAATGATTTAATACTGCATAGGTGGGTGGAAAACCTCCCCCAGAATTTCAGTGATGTTAAAAGTGTCTTTGGTGCATAAAGATCTTGTTATACAGGTAAAGGTACACATCATCAGTAACCAGCAGAACTCATTGCTGACCAAGAACAATTGTTTCACTCCGAACCATCTTCATCAATTACAAGAACTCACAAGCAGAGGGAAGACTATTTTTTAGAAAGAATGCCCTAAACAATTTAAAGAATTAAATAGGCATTATAGAATATAGCATGACATTAAGATAACATGCTAAACCATTGTGTCTGGACATACCTAGAAAGATTTCTTATCCTCTAATGGAGAAATTAAAAAATAAATCAATGGATGGATGTAACCGATATGGGTGCCATCTCACAGTGACAGGTCCTATAGAATGGTATTCTGGCATGGTCTATGTACCAAAACCTTTTCAAGTCTAGAACAAGGTGAAATAGTGTGGATCAAGGATTTCAATGGGAATGGTGTAGTGTTACAAATGCACTAAATCAACAATGGTCAATCTTCATTTGCACAGTAGTAGGAATTGTGGATTGAAATTACAGGTAACTTGTCTCACTCAGGAGCCCTAACTCCTTCCTACTTTAATGGGATGAACCTAACAAATGTTGCCAAGTGTGTGATAAGCCAAATTAACTCCAACACAAGATCAACTGTCAAATCAGTTGACCTCAAACAATCAAAAGAGTGTTCTGCCCCTGATAATGCATATTCGAGCAGGAAAGATTGTCAAATCTACAGATTGACTCAATTTGTAAAGTCAGAAACTTGGAGGGAGATGGGTTCATGGCAACACTACTTTACATTTTTGAAGCAATTGTGTAAAGAATTTAATAACCGAGACATAGCTTGGGAGAAGCTCATTCCAACATAGTTAGCACTTGAATGTGTTAACTGGCATCACAAGATAAATTAGCTGTTTCTGTGTACCAGAACTTTTCATGAGTAATAATGTGTTTGCTCTTTAATATGGCCTGAGCTCTTACAAAGGTTTCTTAGATGTAATATAAATAGCAATCAACACTATGTGATGAATCTATTCTGTTTATCAAGACTGAGCTCATCTTCTGCTGAAAATTTCATCAGGAGTATCCTTTATATCAGGAACTTAGACTAATATTAAATGTAATATGTCGGATTGGTAGCACTGAATATGCCCAAAGCGTTCCAAATTGTCCTGGTTAACACAACTATAGCATGTAATATCTAGTTGCAGAAATTTATAGTTTGAAAACTGTTCAGTATGGTGATGGATTTTCATATTATTTGAACATTAGATTGACCGATCAAAATGCCCCTTCAGCTTCAGCTGAGCATGTGCACTTACTTTCAATTTTTAAAAATCATGCATCTGACTGCATTGAAAATTACTTATGTTTTGATCTTGTATGTTATGATATTTTCTCGACCTTGTAAAAGATGCTTAATTCAACAGGTTTACTGACGAAGGGCTGATGCCCGCAACATTGATACTCCTGCTCCTTGGATGCTGCCTGACCTGCTGTGCTCTTCCAGCACCATATTTTCGACCCTCAATAGGTTTAATGTCACTTCCTTGCAAGCAATTGCCATGGCTGGACAGCGCATCTCAAAATGAGCAAGAATGAAATGAGAAAATGCTGCCAGAGCAAACTGATCCATCAGCATCTGTTGTGGAAAGAGAAATTTGGCAACTGAGTATCGAGCTCTTTAGCAGAGCTGAACAATAGCCAAACATTTTTATACCAAGACCAAAATTAAGCTGGAAGGGAAGAAGAGATAGCACCACAAAAGGATAAAAGCAGCAGTAGAACATGTAGCTCAATAAGCCTGCTCCAAGATCCAATATGATTTTAGTTGATTTTTGATTCAACTCCAGTTTCTCAGGTGATCTGCATGTCCCTTGCTTCCCTGAATGACCAGAAATATGTGTCTCAGCCTTAAATATCTTGAATGATGATGCAGCTACAACCTTAAGAGGAGAGGAATTTAAAGGTTCACAATCTCCTGAATGAAGAGATCGCTCCTAGTCTTAGTCTTTAATGAGTGGCCTGGTATTCCTGAATCTGTGCCCTCTTGATCCAGATTCTCCAACTGGGCAAAATATTGGGTGGAATCTTGTTGATGCAAAGGAAGTCCTGGTTTCTGGTTGGAAAGCTGGTTAGAAACACCTCCTGCTTTTTTAAAAGGAAGGCCTGTTGTATCATAAAGTGATTGAGCAGTTGAGAGGCCAGGTGCAGTCTTCTCCAGCACTCAAGGACTCTGAGGCTGCTGGGGATAGGGTGCTGAATTCACACCATTAGCTAATGGTCTCCATGTTCTGTCCCTTCCCAATACACTCTGGACACCATCACCCATATTTCTATCCTGCACTAGTGCATTATTGTCTTGTTCTTTTCCGTTAACTTTCCAAATTTCTCCTCATGTGAACAGTCCAGCATACTATAGGACTTCGCAGCAGTCCTACATGTAAGACTGTTGGGACAATAGTCCCAACAGAGCTCAGGTGAAGACTGTCCCAACAGTACAGCTCTCACCTTCCCCAGTACAGATGCCAGTGCCCAATGAATCAAAATCCATTTTTCCCCACACCTATCTGATCAATCCTCTGATCTTATTTACTCTATGCCAATAAGTTTGTGGCTCACATAGTGAGCAAGAGATCATTACTTTTGTAGTTCTGCTATTTTAATTTAGCTCCAAGCTGCTCACACACCCTTAGCAAAAGTGTTTTTTTTGAGATTCCTAGATCATTAGTAATCAGGTGCTTGACAGCAATTGGACCCTTTCCTTCCCACTCCAAGTTTCTCTCCAGCTGGAAGATGTTCATAGCCTAGTACTGGGCATGTACCACTACCTACAGGATTCAATCTCTCAGCTGCAGATCACAGTATCTATCTCTGTAACTGTACTGTTTCCTATGATAACTTTCTTTTTTACATCCCCCATTTTATACTCTCTCTGCATCATAGTGCGCTGATCAGTTTGCTCATTTATCCTGCAGAATCTGGTTTAGGGTTTAAAGACCATGAACCTGTTGGATAAATGCAAGGACTGAGGGTACATTCATTATTACCCTATAAACCCCCATAACTGCTTCTCTCAGTTACATCCTCCTGTGTCAGACTGTGTACCAAATCTGGGTGTGACTGTCACCTGGAACAAAGTTTACAGATAAATTTCCCCTTCCTGATGCATCATAGTGTACAAAGCTTTGACTTCAATACTGAACTGAAGTTTCTTCGAATGCAAACAATTATCCCAAATGGATTTGCCTTGGGTCGCTGACCATCAGCCCCACATACTGCAGTTGGAACTCATCACCAATTCTGACATCTTCACTGTGTTTAATTGAACTAATTGATTTCCAGTTTAGAAATATTAATCAACTTTTATCTGTTGTTACATTAAGTTGCTTAACTAGTTGAGCTATAAATTAAATAAAATCCTTACATCTCCCTCATTCCTGTTTAAATACCACTCCACTTAGAAGAATAAAATCTTAAAAATCCACATGCTTACCTAATTGATGCTTTGGAACATTGACCAGCTTCTGGACTGTGTAAAGAATGTATAAAAAGTATCTTTCTCCCTTCACATCAAATTTCTGCCAGTATTGGTTTGCTCCATTTCCATTTATTTTTCAATGCACACAGTCATGGTCAACTTCACTTTCCATTCCACATAATGCAGTCGTAAATCATGTTTCTTTCTGTGGATGGTTGGGGTGAATTACACCAAAGTTGCAACTGTTAAATCAGCTTCCTGTTACAATGATTAACACCTATTGAGATAATCACTTCCAACTGACTGAAAATAAGTCAATGCCAAAGAGTTTCTATCAAGCTAGGTTTTTAAAATTTGCATGCAGTTTTGAAGTGTGAAGGCAGAGTGCGACTGCTAATTTAAATTACAGAGGAACCTCGATTATCCAGCATTCGACTATCTGAATATTGGATTATCCAGCAAGATCGCACGGTCCCGATGCTTGGCTAAACTATGTTATCTGGAATTTGATTAACCGAACGGAATACTCCCTACCCGTGTCTTTCGGATAATCAAGGTTCCTCAGAGTTGCCAGTAAGGTTGAAGCAGGAAGAGTGGCCACTAATGGACCAAAAGAATGTCCAACTCCCTCCGCCCACCCTCCTCCTACACCCCTGCCTCCCACATGTACTTGCACATTTTTAAAAACTGGATATTGATTAATAATGACTATTGTTTTGAACTTCTTGCTGACATGAGTGACAATGCCTTGCACAATGAGTCGAATGTCTTGGAACAAGTTAAACTTAGTGTGCTCATATATTTGTTGCCTAAACAAGCCTTGCAGGAACTGAGAGACAAATCCCCATGGCAGTAACTACAGCAAAGTGTGCATCGGTGTAACTTGACTTTAATTGTGGCACAATTACATAGTGAGGCTGCTTTTAGGGCATAGATTGGGATAAGCCCAATAGGATGTTTTCAACTAGGGTCACACTGGTTGACCAGGCTGTTGGCAGGAAGAATAATTTTGATCTTCCAACAGTTTCCCAGAGGCTGATGTTTTAGAGTGAATTTATCAGACAATGAAGAGTCTGGTTGAAGTTGGATAGCAGACTGGGGATGACTTATTGACTAGCTGGTTATAAACCTGATAAATGCGAACTCTAAGCTGAAAGTGCAGACTCTGGTCACAGAGAGAAAAGATACTGGAACTAATGGATAGCAAACATGTAATTTGTAAATTGGAGAAAAGTGCAAGTTATTCAATAGTTAATGTTGCCAACTAAAGTTGGTCAGATTCCAGATGTTTGTGGATGTACCGTAGCCAAAAGCTGATGATAGGAGAGTGTGACCATTTTTGTGAACTCAATTTCTCATCCAAGCCATCATAACACCCCATGCCTCTTGGCTGTTCTCCCAGATTGAGTTTTTTTTGACATTTACTTCATTTTCAGGTTTCTTCTTTCTCTCCCCCAGAATACTACTTTTCATCATTTGTGTAAGTGATTTGGATGTGAGCATAAGAGGTACAGTTAGTAAGTTTGCAGATGACACCAAAATTGGAGGTGTAGGGGACAGCAAAGAAAGTTACCTCAGATTACAACAGGATCTTGACCAGATGGGCCAATGGGCTGAGAAGTGGCAGATGGAGTTTAATTTAGATAAATGTGAGGTGCTGCATTTTGGGAAAACAAATCTTAGCAGGACTTATACACTTAATGGTAAGGTCTTGAATAAAGAGACTTTGGAGTGCAGGTTCATAGCTCCTTGAAAGTGGAGTCACAGGTAGATAGGATAGTGAAGGAGGAGTTTGGTATGCTTTCCCTTATTGGTCAGAGTATTGAGTACAGGAGTTGGGAGGTCATGTTGCAGCTGTACAGGACATTGGTTTGGCCACTGTTGGAATATTGTGTGCAATTCTGGTCTCCTTCCTATCGGAAGGATGTTGTGAAATTTGAAAGGGTTCAGAAAAGATTTACAAGGATATTGCCAGGTTTGGAGGATTTGAGCTATAGGGAGGGCTTGAATAGGCTGGGGCTGTTTTCCCTAGAGTGTCAAAGGCTGAGGGGGTGACCTTATAGAGGTTTATAAAATCATGAGGGGCATGGATAGGATAAATAGACAAAGTCTTTTCCCTGGGGTGCGGGAGTCCAGAACTAGAGAGCATAGGTTTAAGGTGAGAGGGGAAAGATATAAAAGCGACCTAAGGGCCAACGTTTTCATGCAGAGTGGTGCGTGTATGGAATGGGCTGCCAGAGGAAGTGGTGGAGGCTGGTACAATTGCAATATTTAAAAGGCATCTGGATGGGTATATGAATAGGGAAGGGTTTGGAGGGATATGGGCCGGGTACTGGCAGGTGGGACTAGATTGGATTGGGATATCTGGTTGGCATGGATGAGTTGGATCAAAAAGTCTGTGTCCGTGCTGTACATCTCTATGACTCTATATATGACTCTATAATTACCTTGGGTCTCCTTAATATTTAATTCTGGCTTTCAAAACAAGTTGTACTCCATATCTCAGCATTAGAAGAAAATAAACAACACAGCACTTACACTGCACTGACTGAGTTAATAGTTCACCACATTTGGCAACTGACAGGATGCGAAATCTTATAAAGTCTTCATGCAAGCCCTCTGAACTCAATGATACAAATAGTTTAATCAACATTTTTTAACCAGCAGGGAGATCACAACATAAATACAGAAAGCTCTATATCTCCAATAGATCTACTCGAACAGACAAGTGTTTGAAATGTTTTACTCTTACAGCTACATTTACAACAAAAAGTGCCAGAGCCATGTGTTGTAACCTAACAGCATTTCCACAATCTTGGAGTGTTCAATGCCTCAATCAAATCCATCAGGCTACAGCAGCTCAGAACTGAGTATCTGCCTGCCTGCCACCATGGAGGGTTTGTAGCTGTGGTGAATTCTCTCATTGCCACTGTGCAACCTCAAACATTACTCATATTTACATGTCTGAGATTTTCTAAGCCCTGAAAAGCACCCTTTGCCTTTAAATCTCCAGACTGCTTTTAAGAGCTATCAGGACATTTGTGGTGAGTCCAATTAATCTTGGCCACGCCCGGAAAGGTTGGCAACTCCGTGTACAAAACAAAACAGGAGCATGCAATAACCCTGAAAATAATCTTTAAAAGGCTTGGGAAATATCTGCACAATGACAACTCTTCAAATTAAGGAAATTAAGTGGCATGTGGATGAGAGAAACAGCCATACAAACCAAGATATGTGCTAAGTCTGAATTGCTCAAGGTGGTATGGTTGATTTTAAGTTTTGTTAAATTGAACCTGCCTCCCACACACTCTGTCAGTCTATTCCAGATTCTAACGTTACACAATGTGAAAATATTTTTCTCTCCAATCCATGAAGTTCATCATTTGGGAGCATTTTTGTGAATCTTTTCTGCACCTTCTATAATGCTTCTTTCATAAAGTGCGCATAACGCTCCTGCTGAGGTTGAACCAGTGCCCTTTATTATTTTGTTACGACTTGCTTCTACATTCTATGCCCCATGAATAAAATGAAGGACACTCTGATTTTTTTCAACTGCTCTTTCACTCTGTCCTACCACCTTCAACAATTTATGCACATACATAACTAGGTCCCTCTGCTGGTCATTCTTATTAAATCTTGGTGCTTTTCCACACAGCAGGCCAGTTGTTTGCCAGCTTTTCAGTCTTGCTGCTTAGGAACACAGAGACTTTAGTCAAACACTCAGTCTCTTAAAGCTGGACCCCCATCTGTCTCTGGGCCAACAGTGTGTTGTACATATGGATATGCAGCTGGGCAGTGCTCAAGTTCTTTAGCTTTAGGAGGAACAGGGTAATCGAAGACATAACTGGCAAATTGGTTGCCATCTTCTGTGCTTACTCAGGATTCACTAGTTATGTTTTAGGGTCTTTTCTACATTTACTCCCCCAGATTCTTTGGTTTAATTATATGTTTTAGTTTGTTCTAAAAGGAAGGTGAGATGGGTTAACATTTGAGATGGAAGCCCTTTGTTAGAACATAGTCCTGGGAGTGGTCGATGTGTGTCCTCGATGTTTATTGACAGATGGTGAAGTGGTAGATTCAATTGTGTTTGCCAACAGTTTCTATTTTAATTCAGTTAATTGTCAGGCTTTTTCCCTTTCCATATAGTCCTATTTTCCCATTTGTCTTTTTCTTCTTGTGTGTCTCTTACTGCTTTAGCTAATAACACATTTGACTTGTATCTTGACAATTTATTTCTGTGGTCTGACTGAGATTATCTTTTACATCATCTAATAATCACAGCCTCTCTCTGTGAATGCTGGTACACATTTGTCTTCCTTTTCATCTTTCCCTTTGAGTGTTGTTTTTTTTCTGCTATTAACGACTATCTTGCATTTCTCAGTTATGTTAAAAAGGTCCAAAACCTGACCTATCTGTTCTCTCCATGAATGCCAATCTATATGTGAGTCCCAGTATTTATTGATGTTTCAGGTTTCCTCAATGTTCACTCACGTTTTTTTGTTTTACTTTCATTTAGACCCCTCTCAGCTACTTTTGACAATACCTTCACTATCTTGATGTCTAAATAAGCTTGTAAATGTAAGATGTCCAAGCTAATCAAGAGAACAAGGTCTTTGTTAAATATTCTAGTTTTCAAATCATTCTCTGCCAATATTCGATCTCTTTCTCAACTTTGTTAAGCAGTAGAAACTCATAAAAGCATGTTGGGTTTTAAATTTGATCTATGAAGCAAATTTATTTGGTAAAAGGAGAATAAGTGCATAAATTAATCTTCAAATAAATCTCCTTAAAAGAAAAAGAATTGCATTTAAATTTTAGACTTCTTTTAATATCTAAATTATATTAAAAATATCACTTATATGTGCACTCATGTCTATCAGCCATGTTTACCATTGTTACAGCTTCTAGTCATATTTTGCTGCAGTTGTGCACATTGTACCAATTTTCTTCCATTGACTTTCATTCACAAAATTAATCACCGATGAACCAATCCAATTAAAATATCTTTCTAAAAAAAACTTCAAGCTGCTGTGTTCTTCCCAGGGTCTGATACTTTTAAAGCTCAAGATAAAAAATAGAAAGATTACAGGAGATAGCCCCAAATGTTGATATGAGGGCAACAACATGATGTTAAACGGTGCCCATTTAGCACAACGTAGGCAGTATGCCAACTTCATGTTGCCTGCTCATATGATGTTAGCTTGTTAATGCCATAAGCATTCCCCAGCTGTGCATTGACTGCACATATCAGCAGCAGACTGCCTAATATTGTCAGCATTGAATACTATTAAAAACTAACCCGTGCATCTTAAAATGAAGGTCCCATGTCGAAGAAGGTGCTGAAATGTGAATATTGCACTGTGAAACAGGCATCAATGGCTACATGTGCAGAAAGTGGGCATGCAAGCTTCCAGATGACACCTCTTGAAGGAGGTAAAAGGATTGAAATGATTTCAAGGGGACAGAGACCCTCCAGGGGCCAGGTAGTAAAAGGCAGTGGGAACCAATCATGCACATGATATAATGCCGAGGCTCCTGGAAGTAATCCAGGAAGATGTTTAAGGATTTTACACAAATAGTCAAGGTCACTGAATGCATCTTCAAATTGTATACCCCACCAACTACATCAAAGTTAAAAATCACCCAACACCAGGTTATGGTTCAACAAGTTTATTTGGAAGCACTAGCTTTCGGAGCACTGCTCCTTCATCAGGTGATGGTCACAATGACCTGATGAAGGTGTAGCGCTCAAAAACTAGTGCTTCCAATTAAACCTGTTGGACTATAACCTGGTGTTGGGTGATTTTTAACTTTGTACACCCCAGTCCAACACTGGCATCTCCAAATCACAACTACATCAAAGCTAAGCCACTGATTAATTCATCTTACCCCTATCCACCTTTATCAATCAGGACTCAAACCTTCCGTTAAACCCACCTCCCTACTTTGTACTTCAACAAGTCTCACGTCCACATTTCAAAGCTTGCATACACTTTCAGTTATTCAACAATTGCAAATATATCACCCAAACAGATGGCGTGACAATTACCATTACACGTCCATCTCTTTTGCATGGCCAGAGGTGTCAGGAACCACATGCTCTAAACACTATGGAAAAGATGCAGCTGACCATTATTTTGAGAAGCATCACTGGTAGGATCGATGCAATAGGAGATGATGGTATCTTTAAAGCTAATCCTTCTTCTCTCATCCTACATGATTGTGGGCGGCACGGTGGCACTGCTGCCTCACAGCGCCAGAGACTCGGGTTCAATTCCCGCCTCAGGCGACTGACTGTGTGGAGTTTGCACGTTCTCCCCGTGTCTGCGTGGGTTTCCTCCGGGTGCTCCGGTTTCCTCCCACAGTCCAAAAATGTGCAGGTCAGGTGAATTGGCCATGCTAAATTGTCCGTAGTGTAGGTAAGGGGTAGACGTAGGGGTATGGGTGGGTTGCGCTTCGGCGGGGCGGTGTGGACTTGTTGGGCCGAAGGGCCTGTTTCCACACTGTAAGTAATCTAATCTACATCTTGCTTATTCCTAAAACTCCTCATAAAAATCACAAGCATTTGGAATGTTGATGCACCTGATGAAAGAGTGTCGCTCTGATACCTTGTGGTTTCAAGTAAACCTATTGGACTATAACCTGGTGTCATGTGACTTCTGACTATGTCCTCTGACAGCGTAGCTGCTACTGGTGTAAGCATGTACCGTTTGCTTTCTCCATTCCCTTCATCAAAATCCAAACCTCATCCTTTTCTTATTTCAGATACTCAAGAACTGGAAACTTGTCAGACAGTGGAGGAAGAAGATGAAACTGATGAAAGTGGAGACACACTGTAACTTAGAGTCATAGTCATACAGAAACAGATCCTTCGGTCCAACCAGTCTATGCTGACCATAATCCCAAGCTAAACGGTTCCCACCTGCCTGGCCCATATCCCTCCAGACATTTATTCATTTACTTATCAAAATGTCTTTTAAATGTTGTAACTGTACCCACACCCATCACTTGCTGTGGAAATTCATTCCACACCCACACAAACCCCTCTGGGTGTAAAAATAAATTGCCCCTCATGCTTTTTTTAAACCTTTCTCCTCTCACCTTAAAATATGCCCCCAGTCTTGAAATACCCCACCCTCGGGAAAAGACACATGCCATTCAACGTATCTATACCCCTCATGACTTTATAAACCTATATAAGGTCATCCTTCAACTCCCTATGCGCTAGTGAAAATTGTCCCAGCTTATCCAGCATCTTCTTATAACTCAAACCCTCTGTTCCTGGCAACAGCTTGGTAAATCTTTTCTGAACCCTCTCTCAATTTCCTTGCACCTTATTTCACTGGGAAAATAAATACAGCATCAGCAATCAGTAAGACATGGAGCAGGGAAAATGAAGGAGCAAATGTGAGCTAATCAGAAGATAATGCAGTGTGCTAGTTTATCTGCAGAGGATTCAGTTGAGGACTTTAATAGTCTTGGATAAAGTAGATGGCTGAAGGATTTAGCCAAGTAGATTCTTGGAGCAATGGAAAGTCTGTCTTCATATCATGCGGAAAGGTTCAGCAGCTCCATTTTACGTTGGATTTTGCATGGAGCTTGGAGCTCAGCCTATAGGAATGAGACAAGCATGAGTGCTTCTTTCAGAACTGCATATGGAATTGCACATTATACAACCATCAGTCAACATTTGCACTTCTGACCTTATGATGCAGAGAAGGTTGTTGATAGTTGTGCCTAGGATATTATTCTGAGGAACCCTTGCAGCTATTTCTTGAGGTTGTGAGCACTGAAACACAGAATGCTTACGGCATAAAAGGAGGCTGTTCAGCTCACTGTGTCTGCACAGTTCTCCAAATAAGCAATTCACCTAGTGCCACTATCCCACCTTCATTTGGGGCAGGAAGACAATGTGGTGGCCAGAGAAAGTAGGTAAGAAATGTGGGACTGTTGGTGAATTAAAAGTTGAGGTGAGGCCACAAATGTTATTTATTCACTTGGATCTTGGGCAGAAAATGCAACTCTGGCTTGCAGCCTCCCATCTTTCTCCTCCTTCCTATTCCAGAAGCTTTTTCTGCTCTATTGGGCCTCCACTCAGTCCGCCAGACATGCTCATTATCAGCAGAAGTCCTGTTGGTCCAAACATGTCTGAAAGAAACTGTGGTTTACAAAAATCTTGAAGTCAGTGACAAAGAACTTCAGCACTCTCCCTAGGACTACTGCAACTTTGGAACACATGAGAAAGCACTTAAAATATGTAGAATTGAAGCAACTACGTGAAACAATAGTCCAGTAACACACCTATAAGAGGTTGATAATCCTCTTCCATAGCAGAGGGTAGGAGGAGGGTTAGGAATTTTTTTGTGATCCTTTACATCACGGTCAGTTATCAGAAATTAAGAGAAATTGGAGAATGATGGGGCAAAATGGCATCATATCAGCATTGCAAATCTGGTATTCAATGCAGTACATGCCAGGAATATATTCGTGAATTAAAGCATACTTGAAGGCATCAGTTGCTACTGATTCAGGCAGCATATAATATTTGTGTTGGCTGATCATTTTAACCATGCAGCCTTGTAGGCAGTGCTACTCTTTGGCTGCATGTCTATCAGGGATGTGTGGGGAACATCTGTTACTTCTGGTTGCAGACACCAGGAGTTGACTTGTGTTAGTAGAAAAAAATACCAAGATTCTTAGATGTTGCTTCTGATGCAGGCAATGGGCAAGCAAACAACATGCTGTATCCACAAGTAGGCAGAAGTCCTCCGGGCGGTAGTTATATTGGCAAAGTGAGGGGAAGTGGTATAAACTCATTCATATCAGGAACCAAGAATCCAAGACCTGAGTATAATAGAATGAAGTTCAATGATCTCATTTGGATGTTAATGTAAGTGTAGCGATTGCTTCCTGTTCCATTGTGCTCACTTCTCCAATACCAATTCACAGTACTCACGTAATTTCCATGCCCCAATTCTTACCTGCACATTCAGAGCATCTGCTTGTCTCATGCATACACTCAGCAATGCTGCACTATTCAATACTCACAGCTCATGTCTCCTCCATACCTGCTTAAGCTCTCGCTCCCAGTTCTTTCTGCAGCTGTGTTTATTTTGCTGAGAGTCCACACACAGGCTTAACCACTCAAGCACAGTAAGCATCAATAGTAAACAGACTCACAGAACCAAACACATAACAGTTAAACATTGTAAGCACAACTCAGATAATGACATTGTGCATACTTTTGAGGTTAGGTGAGATAAGATGAGTTAAGTTGTATTACTGCAATGTTTGTTAGGGCTATGATTTGTTGAGCATGTTTATCATGTGACAAGTCAAGCACTGGGGCTGATCAATTTCACAACAAGGCCATAAGGTCTAAAAAGAACGTCTTTTAAAAAAATTATGATGAGTTTTTACAAACAACTGGCATGAGCTCTGAACATCGGAAGAGAAGCTCAACACAATATTATGTATGGTTTATCCCTTTGAAATGGGCACATTGAACACAGTTATATCAAATAGGGGTGTAACGCTGGATCTGCCTATAATGCTGGTTAGGCCACAGCTGGAGTTTTGTGTACAGTCCTATCCACAATATAACAGGAAGGACATATAATATAACTGGGATAAATACAAAGGCGATAAACAAGACTTTTGCCAGGGTGGAGTTGTTTTCCTTAGTACAGAGGAGGTTGAGGGATGATTGAATTGAGGTGTACAAACTTGTGAGGGGCCTAGGTAGGAGCGATCTACTCCCCCAAGTGGAAAGTTAATTTCTAGGCAGCAGAGGTTTAAAGAGATTGGTAGAAAGATTAGGCTGGAGATGAAAAAGACATTTTCAGCTAGAAAGGGTCATGGGTCTTTGGGATTTGCTGTGTGGTTTGGTGGTGGCAGCAGACAATCTCAACTCATTTAAATGGTACATGGATCTACACTTGTAACAAGGCAATGGACATGGTGCTATAAGTGGCATTAGAAAAGGCAGCTCCTTTTCTTAGCTGGAACTTTCACTGACTGGCCTCTTTCTATGCCATAATTTTTCAATGGTTCCATGCCTAAATGGCTTGGCTTGCATACATCCACTAAGCTTATGTGTAAGTTGACATAGGCAAGACTTTAATTCAGAGCTCAGTGGTTTGGAAGGTGCTGTCAAAGTAAACTTGCTGATTTGCTGTAGACCATCTTACAGACAGCGTATATTGTTGCCATTATACACCGGTGACAGAGAAGCATTTGTAGATAGAGTCCCAATTAAGCAGGCTGCTTTGTCTCGGAAGGTTTTATTGGAATTGCAGTCATCCAGCTGAGTGGAAAATATTCCCTCACACCTTCATGAGATGGTTTACTTGCTGTGGAATTCCCAGCCTCTGACTTGCCCTTGTAATCACATTATTTCATATGGTCAGTCCAGTTTAGTTCCTGGCCATGGATTTTGATCCTGCGGAATTCATTGTTGCTTAGATTCCTTTTTCTTAATGGTGACCACTGCCGGGCACTGAATGACACAAATGTTACTTCACGCTTCCCAGCCCAAGCTGGTATGTTGTCCAGGTCTTGATGCATGTTGACAAAGTTTGTTTCAATATCTAAAGGAAGGTGAATAGTACTGAACACTGTGTAATCATCAGTGAACATCCTCACATTAGAGGGGACGCCTTTTGTGCACACAATACTGATGAACAGTTACCAGCTAACTTCATGCAGTGAACCAGCACAGATCCATTATAAACTTCCTGTTCCTAGTCCAGGCAAGTTCATCCTATCCATCTGGGCCACACCTTACTGCCACCACATTGTATGACATTTTGTAAGCAAGGTAAATGTGAAACTGACCCAATTTAGTCAAAATTCAGATGAGAAAAGGTGTACCAAAATAATTAAATGAGGTGACTATTACACACAGTTTCAGGGTATCTAGAAAATGTTTCATAATTAGTTCTTAATATTATTTAAACATAAACAATCAATGACAATTGAAGATATGTTACAAAATGCTAGCTGGCAGATCCTGAACATACTGGTTTTAAGAGGTTATGCATATACTTCAACTGCAGTGGATCACTCATTGTTAGGAAATAGCAGTGTGATGTGTAAGAAAAGTTGCTAGGCTGAAGGCAATCATTATTTATAATTGTGAGCTGAAGTATAAGCTTCATTGTCAAACTGTCCCCCACGAGAGTTAGTCTGATGTAAATTTCAAAGGAGGCTGATGTGATAGCTTGGTGCACGGACAATAGATAATAGAGATTGTGAAAATCTTGTGTTGAGTAAATAACATAACGGGGCTGGACAATTAATGAGACATCTCTCAATGTAATCCTTCTGAGCTCTGGTCACAATGTATCTCTGGCCTCTGATTTGTAAACATTTCTGCAGGCTTGTAGTACAAAAATGCTCAGACTCCACATCATAATTGCATATTTCCTCTTAACTAGTCAGTAATGTTTTTTTCAAAATCTTTCATAAAAGAGTATTAGTTAAGCTTAAGGCTGTGGAGATTGAGGGAAAAGCTTTGCTATGGATAGGAAATTGGCTGCAGGGTTGTAAAACATCAGAGACTCATTAGATAAATTGTATTAAGTTTGGGATAGAGCTGCAAGGGAAATATGCCTCAGGAGTGTTTTGTGGGACCTCTGTTTCTAATTTACATCAATGATATTGAAATCAGATATTCAACACTTATTGAGCAAATTTAAAGATCATACCAAAATAGGAGAGGCAGATGAATTGGAGGAGACAACTCAGAAATTATGCAATGTATTATACTAAGTATGTAAGTAAGCAGATAAAATTTGATGCAGACAAATTCAGGGCATGTCACATTGAAAGCTAAACTATACAATGTAAGTACTTCATGAATGATGTTGAGAAAAGATCGAGGTGAATTTGGAAAAAGTGACAGGCTCAACCTGCCCAATAAAGGCAGAGCAAACAATAAAATCAGTAGTGAAGTAAATGTAGCTCAATCTGTAAGGTATAAATTAGTCATGATGAAACATCATTGTGCTGTGCTCAAACTGCACCACAATGCAGTGCTTAATCCTGCCATTGAAATAGGAAGGGTTTGGAGGGATATGGGTCAGGTGCTGGCAGGTGGGACTAGATTGGGTTGGGATATCTGGTCGGCATGGACGAGTTGGAATGAAGGGTCTGTTTCTGTGCTGTACATCTCTATGACTCTATGACACAGAAGCACTTGTGGTTTTGCATAGAAAAACCATAAGTTTGATCCTGAGATCCTGGTTTATGGAGATATTGGAGAATCGTTGGGTCTTTGAGATCGAATAGAGATGTCTGGTAGATGATCTTACAGGGATGTGTAGGATTATAAATGATTTGTTATTTTAAATGAGTAAAAGGGAAATCTTTGGACACAGGTTTAAATGATTAATTTGTAAGGTAATCCTTACAAATTATTTTATGATCTTAAATACATCATCTCCTCATCATTGGCAATCACTAGCAAACTAGTGTCTGATAGTCCACCTTGTAAATTCCTTGACACTAGTTGTCAGTTCCAAGGATCTTTGTGGATGATGAGCCTGATCCTAGACCACACATTTGGCAAGTGGTTGTGGGGGGTGCACGAGGTCCTTGGCCTCTAGATTATTGGATTCTCTCATGCCACTGGTTGTTTTCAAAGAATTGCGTTCCTTCATATAGGAAGTCATGACCACCTGAAAGTAATTCCATTGAGCCTTGTCCTCAGGATGCCTGAGTTCCTATTGCCAAAGCAGATCATCTTCGCCCAGCTCAAGGAAGGCATTCACATAAAAGGAGGACAAAAGGAAGAATTTCAAAGACTCACTGAAGGCTTCCTCAAAAAATGCATAAATGTATGGGAGACCATCATTCAGAAGAAACCAACTTGGAGGGTAAATGCATCACATAGTGTATACCTAGCGATATATTTTGGATATTTCTGGTAAACCTTAGTGCTCGAAATCTTATTATATTTACATTGTTTTTCTCTGGTTCTTTCAACCTACCATTAAGGAACACCAATGGAAATTCCAGATACCAGATACTTTAATTTTATTGTCTCACTCTTTTGCCCTCTGACAATTCTACCTATGGCTAGTATAAGATACAAAAAACATGGACAAACTAACTCTACTAATAATTTCCCTCCCCCTGTGATGACATAACAAAACTGGAACTCATTATGGATGGGGCTAGGAAAACAGGCATTGGGTTGCATGATTAACCTGCACCCTTAAATAGCAATGTAAAGTTTGAGCTGCCTGTTAATCTACGTTATAGTGGCATGCAGCAAAGCATTAAATACACTGCTGAGTGCGGAATACTTCAGCAAGAGGCTCATATTTGTTCAAGGCAAGCACCACTTTAAGCTTCTCTGAACTGTTCAATTCCACTCCTCACCTCTTTCAGGCAAGGTTCATCCTAGCTGCAGCAGGGTCAGGAAGTGATTACAGATGGGTTATTGAGCAGAATGAAGAGTGGAAATGGTGCAACAGATCTTTTAAGGTTCTCTGAAACAGCACAGGGGCATTTAATAAAGGAAGTAGAAAGGAGGACAGTATGAGCCAGTGGACCCTCCAGGTAGACATTATGAGGATAGTGGGAGTGGATAATCTTTATGTTCAATACCAGTGATTTTGCTCCATGGACTTAGATGCAGTTGTAGAAGAAATTTTATAAACTCTCATGAACAATCAAAGTTCATGGATGCATCTTCATATGCCAATGAATAATGTCCTCACACATTGTTCAATTTGCCATAAACCTTCCATTCACCGTCCATAATCCTGACAGGATTTGGCATTGTATTCACAGGAACTGGAATTAAGTAAGATGATCATGGACAACCCATCAAAATTTTGATATGCTGACGGCTCTGTTCCTTCCTCCACCTCTCAAGGTGTTCCCTCTACCCCTGGCAGCCAGCCATGTGCCATTCTGATGACCAATTTGTGGAGGTTGCAACATGAATCAGAGTGTCCTTTCCCAAGAATATTGCAGAGTTCTCTCCCTGGTGTGCTATTTCTGTTTCACTAATACGTTAACTCTCATAACACTAATACTGAGATTGGGTTCTTCCTGAGAATGAGTACCACAAGCTTTACTTTCAGAGCAACAAAATATGATGAGCTGAATTGTACATTTTGTTATTGGCTGTGTCAATTGCAGTGAGTTTCTTGGAGGGGTCCTTACTGCGAGTGCTAGCAGTATATCTGCTACTGCATTCACCTCCCTCCAAGGCTCATGCTGTACCTCTCCCATTATCTGCGATTTTCCATCATTCACTGTCACCCACTCCAACCCCCAATATCACCATTCCTGCCTGCCCTCTGCACTGCCTACTCACTTGTATGGGACACCTCTTCATTTGCAGTAGTAGCTGTGTCACCTACCTGAATCTCTCTTAACACCTGCCTCTCTCTCTCTCTTGAGCAAGGAGGAAAACAGGCCACAATAGGGCAAGAAAGCGTCAAGACAACTCATGGGCTGCCTAACATTTGGCTCTTCATCCCTTATGAGGGGACCAAGCTGGCTCTGACCATCAGATGAACTAACTGATTGCATCCCAGCCCCTGGACTGGTATCGGAGGTTGCTGTTGACTTATTGTGTTGGTTTTCACTGAGGAAAGACTATCTCGCTTGACTTGTTTAAGGCTTCTGACAATCATGGCAAGTTTCCTGGCTTTGTATCCTTGCTAAACAGCACAGCAATATAACAGCGTACGCTGCAAGCATCCAAGTAGGCCTAGATTGAGTGAGTGTTATGAGAGAAAATAAACAGCCCAGAGATGCAGCATGGTCCAGTTCACGGGCTAGGTGTGTATCCCCTGAGTGCACAATGTCCTTGCTGTAACACTACCCAAGATGCAGCATTGAAATGTAGAAACATTGTGTAAGTAGATTAGACAAGTGCTATGAGGCTTCTTAGACAGAGATAAAAAAAACTGATGCTGGAATCGAAAGTAGACAGGCAGGGGGCTGTCCTGCAGAAGGGTTACACCTGAAACGTTGGCAAATCCTGAAGAAAGGTTACACCTGAAATATCGACTTCTCCACTTCCTGATGCTGCCTAGCTTGCTATGTTCTTCCAGCCTCCTGCCTGTCTACTAATGAGGGTTCTTAGAAGCTGACAATTGTTGGATTCCAATGTCCATGGATATGGGGTGCTGCTGTCCAAGAAGATGTTGATGCCTGGAATTCAACATGAAGGCCTTCTGAAACAAGCAATGAGCTTGTGTCACCAGGCACCCACTTTGGTTTCAATGTCAAGAATTCTTGGTGTCTAGTTTCCTCATTGCATTTGTTTGTTTAAGAAGCTGTATTTTAATGAGGTGAGATGTGTAATTGTTAACGCGTAATAATCACCTGTAACAGAAAACTCACCGCTGTCCAGAGTGAGAGACCTCAATCTAACCAGAGTTTAGTTAAAAAATATGGCAAGATGCTCCTGATGTCCAGTTAGGTCTCACCAGATTTCTTGTACAATTCTGCCACATTTCCCATGTTGAGAGGCCCCTGGTGGATTCCACTCACTGTATATCTATTGTAGACATTAGTAATGTCAAGGCTCAAATTCATTGATTAACTGACATTCCTGATCAATTGCAACATACAGCAGTAGTTATTCAACTTGGAGTTGATATCTTTATGTAAGAATATCATTTGACACAATGTGACATCAATGTCATCACTTAGCTTTCTTGAAGGGACATGTTTGCCTTTTCATAGATAAATGCAATGTCACAATATCCTCCTTTTCATTCAGGGAATAGAATTTCTCCCATGAGAAAGATGTACAAGGATACAGATCAAAAATATTAAATATGCATTGACACACATTATCTTTACACAGGGAGATAATGCTTCGGTGGAGGCATAAAATGACCTACATTTCTCTTCACTAAACTTTTTCCCTTTGTGTATCTTTAGAAGCTTTTACAATCAGTTTGTATGTTCACCACAAGCTTTCTCACGTACTCTCCTTTTCCCTTCTTAATCACTCCCTTTGTCCTTGTTTGCTGAAATCTAAACTGTTCCCAATCCTCAGCTCTGCTGCATGTTTTTCAACCAGGAATGGATTTCACAGAGCAGACTCCCACCAACTTTTGTAGATGCACCACAGAGAGCATTCTATCTGGATGCATCACAGCTTTGTATGGCAACTGCTCAGCCAGGCCCGTAAGAAACTACAGAGAATTGTGAACACAGTCCAATCCAAGCCAAACTTCCAACCATGGACTCCAGCTACATTTCTTGTTACCTCGGAAAAGCAGTTAACATTATCAAAGACCCCTCCCACCCCAATTATAATTTCTTCTAACTTCTTCAATTGGGCAGAAGATACAAGAGCTTAAATGCACGTACCAACGGGTTGAAGAACTGTCATTAGACTTCTGTATGGATCTCTCAAATTTCAGATTTAATGTTGATGTTGCTCTTTGTGCACCTTCTCTGCAGTCAGAACATTATATACCTCACTTTGTTCTATCAGTCTATGATCTTTGTGTGGTATGATCTGTCTGTACTGTACACAAAACAAAACTTTTCACTGTACATGTGACAAATTAAATCAAAGAACTTCAATATATGGACAAAGGCAGCAAGACAGCAATCTTCACATCGTCCTCCAGTCAGAGTAATTTTTTTAAATCTGCCAACTAATAATATTATGAAAGTGACTGAACTCTGACCACTAGGCAACCAGTAAAAACCCACTGGAAAACTAAAAGTCCAAAAACTTCCAATTAAACTTTATTACTTTGTGTGGAAAGTCTCATACCTTGAAAGAATATATTGGCCATATAGAAGATGACATATAGATTCACTTAAACTATATCCAGATTAAAAGGATTAAATTATAGGTCGCAGAGTCCACACTTGCATTATTGTGAGTAGAGAAGATTAATGCGTAAATTGAGGTGTTTAAATCATGAAAGGAATTTCAGTGGTTAAAAGTCCCCAAATGAAATATATTAATTTTCCCAAATCATTTACTCACAGAGTTCATAGAAAATTATTTAATCCAATGGGCAAATCCATCCCAATGAGACCATAACCTTAAAATTGGAAGTAGGGTGTTCAAAATGGTACCAGAAAGCAGAGAGAATAGTAAAACATGGCATCTTCTCCCCAAAGCACTATTGAGGCCATGCTAATTTTAAAAATTCAAATCTAGTTAAAAAGATGTTTGTGATGCCACATAATTATAGCTGCAAAACCAAAGTAGGTGGTTGAAGTTAATATACAGATCAGGCAAAACAAGCTCAAGTGACTAAACCCTTGTCTCTAATTTACTGTGTCAGCAGCAGATTAAAGATAAACTTTGGGTTAAATGAAATACAATAAATAACCACAACCACCATTTGTATTAAGTTCTGTGTAACAGGTAGAGGCGATCTTGAAGTATAATTTACTGTTGGATTCATCAGTTAATCTTCCAATTACACTGAGTGTTTAATTTAAGGATTAATCACAACTATTCACTAATCTGTTGCATAACAATTAAATCTGATGACAGTGGCAAAACTAATTAGATTCTGAACAGTGTCAGTTTTCACTCTTTATGTTTCAATGGAAACATTCTAGTTATTTAACCTATCTAAGTTGAATTTCTGTATCATATTCATAGATTTCACAATGCCTTAAGGCATATATATTTATAGCTTTGGGGTATGTCAATAAGCCTGACCCACAGAATGTGATCTGAATAGTAATTTGAATTCTTGGTCACATTGTTGTGAAAAATATGTTTGGTTGAAAATCATACATACTGATCAGACTATGAGGTAGATTAGATCTGTAAAAAATAAAGTCTCTGATGTCAGGTGTTGCTTACTTATCTCATGAAGGTTATTATTCTGCAACAGGATCGCGAACGACCTGGCTCAAATGTTTGTTTGTGGTACAAAGCCTTGTGTAAGTGTTGCTTCAGTGCACAGTCTCCTGTCTCTAATATAACCTTGCGTTTATCTTCATTCCCATTCTTAGCATGTTACAGTGTCGAATAGGTAAGCCTAAAATGTGAATATTTTCATTACTGTTCCATGTCTATAATCCACTGATTGGCCCCTTTCATGATGAAGGTTCATAAGTATTCCACTGTATATAGAATAACTGTAATGTTGATAATGAACAATAGATAGTGGTATTATTCTGTTCTTACAAAATCAAATCCAAGAATGCTAGAGTTGCCCTGAAAAATTTCAATGTTATTTATAATTCGAACCAACATCAATAATGTCATCCTTTTGCAGTTTAAATCTGCACAGTTTGTGGAATGCAAGATCACAAAGAATCTCACAAAAGCTAGCTGGATCTTGATAACATAGTGCATATCATTTCATATTAATCTGCACTACAGTAAGCTGCATCTGCTCCTGGGCCTGTATTACAGCTGATTAAACAAGCCATAAATTAAATGACCTATTTTGAAAGAACAATGCAAATTGGAGTGTATTGTCAACTAAAAGCACATCTAATGTAGAATTATCTATATGAGGGGAACCTTTTGAATTTGTACAATAATATAAAATAGTTGCCAAAGTCAGCATCCTATTTTATATTTTGCTGGATTTACACTTAATTGAATTCAACATTGGGAGGATTGTGAAACGAGTTGCTGACTTGCTTTCACTTCAAGTCAAGTTAACGATAGTGATTTGTTAGGAGTGCAGAGGTGTTGTTTTGACTATGATGTGGAGGAGCTGGTGTTGGACCCGGGTGGACAAAGTTAAAAATCACACAACACCAGGTTATAGTCCAACAGATTTATTTGGAAGCACTAGCTTTTGGAGGACAACCACCTGAGGAAGGAGCAGTGCTCCGAAAGCTAGTGATTCCAAATAAACCTGTTGGACTATAACCTGGTGTTGTATAATTTTGACTATGCAAGTGACCACTTTGCTGAGAAGTGTCATTATTTGCTCATAAGGTATGTCAAAACAAAAGTTCAGTTAAGACTGACACCTTTAGCTTGATTGCAATGTATTTGTTACTGCAACAATAATTTTTTTATGAACATAAGCTTTTTAAAGCAAAATATCTAATTCTGTTTTTGACAAATTGAAAATGCAAGCCACTCCTTAAATACAATTATTGGTTGCCAGACACAAAGCAGTGATTGAATCCTGGCAGATGGCATTATGATCTTTCAGACAGATGGTATTTGGAGTGATAATTTCCTTGGGATTCTTGGTAAAGAGATCCTTTCATCCTGTTTGGTAAATTTTATCAAGTGTCAACCCTGCCATTCATATTTGACTTGCAGCAAAAGGCTTTCTCTTTTCTCCTGATGAAAGCAATTAAATTAGAAAAGTCATTTTCTGGTGTTTATATACCCCCTGCAGGAGAACATGATTTCTGCACCATGGATTTGTTATTGTTCAAAATCTTTTGCAAACATAAACTAAGAGGGTATAAAGCTGATTTTTTTTTCCAGCCTCAGAATCATGTGGATAATGCCAATTGGGAAAATGTGATGAGATCAGAAAACTAAGATGTTCAGCGCCCAATTTGACAATGACATTTCAAATGATGAGATTGTCTATTACTTCACCGGTGAGTAGTGACTGGCTGATTTACATGTATTTGAATTTCATTAGTAACTAATTGATATGCAGTTCCCTATTTTCTCAAAAAAGGATAGAGAATAGATGGTGAGAATTCCCAGAGGGGTACCTGGCAGCTTCAGCTTGCTGGGCCTCCATTTTGACAGCAGTTCCCAACAAATTAGGGCATGCTTCATAGGCAGTCTCTGTCTTCCGCAGTCCTAGCCATTAATGCTGGAATTGGACTCATACCAGCTTCTCAGCTTGCCACAGCACAGCTCCGACCCACTCACAATAGAGTTTTTCACCTCAATCCTGCAATTTGGAGTGCAATGACACCTTATTGATGTTTCCGGGACTCTTTGTGTGTCATGACAAGAACGCACCTCATAGAATGCCTACAGGGCAGAAGCCATCGAGTCCACACAACCCTCCGAAGAGCATCCCACCCAGACCCATAACCGTGCAATTCCCATGGCTGATCACCCTAGCCTCCACATCCCTGGACACTGCGGGCAATTTAGCATAGCCAATCCTTCTAACCTGCACATGGAGTCATAGAGATGTACAGCATGGAAACAGACCCTTCGGTCCAACCCGTCCATGCTGACCAGATATCCCAACCCAATCTAGTCCCACCTGCCAGCACCCGGCCCATATCCATCCAAACCCTTCCTATTCATATACCCATCCAAATGCCTCTTAAATGTTGCAATTGTACCAGCCTCCACCACTTCCTCCTGCAGCTCATTCCAATACACGTACGACCCTCTGCGTGAAAAAGTTGCCCCTTAGGTCTCTTTTATATCTTTCCCCTCTCGCCCTAAACCTATGTCCTCTAGTTCTGGACTCCCTGACCCCAGGGAAAAGACTTTACCTATTTATCCTATCCATGCCCCTCATAATTTTGTAAACCTCTATAAGGTCTCCCCTCAGCTTCCGACGCTCTGGGGAAAACAGCCCCAGCCTGTTCAGCCTCTCCCTATAGCTCAAATCTTCCAACCCTGGCAACATCCTTGTCAATCTTTTCTGAACCCTTTCAAGTTTCGCAACATCTTTCCGATAGGAAGGAGACCAGAATTGCACGCAATATTCCAACAGTGGCCTAACCAATGTCCTGTACAGCTGCAACATGACCTCTCAACTCCTGTACTCAATACTCTGACCAATAAAGGAAAGCATACCAAACGCCTTCTTCACTATCCTATCTACCTGCGACTCCACTTTCAAGGAGCTATGAACCTGCACTCCAAGGTCTCTTTGTTCAGCAACACTCCCTAGGACCTTACCATTAAGTGTATAAGTCCTGCGAAGATTTGCTTTCCCAAAATGCAGCACCTCGCATTTATCTGAATTAAACTCCATCTGCCACTTCTCAGCCCATTGGCCCATCTGGTCCAGATCCTGTTGTAATCTGAGGTAACCGTCTTCGCTGTCCACTACACCTCTAATTTTGGTGTCATCTGCAATCTTACTAACTGTATCTCTTATGCTCGCATCTAAATCATTTATGTAAATGACAAAAAGTAAAGGCACTCCACTGGCCACAGGCCTCCAGTCTGAAAAACAACCCTCCACCACCACCCTCTGTCTTCTACCTTTGACAATAGACAATAGACAATAGACAATAGATGCAGGAGTAGGCCATTCTGCCCTTCGAGCCTGCACCGCCATTCAATATGATCATGGCTGATCATTCCTAATCAGTATCCTGTTCCAGCCTTATCTCCATACCCCTTGACTCCACTATCTTTAAGAGCTCTATCCAATTCTTTCCTGAAAGAATCCAGAGACTGGGCCTCCATTGCCCTCTGGGACAGAGCATTCCACACAGCCACCACTCTCTGGGTGAAGTAGTTTCTCCTCATCTCTGTCCTAAATGGTCTACCCCGTATTTTTAAGTTGTGTCCTCTGGTTCGGCACTCCCCCAGTTGTGTATCCAAATGGTTAGTTCTCCCTGTATTCCATGAGATCTAACCTTGCTAATCAGTCTCCCATGGGGAACCTTGTTGAACGCCTTACTGAAGTCCATATAGATCACATCTACTGCTCTGCCCTCATCAATCTTCTTTGTTACTTCTTCAAAAAAACTCAATCAAGTTTGTGAGACATGATTTCCCACGCACAAAGTCATGTTGACTATCCCGAATCAGTCCTTGCTTTTCCAAATGCATGTACGTCCTGTCCCTCAGGATTCCCTCCAACAACTTGCCCACCACCGAAGTCAGGCTCACCGGTCTATAGTTCCCTGGCTTGTCTTTACCACCCTTCTTAAACAGTGGCACCACGTTTGCCAACCTCCAGTCTTTCGGCACCTCACCTGTGATTATCGATGATACAAATACCTCAGCAAGATGCCCAGTAATCACTTCTCTAGCTTCCCACAGAGTTCTTGGGTACACCTGATCAAGTCCTGGGGATTTATCCACTTTTAACCGTTTCAAGACATCCAGTACTTCCTTCTTTGTAATCTGGACATTTTGCAAGATGTCACCATCTATTTCCCTACAGTCTATATCTTCCATATCCTTTTCCATAGTAAATACTGATGCAAAATATTCATTTAGTATCTTCCCCCATTTTCTGTGACTCCACACAAAGGCCGCCTTGCTGATCTTTGAGGGGCCCTATTCTCTCCCTAGTTACCCTTAATATATTTGTAAAAACCCTTTGGATTCATGTTTGAAAGGAAACCAAGACACCCAGAGGAAACCCATGCAGAAATGGGGAGAACGTGTAAGCTTCACACAGAGAATTGCCCCAAGCTGGAATCGAACCCGGGTCCTTGGCGGTGTGAGGCAGCAGTGCTAACCAGTGTGCCATCGTGCTCCCTTGATTTTGACTCTATCCAGCAAACAACCCAAAGGCATTTCTTACTTGTGCAAGAATATATTTACCTACATCTGAGGAACCAGAAGGATCCAATAACTGAACAGACCCCAAATTAACTTTGGCAGAAAGACCTTAATCAGTGGACTTTCCCCACTGCACCTTGGCGGCAGCTGCCCCAAGTTGCCCTCAGCACGTAGGACTGGATCTTGGAATGTTCCAGTCTGCAACACATGTTGGAGGTCAACACCTTGGTCTGGGAGGGCAAAGGTTTCGGGCAGATCAAAAGAGCAGCTTTCACCTGGTTGATAGTCCTCCAGGTGCAGTCAATGTTTGTCTTGGTGTGGGTCCTGGGGAACAGATCATCGAGCACATTCTACTGAGTCATGGAGCTGCTCGGGACAACCCTCAACAAAAATCATTGCATCTTTCTTCAGATTTCCTTTGCAAAGGCATATTCCAGCAGGAGATGTGTGACAGTCCCAACTCTTCTGCAGCTGCTTCGAGGGCAGTGTGTGGTGCAAGTCTGGGCATATGTGAAGGATCTCACAGCCACGAGATGTTTTGGTGCTTGTTGGAAAGGTCTGGTGATGAGGCATTCTGCCAAATGACTTTGACAGTCTGCTCAGGGAAGCATGCAATTGGATCCACCCTCTCCTTTTCCCGCAGGGTGTTGGGGACGCTATGTGCTGACCACTTCCTAATGGACTTGTTGTCAAAGGTGTCCTTTGCAAATTTCTTCATGAGGGACAGGTGATATGGAACGGTCCAACTACTTGGAACATTCTACGGCAATGAGGCCAGTCTCATCTTTCTCAATACTGGCAAAAGGTAGAACTTCGGTATGTAGCAACACTGGATCACTGAAAACCTGCAACTGGAGTCTTTCAACGTGAGAAGACTGTGACGTTACATCTACTTTGCAGTCTGGCTGACTGGTACAACCTCTAGCTCTCAGTGTCTGCCATAGGCAAATCAGAAGGATTTACAGCTTGATAATCTGTATTATGGCACACAATCCATATCCATCAAGTCCTGAAGTGAGATTTGAACTCAGAATTTCTGGAGCAGACTTAATGACACGACACACTGTGACACAAGACCTCCTCAATAGGATAAGGTAACGGTCAATGCTAAGGAGTCTTTAACTTATTTGTCGTAGATATCAGAACAGCATTCAAAGATCAACTTTAACACTAACTGGTCTTGTAGTCAAGTTAACAATGTATCTAAACGCTACCCTCAAACAACACTCCCTATAACCCTCCTTCCTTAATATTGATCTAAATTTATCTTCCTGATAAATGTCCTGTTTATGACTTCTGAATGGGATGATTAAAATAATTGTTAGAAATCAATTCCATGAAATTCTGTGCTGCAGAATCATGTCTGCTGAACCCTTAGGGATGGTTTTTAACCTGCCCAGGTTCATTTTGTGTTGGATTCTTACAGCAATTACAAAGAGGAGATTCACACAATCAGTGTGATGTATACCTTAATTCAAAAACTCCAAAGTGCAAAATAGAGTTTTAGTTTACATTTTCAACATTCTGCTTTTTCTGTTGCCTTAATGAAATACATTATAGACAATCGTAATCCTTTTGCTATTTGCTAAAGATGTGTGAAAGTATTTGGTTTCACCTTCTCATTTTCTTGCCTTGTATTGGACTGCAATTAGCTCACATCATTCAAAATTCCAACAAGACAAATAGGCAATTTTGGAATCAAGGCATAATATTTATAAAGAATCTCTGGTTTAGATACAAAAAAATCAATTTTTCTTTTGAAACATTTCAAACAATTATATGTCATATATGCAGTTGAATTATTCTTAATATTAAAACAGACATATCATATATAAAGTCAAATTAATGAAGATAGAAATGAATATTTATATGCAAATCAGATCCATAACTATTTGTGTTATTCAAAGACTGTCATTGTACGCCCTCTAATGGACAAACCCAAGGACAGTAAATAGGAAAGTCAGAGAAATAATTGTTAAATTCACCAGAATAATATTGTACTTCAGTGTAAGCAAATCCTGTTTCATGCAAGATCTTATGTGAGGCATAATTCCATGTTAGAACTTTTTATGAGGAGCCTGACCTGCTATATTGTTAATGTGCTTGTTTCTGAGTAATAGTTTTTAACATTTTGTTGTGACCCCCAAAGGCCGTTGCTGAAATTATTAATTAGAAATACTGTTAATTAAAATTATGAACAGCAGTGGGGAGTTGCCGTTTTCAAAATCTATAAATTCATCTAATCATTTACTTTGGGCTCAGGGATCACAATGTGGTACCCGTTGTACCATTTTCATTAGAGATGGGGAGCAGGTAAACTTGATGTTCCCACCTCATGGTTGAGTGTCTTCAGCTGATTTGGTCTTCATACTACCAGATGTTTTTGGTGCTTACTAAGAGGCTGAACCGTAGTGTGTAATGGAACGAGCCTTTTTAAAGGCAATCTATCCCTCTTAACAGGAGAATGTGCTGAATGATGTTGCTGGAATTTAAAACATTGAACATGGAATATCAGGGCAAAAAAGTGCTCCAAGGTGGCTGGTATGGAGTTGGACAGGAGGGGAGATGCCATAGACCTGCAAAAAGGCACATGATCTTCAAGAAAGGACTAGCAGCACATGGTGAGAAGTCTGGTACCAAGGATTTGGTGGCCGTGCCACCATATGTGTAATGACCGCGTGAATGTGTTCAATTTCAATTAAAGCATCTTCTCGTGATGTTTTCTATCCTCCACTGCTCATTGCTCCACACCCTCATCACTCATCCAGCATCAGTCCCTTACACAAAATCCTCACACATAACATTTGGATATTCCACAAATGGTGTCAGCCACACACACACAGCTCTCACTGGCTCCAAGTACCTCCTGATATTCAGCTTTGCCAGACTCCCCACAGTGCTATCCAATTACTGACAGTTATCTCTCATTGCACAACAAAATAGTGCCCAGTAGAAGGGAGCTTACAGGGACAAGGACTCCTGCACGTCATGATGGCTGTCAGTATTGTGGAGTTAGCTGTGGCAGCTATCAACCAGCATTGTTAAAATCGTTGAAGATGATGCTATGCTCAGCAACTCCCTACTCACCCTCACCCAGCTATCTGTTGTGATAGACCAGCTCTCCTCCATTATAGCCCCTTTGCTGACATTAGCTTTCCCCTTCTGATTTCTTGCTTTAAGATACCCAAGGACTGTCTAGCCAGTCACAGCAGGAAGAAAAGACAGTAAAATAGAATAACACTAATGAACAGGTCCTGTCAAGTCACCTAATATTTGCCACCTCTGACTCACTTTGAATATAGTGCAAGGATCAGCACATAGCGGATCATCTGGACATGACTGAGCCGTAATCAAGTCAATGAAAAAGAATAGTTTGATGACAATTTCAGAGAGAGAAATAGCATCACCTTAAGAGGGTAGATTTGACTTTGGTTTAACATCGCATCAATTAGCACCTCTGCTGGGAGTCAAAAACTAGTCAAGCTAGGGTGGTCATTGTACAGTACTGCCTCGTGTTAACTCAAAGTTGTCCTGGTCCTCAGTTCCATTTCATTCTTTGTCTCATTCAATGCTTTAACAAGAAATATTTCCTAGACTAGATGGGATTGAGATTCATAGGGAGGAGGTGTTAGCAATTCTGTAAAGTGTGAAAATTGATTAGTCCCCTGAGCCAGATGGGATTTATCCTAGGATTCTCTGGGAAGTCCGGGAGGAGATTGCAGAGCCTTTGGTTTTGATCTTTATGTTGTCATTGTCTACAGGAACAGTGCTAGAAGACTGAAGGATGGGAAATGTCCCCTTGTTTAAGAAGGGGAGTAGAGCCAACCTTGGTAACTATAGACCAGTGAACCCGACTTCAGTTGTGGGTAAAGTGTTGGAAAAGGTTATATGAGATAAGATTTATAATCATCTAGAAAGGAATAAGTTGTGAGGGACAGTCAACATGGTAGGTCATGCTTCACATACCTTATTGAGTTGAGATGGTGACCAAACAGGTAGATGAGGGTAAAGTGGTTGATGTGGTGTATATGGGTTTTAGTAAAGCATTTGATATGATTCTCCATGATAGGCTATTGCACAAAATACAGAGGCATGGGATTGAGGGTGATTTAATGGTTTGGATCAGAAATTGGCTAGCTGAAAACAGTCAGAGGGCTGTGGTTGATGGGAAATTTTCATCCTGGAGTTCAGTTACTGCAAGGATCTGCTCTGGGGCCATTGCTGTTTGACATTTCATAAATGACCTTGATGAGGGCATAGAAGGATGGGTTAATAAATTTGCAGGTGACACTAAGGTCGGTGGAGTTGTGGATAATGCCGAAGGATACTGTATGCTACAGAGGGACAGAGGTAAGCTACAGAGCTAGGCTGAGAGGTGGCAAATGGAGTTTAATGCAGAAAAGTGTGAGGTGATTCACTTTGGAAGCAGCAACAGGAATGCAGAGTACTGGGCTAATGGTAAGATTCTTGGTAGTGTAGGTGAGCAGAGAGATCTCGGTGTCCATGTATGTAGATTCCTGAAAGTTGCCAACCAGGTTGATAGGGTTGTTAAGAAGTCATAGGGTGTGTTAGCTTTTATTGGTAGAGGGATTGAGTTTTGGAGCCACAAAGTCACGCTGCAGCTGTACAAAACGCTTGTGCGGCCACACTTGGAATATTGTGTACAGTTCTGGTCACCGCATTATAAGAAGGACATGGAAGCTTTGGAAAGGATTCAGAGATTTACCAAGATGCTTCCTGGTATGGAGGGAAAGTCTTATGAGGAAAGGCTAAGGGACTTGAAGCTGTTTTCGTTGGAGAGAAGGAAGTTGAGAAGTGACTTAATTGAGACATATAAGATAATCAGAGGGTTAGATAGGGTGGACAGTGAGAGCCTTTTTTCTTGGATGGTGATGGCTAGCATGAGGGGACATAGCTTTAAATTGAAAGGTGATAGATATAGGACAGATGTCAGAGGTAGTTAATTTACTCAAAGAATAGTAGGGGCGTGGAATGCACTGCCTGCAATAGTAGTAGACTCACCAATGTTAAGGGCATTTAAATGATCATTGGATAGGCATATGGATGAAAATGGAATGGTGTCGGATAGATGGGCTTCAGATTGGTTCCACAGTTCGGCCCAACATTGAGGGCCGAAGGGCCTGTACTGCGCTGTAATATTATATGTTCCTTTCAGGTGTTAAGGACTGAGCTCAGAAAACTTTCAGGTACCAACACCCTCTTGTATTCTTCCTCTGCTCCCTTCCCTCTGACTCCATTGCTTTTTCTGATCTCACCTCTTGCCATGTGTTTACTATATAGTCGGACACTGAATGATCTGCATTCGACAAAGGACAGAGTTTTAACACTAACCAGCCTCATCTCAATGAAAGTCAGGCATCTTGTGATGTGGAATTCTTTTTCTGTTGCCTATGTACCTATTACTTTGGAATGGGTCCTCCTCCTGTCACACAGACTCTTTCATCCATCTCCAACAGGTGCCCTCCACCTGCATCCTTCCCCTGGCTTCTTATCTTTTCATTGAGAACTGCCATCGTGACGTTGGCTACCTTATTTTTTTCTGCTCCCCTCAGCCACGCTAACCTGTTTCCCTCTGAAGTTGCTGAACTCTGTTCTAACAGTCCGGTCCAACCCTGACTTTGTTATCAAACCTGCTGACAAGTGCTGCAGTTGTCTGCTGTGCCAGCCTCTCCCTTGCAGAGGTTGAGCATTAACTGTCAGACACTTCCTCCTGTCCCTGTGTACTTTGACCCTCACCATTCTGAAGAAACGTTATACCAGACTCAAAACCAGATTCTTTCCAGTCTCCATAGATGCTGCCACATCTGCTAAATTTCCCTCGGATTTTCTGAATGTTTTGAAAATTTCAGATTTCCAGCATCCAGAGCATTTTAAATTGCTTATTACGATGTCCCGGGTCTGTGGATGTTGGTCTGGCTTTCATGAAGTCATTTGAAGTTCATCTCCATTTTATTCAAGCAAATCCTTCTCTCAATCTGCTGACAGATTTTTGCTGAAGTATGTAAAATCTTTAGTTCAACAGATTCTCCTACATGACAAATATTGCCCTTTAAATAATTATATTTGTTGTCAGATTTAAGTAATTATTAAACACTGTTAGAGCTTTTTGCAAAAGTATCTGCGCCTTAGTTTACATTTTAGAAATTTATCATGTCATCAGCTGTAGAACCTGTGAATACAATAAGATAACTACTTGTTCAGCTCGAGATTTACAAGGTACAAGACAGGAGTCTGATGATGGAGTCGAAGAGTGTGGTACTGGAAAAGCACAGCCAGTCAGGCAGCATCTGAGGAGCAGGAGAGTCGTCGTTTCAAGCATATGCTCTTCATCAGGAATGTGGGGGGGGGGCCCAAGAAGGCAGAAAGATAAATAGGAGGGGGCGTGGAGCTGGGGGGGGGGGCGGGGAAGGTAGCTGGGAATGCGATAGGTAGATGACGGTAGGGGTGCAGGTGATAGGTCGGAGAGGAGGTTGTAGCGGGTAGGTGGGAAGGAAGATGGACAGGTAGGACAGTTCAAGAGGGTGGTGCCAAGATGGAAGTTTGGATCTGGGATGGAGGGGGGGGTGGTGTGTGGAGAGGGGAAATGAGGAAACCCACATGAAACCCACATTGATCCTGTGTGGTTGGAGGGTCCCAAGGCGGACGATAAGGCGTTCTTCCTCCAGGCATCAGGTGACTAGAGTTTGGTGGTGGAGGAGGCCCAAGACTTGCATGTCCTTGGCGGACTGGGAGAGGGAGTTAAGTTGTTCGGCCACAGGGTGGTGGCGTAGTTTAGTGTGTGTGTCCCAGAGATATTCTCTGAAACATTAGCAAGTTGGTGTCCTGTCTCCACAATGTAGGCCATATCGAGAGTAACGGACACAGTAGATGACGTGTGTGGAAAAGTCTTTGTCCGATGTGGAAGGATCCTTTGAAGCCTTGGAAGAAAGTGTGGGGGGGACGGGGGTGAATGTAGGCACAGGTTTTGCATTTCCTGCAGTTGCAGGGGAAGGTGCCAAGAGTGGAGAGTGGTTTGGTGAGGGGTGTGGACCTAACAAGGGAGATGTGGAGGGAATGGTCTCTCCAGAATGTAGATAGAGGTGGGGAGGGAAATATATCCGTGGTGGTGGGATCTGGGATCTGTTTGTAGGTGGTGGAATTGGCGGAGGATGATGCGATGTATCTGGAAGTTGGGGTGAGTGTGGTTAGCGAGAACTGGGGGTATTGTCCTTGTTGTGACTGGAGGGGTGGGGTTCAAGGGCAGAGGTGAGGGAAGTGGAGGAGATACGATAGAGGACATCGTCAACCACGTGGGAGGGGAAATTGCGGTTTTTGAAGAAGGAGGCCATCTGGGTTCTTCTATGGTAAAATTGGTCCTCCTGGGAGCAGATGTGGCAGAGGCAGAGGAATTGGGAATAAAGGATAGCCTTTTTACAGGAGGCAGGTTGGAAGGAGGTATAGTCCAGGTAGCTGTGGGAGTTGGTGGGTTTGAAATAGACGTCCATGTTGAGTCAGTCACCAGTCACAATCAGAACTTAAACCTCTTTGGACCCAGAGAGACCAAATCATAGTAGAGGACAGCATATTATTATGGAGAGCGAGAGTGATTGTCCGGAACAAAGATCGAAGAGTCGTCCAGCCAAAATGAAGTTGGGAAGAAATAATGTCTGGTGGCCAGGATTAGATGCAGATGGAGCTGCATTGGTGGGACAGTGCTTAGAGTGCCAACAAAGATAAAAATTAACACCACTGGCTCCCCCATATTCATGGGAATGACCGTAAAAACCCTGAACTTCGACTATGCAGGTCCTTTCATGGGCTCAGTGTTCTTAGTCACTGTGGATGCCCACTCAAAGTGCTGGATATGCATAGGATTCAATCGCCAAACACAGGAATGATGATAGAAAACAGCATGCAGTTTTAGCAACACACGGACTCCTGGAAGTGTTGGTCACAGATAACAGGCCATTGTTTTCCAGCAGGGAATGTGAGTATTTCCTAAAATCAAATGGTATTTGACATATAAGAGAGAAAGTGAGGACTGCAGATGCTGGAAATCAGAGTTGAAAAGTCTAGCACTGTAAAAGCACAGCAAGTCAGGCAGCCTCTGAGGAGCAGGAGAGTTGACTTTTCCAGCATAAGCCCTTCATCAGGAATACGAACCACCCTGTGTACAAAAGTAGCCCCTCAGATCCGTTTTCAATCTTTTTCCCTCACCTTAAAAATATGCCGTGTAGTTTAAAACGACCCTACCCTAGAGAAAAGACCTTGCTGTTCACCCTGTCCTTGCCCCTCGTGATTTAATAAACATCTATAATGTCACCCCTCAAACTCATATGCTCCAGTAAAAAAAGTCCCAGCATATCCAGCTTCTCCCTTGTAAATCTTTGCTGAACACTCTCCAATTTAATAATATTCTTCCTATAGCAGGCCAACAAGAAATGCATGCAGAAGGTGGTTCGTGTATGGAGTGAACTGCTTGAGGAATTGATCGATGCAGGTGCAGTTACAACATTTAAAAGAACCTGAGATCGGTAGTGGGCAAGTTGTTGGAGGGAAGTTGTACATGTATTTGGAAAGGCAAGGACTGATTAGGGATAGTCAGTATGGCATTGTGTGTGGGAAATCATATCTCATAAACTTGATTGAGTTTTTTGAAGAAGTAACAAAGAGGATTGATGAGGACAGAACGATAGATGAGATATGTATGGACTTCAGTAAGGCATTCAAAAGGATCCCCATGGGAGACTGGTTAGCAAGGTTAGATCACATGGAGTACAGGGAGAACTAGCCATTTGGATACAGAGCTGGCTCAAAGGTGGTGATGGAGGGTTGTTTTTCAGACTGGAGGCCTGTGACCAGTGGAATGCCACAAGGATCGGTGCTGGGTCCATTACATTTTGTCATTTATATAAATTATTTGGATGTGAGCTTAGTAAGTTTACAGATGACACCAGAATTGGAGGTGTAGTGGACAGCAAGGAAAATTACCGCGGATTACAATGGGATATTGATCAGATGAGCCATTGGGCCAAGAAGTGGCAGATGGAGTTTAATTTAGATAAATGCGAGGTGCTGTATTTTGGGAAAGCAAATCTTAGCAGGACTTATACGCTTAATGGTAAGGTCCTAGGGAGTGTTGCTGATCAAAGAAACCTTGGAGTGCAGGTTCATAGCTCCTTGAAAGTGGAGTCGCAGGTAGATATGATAGTGAAGAAGGCGTTTGGTATGCTTTCCTTTATTGGAAAGAGCGTAGAGTATAGGAGTTAGGAAGTCATGTTATGGCTGTACAGGACATTGGTAAGGCCACTTTTGGAATATTGCATGCAATTCTGTTCTCTTTCCTATCTGAAGAATGTTGTGAAACTTGAAAGGGTTCAGAAAAGATTTACAAGGATGTTGCCAGGATTGGAGGATTTGAGAGTTTGAATAGGCTGGGGCTGTTTTTCCTGGAGCGTCAGAGGCAGAGGTTGACCTTATAGAGGTTTACAAAATCATAAGGGGCATAGATAGGATAAATAGTCTTTTTCCTGGATTGGGGGAGTCCAGGACTAGAGGGCAGAGGTTTAGGGTGAGAGAGGCAGGATATAAAGGGACCTAAAGGGTAATTTTTCACACAGAGGGTGGTGCATGTATGGAATGAGCTGCCAGAGGAAGTGGTGGAGGCTAGTACAATTGTAACATTTAAAAGGCATCTGGATGACTATATGAAAAGGAAGGGTTTAGAGGAATATGGGCCAGGTGCTGGCAGATGGGACTAGATTGGGTTGGGATATCTGGTCAGCATGGACGAGTGGAATGAAGGGTCTGTTTCCTTGCTGTACATCTCTGTGACTCCATGACATTTGGATAATCCTCAATACCGGCACTCCACAAGGATGTGTACTCAACCCTCTACTGAATTCCCAGTACATTCATGATTGTGTGGCCAAATATTGTCAGAACACCATCTATATGTTCATTGATGACACCACCATGGCAGGCCAGATATCAAACAATAACAAGTCAGAATACAGGAAAGAGATAGAATGGTTGGTGTCGTGTTGCAAGGGTAACAATCTCCCCCTCAATGTCAGCAAAACATTGTCAGATCATAGACTTCAGAAAGAAATGAGGAGGACATGCCCCTATCTATGTCGGTGGAGAGGGTCGAGACCATCAAGTTCCTCGGAGTGACAATAACCAATAATCTGTCCTGGCCCTCCCACATAGATGTGACAGTCAAGATAGTCAATGCCTTAAGAAGCTTAGGAAATTTGGTATATCCATGAAGACTCTCACCAACCTTTCCAGAGGCACCATAGAAAGCATTCTATCTGGATGCATCACGACTTGGTATGGCACCTGCTCTGCCCTGGGCCATAAGAAACTACAGAAAGTTGTGAACACAGCCCAGACAATCACACAAGCCAATCTCCCAGCCATGGACTCCATCTGCATTTCCCATTGCAGTGGAAAGGTAGCTCACATCATCAAAGACCCCTTCCACTCCAGCAATATTCTATTCCAACCCCTTCCGCCATGCAGAAGGTACGGTAGTTTAAACACACTCACCAAAAGGTTGAAGAACAGCTTCTTTCCCACTGTTATTAGACTGCTGAATGGACCTTTTTAATTTCAAGTCTAATGTTGGTCATGGTTTTGTGCATCTCCTGTGCAGCTATAACCTTCTATGCCTCATTCTGTCTAATCATCTTATGACCTGTACGTCTTTGTATGTCATGATCTGTCTGTACTGTATGCAGCACAAAACTTTTCACTGTACTCAGGTACATGGGAAAATAATAAATCAAAATCAGTACTCCAAAAATGGTCTCACCAACATCCTGAACAACTGCATTATGACATCCCAACTCCTATACTCAGTGGTCTGAGCAATGACGGCAAGCACACTAAATGCCTTTTTAACCACCCTGTCCACCTGTGATTCAATTTTCAAAGAACTATGTAGCTGAACCCCTAGGTCTCTCTGTTCAGCAACACCACTGAGGGCCTTATCATTAATTGTGTAATTCCTGGCCTTTTTTATCTTACCAAAATGCAACACCTTGCTTTTATCCAAATTAAACTCCATCTGCAACTCCTCAGGCGATTAGTCCAACTAATCAAGACCTCTTCATAATCTTAGATAACCTTCTTCAATATCCACTACCACCAATATTGGTGTCATCATAAACTTACTAACCATGCTTCCTAAATTCTCATCCAAATTATTTATATAAATGACAAATAACAGTGGACCCAGCACCAATTCCTTTGGAACATACTGGTCACAGGCCTTCAGTCCAAAAAACAACCCTCCACCACCACCCTTTGTCTCCTACTGTCAAACCAGTTTTGTATCCAGTTGGCGGGGGGTACAGGGTTGTTTACCAGGATGGGTGGCCAAACGTTTTTTTTTGAGAAGAGACATAATGTTGCCGATTTGATGGGGCTATCTATATGGAGCAGAGAGGACCATAAACAATATCACCTAACACAATAGCCAGGAAGGGAAGTTGAGTGGCCAATAGCTGAGTGGGTATAGGATTGAAAGATTGTGTGCCAAATGAACAGTATGAGCTCAGAGTGTGTGAGGGGAGATGGGAGAAAAACCAAAACAATAAGTTCAGGTTGAGTGCAATCAAAGACAGAACAATATCGCAAGTTTGGGTTAGGAGAAGAAAGAGAAGCAAGAGAGGAAGCTGATCAGATGATCTCGGTCTTAGCGACAAAGTAATCAATGAGCATCTTGAATATTTTATTGGAGGTGAGTGTGAAAAGTATATGGAGAGGGATTTAAGAAAACAGTTTACAATAGGGAAACATGCATTCCAAGATGATTTTCAAGTCGTGTGTAGTTTCTGTGGCTGAGAACAGGTGGAGGTGAGAGTGTTGTTGAGCAAATCAGCAGCTGCAGAAAGGCAGAGGTGAATGCATGGTCAAAGGCAAGATGGTTGGGATTTTGACACATTTGCCATTCAACATCAACCAGGAGCAGGAACCCTGTTTTTAACCTCCATGAACCCGAGATACTAATGGTATAAGTTGAGCCAGGCTTGTGTCAATGATGCAATTATGTCTTTTTCATTAATATTCAAATACAATTAGACTCTTATTCAAAATACAGATTGGCATTTGCTAGAATTGGAGTATTTGTGCAATTTTTTTTTTGATGCTCACACAGAGTTGTACTTTCTAGGATGCAAATTATATTAATTGTTGTCTTGCATCCTATTGTTTGTATTTACTAATTAACTAAGTGCAATAAAGGCAGACATGAAGTATTTAAAATGTTTCATGTATAAAATTAATTTAGATAATTGTTATCATAATTATTACAATCAGATGACCATCTTTGCAGCTTTGCAATTAAGAGATTTTCAAACATTTTAAAAAGGAAGATGGAAACGAGAATGGAGTGGTTTGTAGTCAGGCAACATGATGCAACAATGCCTGATGGTCTACATCCCAGGGTCCTGAAGGAGGTGGCTCGAGAAATCATGGATGCATTGGTGATTATTTTCCAGAGTTCGATAGATTCGGGATCAGTTCCTGCGGATTGGAGGGTGGCTAATGTTGCACCACTTTTTAAGAAAGGTGGGAGAGAGAAAGCAGGAAGTTATAGACCAGTTAGTCTGACCTCAGTGGTGGGAAAGATACTGGAGTCTATTATAAAAGATGAAATTATGACACATCTGGATAGTAGTAACAGGATAGGTCAGAGTCAGCATGGATTTATGAAGGGGAAATCATGCTTGACTAATCTTCTGGACTTTTTTGAGGATGTAACTCTGAAGATGGATGAGGGAGATCCAGTAGATGTAGTGTACCTGGGCTTTCAGAAAGCTTTTGATTAAGTCCCACATAGGAGGTTAGTGAGCAAAATTAGGGCACACGGTATTGGGGGCAAAGTACTAACTTGGATTGAAAGTTGGTTGGCTGACAGGAAACAAAGGGTAGTGATAAACAGCTCCATTTCAGCATGGCAGGCAGTGACTAGTGGAGTACCGCAGGGATCAGTGCTGGGACCGCAGCTTTTTACAATATATATTAATGATATAAAAGATGGTATTAGTAATAACATTAGCAAATTTGCTGATTATACTAAGCTGGGTGGCAGGGTGAAATGTGAGGAGGATGTTAGGAGATTACAGGGTGACCTGGAAAGGTTAGGTGAGTGGTCAGATGCATGGCAGATGCAGTTTAATGTGGATAAATATATGGTTATCCACTTTGGTGGCAAGAACAGGAAGGCAGATTATTACCTAAATGGAATCAATTTAGGTAAAGGGGCAGTACAGAGAGATCTGGGTGTTCTTGTACACCAGTCAATGAATGTAAGCATGCAGGTACAGCAGGTAGCGAAGAAGGTTAATAGCATGCTGGCTTTCATAACAAGAGGGATTGAGTATAGAAGCAAAGGGGTTCTTCTGCAGCTGTACAGGGCCCTGGTGAGACAACACCTGGAGTATTGTGTGCAGTTCTGGTCTCCAAATTTGAGGAAAGACATTCTGGCTATTGAGGGAGTGCAGTGTAGGTTCACGAGGTCAATTCCTGGAATGGCGGGACTACTTTACGCTGATAGACTGGAGCGACTGGGCTTGTATACCCTTGAGCTTAGAAGACTGAGAGGGGATCTCATTGAGACATATAAGATTATTAAAGGATTGAACACTCAGGAGGCAGGAAACATGTTTCCGCTGATGGGTGAGTCCCGAACCAGAGGATACAGCTTAAAAATACGGGGTAGACCATTTAGGACAGAGATGAGGAGAAACTTCTTCACCCAGAGAGTGGTGGCTGTGTGGAATGCTCTGCCCCAGAGGGCAGTGGAGGCCCAGTCTCTGGATTCATTTAAGAAAGAGTTGGATAGAGCTCTCAAGGATAGTGGAATCAAGGGTTATGGAGATAAGGCAGGATCAGGATACTAACTAAGGATGATCAGCCATGATCATATTGAATGGTGGTGCAGGCTCGAAGGGCAGAATGGCCTACTCCTGCACCTATTGTCTATTGTCTATAAGAACGTGATTAACCTGTTACAGCATTTTTGTGAATCAAATAAATCCTCAAATATTAAATATCTAAAACATACCAGAGGAAGTGGTGAAGGCTGGTACAGTAACAACTTTTAAAAGGCTGCGTGCATGAGTAGGAAGGGCTTAAAGGGATACAGGCCAAATGCTGGCAAATGGGACTAGATTAATTTAGGATATCTGGTCAACAAGGATGAATTGGACCAAAGGGCCTGTTCCTGTGCTGTACAACTCTACCATCTAATTTTATCCATAAAAAAGCTGCAGACTTCAAATGAATTTGCAACTTTTAAAACAAAGCTGTTCAACAAATCACCCTAGAGTGAGTTGAATGGGAATTGTCCCAGGTGGACTGAATTCAAAAATTGTGAGGTAAAATCAGAATTGAGCATTTGGAGGCCCACAAAGAGGAGATCATTTAGGGACAGAATGGAAACATTCGCATGAAGAGAAAAGGAAGGGCATCCAAAGCCACAGATATGCAAGTTAAAATAAAACAGAAGGCTGAGGCTCACGGCAATTGTAATGTTAATGGCACAGTAGAGAACAAAACCGACAATAGAGAATGGCACTGAGGACACCTAAAATGGAAAATATGAGTGGTAAAGAGAGTTTGGAAGCACAGATTTGCAATTAATGTGAAAAATACCATAATTCCTTATAAACATACAAATAGTAAAAGGAGAGTCAAAAGAAGGGTGAGACTGATAAGACTGATACAGAAAGATGTACTCATGGAGGTAGAGGGCATTGCTGAGTTACAAAATTAGTATCTTATATTTGTGGATGTAAGTTTACTCGCTGCGCTGGAAGGTTTGTTTTCAGATGTTTCGTTCTCATACTATGTAATATCATCAGTAGCTTCACTGGAGGCTCACTGATGGTGCTACCTCATATGGTGACAGAATGTCTGAAAACAAACCTCCCAGCTCAGCGAGCAAACTTACATCCAGAACTTCAACCTGAGCTACAAATCTTCTCCTATCTTAACAAATGCGGTCTTCAAGCTAAATGTCGAGAAATCTCAACATGGAAACAAGAGCCAGAATTTAGCTCACTGCCTGCTCCATCGGACCTCCCTCTCACTTTCTGAGCTACAAATATTCTCAAACCTTTTATTTATCACTAACCTTATATTTGTCTTCAGAGGAGTAGAAATGCAGTCAACGTAGAGAAAGAAGCAGTTCTATTAAAAATAAATCAAGATGAAAAAAAATAGAAAAGTTGCCTGGTCTGGAGAATATGCACTGCAGCTTAGTGAGGGAAAAAAATTGTGAACACTCTGACCTCAATCTTCCCAACCTCCACAATTATGGGGCGGTGCCAAACTAGTATTCCACGTATTACACCCCTGATTAAAAAGGGGACAGTATGAATAGTGTCATTCCTTGAGGCAATAATCTAGGGAAAAAGACTAATTGGCTTTTGGAAAATTAGAAGATAGAGATTAATTTAGAAATGTGTCAACATTAGGAAGACATTATCAGATTTCAGAAGGATGTAGACTCATCAAATGGGCAGATAAATAGTAAAATGAATGAGTGGAATCTTATAGCAGTCTGAGCAATGCAAGATATGGTGAGATTTGTGGCAGAATTGGATGACATGCCTGGTGAGGGCGATTTCAACATCAATTGCTCTATCTTTTATGTTTTTCACAAGCAGTGAGGCAAGTTACTCACTAGGTAGCATTAATTTGCCAATCAAGGGGTATTATTGCATGTTACATACTTTGTTAATGGCCAAACTCTTTTCATTAATATTCGGTATCCTATCTTAACAGATGCACTATTCAAGCTAAATGTGGAGAAATTTCAACAAGGAAATTAGAGCCAATACTTCGAGAATTTAGCTCACAGCCTGCTCCCTCTCACTTTCTGATGGTTTGCCTTAACAGGTTTTGTTTGTCAATATCTAATTACTACTTTGGTAATTTACTGGTGTCATGGTGATTTGGTGATGGAAAACAAAAGGTGAGTCATTTGTGATATTACTTCAGGATATAGGAATTCAAAGAAAAAGCAGATCCATTCCAACTCCATTCTGATTAAGCCCCTTCCGACCCTTCCTGACTCTCCCTCACTTCTGATGGTTTGAATTGCCCTTAATGAGCTTTGCATGTAAATATCCAATTAGTTACAAGAGAAATTTACTGATGGTAGTTAGTAGTTCAGAACAAAACAGGTATCATAGTGATCTGGTGATGGGAAAAAGAAGTATTTGGTTGTGTGTGATTGAACTTCTGGATTTTTTTAAAGTTAAAAAAGAAGCGAAATAAAGTGGATCCAGGTGTTCTTGCAGTGAAGTGGTAGTGTCCATACCTCTGAATCAGGAGGCCCAGGTTCAAAGTCACACCTGCTCCATTGGTGTATAATAACACCTTTGAATAGGTTAATTAGAAAATATCCATAAAATAGACCCAGGGACGGGTCTGTCTGGGCTGAGATTAGCCTTTGTATGCAGTACTGCAGTAAACCCACACTTCTAATTTAACATCAGAGCTCTCAAGGGAGTTCCTGGCTCAAAACTAGATGAACACTGGAGATCAAAGCAGTCATACTACCCTAAGAAGCTGATTTCAGCTGGTATAGTTTAGACAGAGTGAAGTGTGGTAGTGCTGAACTGGTCATATCTCATAACAAAAGGAAATGGTTCATCATAGCTTAGACATTACCATATACCTAGAAGACTGGAAATATGACTGTGATAGACATTGACTAATCTTAAGGCTAAAATTAACTGCAGTGGGTACACACGAGCAGTAATCTGGATTCTTATATACCATCTAGGCACAAACAATAGAGTCAATTTTCTGTTTTTCCCGAGAAGCTAAACTGCAGTAGTAAGGAACTTGATAATGAAGTCAGCGTGACTAATGGGAAGGGTAAGCAGGAAGCAGAGGATGAATGTAGAGGGACTGGTGGCCTGAGGTGCATTTGTTTTAATGCAAGAAGTATATTAGGTAAGGCAGATGAACTTAGGGCTTGGATTCATACCTGGAAGTATGATGTTATTGCTATTACTGAGACTTGATTGAAGGAAGGGCATGATTGGCAACTAAATATCCCAGGATACTCATACTTCAGGCGGGATAGAGAGGGAGGTAAAAGGGGTGGAGGAGTTGCATTACTGGTCAAAGAAGATATCACAGCTGTGCTGAAGGAGGGCACTATGGAGGACTCAAGCGGTGAGGCAATATGGGCAGAGCTCAGAAATAGGAAAGTGTGGTAACAATGTTGGGGCTGTACTATAGGCCTCCCTAAAGCAAGCATGAGATAGAGGTACAAATGGGCGGCACGGTGGCACAGTGGTTAGCACTGCTGCCTCACAGCGCCAGAGACCCGGGTTCAATTCCTGCCTCAGACGACTGTCTGTGTGGAGTTTGCACGTCCTCTCCGTGTCTGCGTGGGTTTCCTCTGGGTGCTCCGGTTTCCTCCCACAGTCCAAAGATGTGCAGGTCAGGTGAATTGGCCATGCTTAAAAATTGCCCGTAGTGTTAGGTAAGGGGTAAATGTAGGGGTATGGGTGGGTTGCGCTTCGGCGGGTCGGTGTGGACTTGTTGGGCCGAAGGGCCTGTTTCCACACTGTAAGTAATCTAATCAAATTTGTAAATGGATCTTGGAAAGGTGTAGGAGCAACAGGGTGGTGGTGATTGGAGATTTTAATTTTCCCAACATTGACTGGGATTCATTTAGTGTAAGAGGTCTGAAAGGGGCAGAATTTGTAAGGAGCATCGAGGAGGGTTTTCTAGAGCAGTATGTAAAGAGTCCAACTCAGGAAGGGGCCATACTGGACCTGGTGTTGGGAAACCAGGTGGTTGAAGTTTCAGTGGGGGATTACTTTGGGAATAGTGATTACAATTCCATAAGTTTTGGAATACTCATGGATGAGAGTGGTCTGAAAGGAAGACTGCTAAACTGGGGCAAGGCCAACTATACCAAAATTCGGCAGGAGCTGGAGAATATAGTTCGGGAGCAGCTGTTGAAGGGAATTCCACATTTGATGTGTGGGAAGCTTTTAAAGAGAGGTTGATTAGAGTTCTAGAGAGATATGTTCCTGTGAAAATGAGGGATAGAAATGGCAAGATTAAGGAAACATGGTGAAATTGTGAGACTAGCTGAGAGGAAAAAGGATGTGTACTTAAGGTCTAGGTGACTGAAGACAGATGAAGCTTTGGAAGAATATCGGGAATGTGGGATCAATCTGAAATGAGGAATTAAGAGGGCTGAAAGGGGTCATGAGATATCCTGAGCGAGCAGGGTTAAGGAAAATGTGCGTGGAGTCAGAGAAAATGAGTGAGCTTCTTAATGAGTACATTGCATCAATATTCACCAAGGAGAGGGATATGGCAGATGTTGAGGTTAGAGGTAGATTAGATTAGATTACTTACAGTGTGGAAACAGGCCCTTCGGCCCAACAAGTCCACACCGCCCCGCCGAAGCGTAACCCACCCATACCCCTACATCTACATTTACCCCTTACCTAACACTATGGGCAATTTAGCATAGCCAATTCACCTGGCCTGCACATCTTTGGACTGTGGGAGGAAACCGGAGCACCCGGAGGAAACCCACGCAGACACGGGGAGAACGTGCAAACTCCACACAGTCAGTCGCCTGAGGCGGGAATTGAACCCGGGTCTCAGGCGCTGTGAGGCAGCAGTGCTAACCACTGTGCCACCGTGCCTTTGATCTTTGATTACTCAAGGTCAAGTCGGCATAAAGAGGAAGGAGGTGTTGTGTATTCTTAAAAGGCATTAAGGTGGACAAGTCCCCAGTTCTGGATAGGATCTATCCCAGATTACTGAGGAAAGTGCGAGAGGAAATAGCTGGGACTTTAAGAGAAATATTTGCAGCATTCTTGAACATAGGGAAGGTCCCAGAGGACTGGAGAATTGCTAATGTTGTCCCTATGTTTAAGAAGGGTAACAGGGATAATCCAGGTTATTACAGACCTGTGGGCCTGACATTAGTGGTAGGGAAACTACTGGAGAAGATACTAAGGGATAGGATATATACCCATTTGGAAGAAAATGGGCTTATCGGTGATAGGCAGCATGGTTTTGTGCAGGGAATGTCATGTCTTACAAACCTAATAGAATTCTTTGAAGAGGTGACAAAATTGATTGCTGGGGGAAGGGATGTAGATGTCATATACATGGACTTTAGTAATGTGTTTGATAAGGTTCCCCATGGTAGGCTGATGAAGAAGGTGAAGTCGCACGGGGTCCAGGGTGTTCCAATTAGATGGATAGAGAACTGGTTGGGCAACAGGAGACAGAGGAGAAAATGAGGACTGCAGATGCTGGAGATCAGAGCTGAAAATGTGTTGCTGGAAAAGCGCAGCAGGTCAGGCAGCATCCAAGGAGCAGGAGAAGGGCTGCTTCCTGAAGAAGGGCTCATACCCGAAACGTCGATTCTCCTGCTCCTTGGATGCTGCCTGACCTGCTGCACTTTTCCAGCAACACATTTTCAGCAACAAGAGACAGAGACTAGTAGTGGAAGGGACCTTCTCAAAATGGAGAACTTGACCAGTGGTGTTCCATAAGGATCCATGCTGAGACCACTGTTGCTTGTGATATGCGTAATTGATTTGGAGGAAAGTGTAGGTTGCCTCATTAGCAAGTTTTGCAGATGACACTAAGATTGGTGGAGTAGCAGATAGTGAAGGAGAGGAAGTAGCAAAGATTACAATAGGTGAATGGGGGTGGGGATGGAGGTGATAGGTCGGAGAGGAGGGTGGAGTGGTGGGAGAGGTGGGAAGGGAGATTGTCAGGTAGGACAGGTCATGAGGGTGGTGCTGAGCTGGAAGGTTGGAACTGAGGTAAGGTGGGAGGGAGGGGAAATGAGGAAACTGGTGAAATCCACATTGATGCCCCCTCTACCTGGCACGTCTACCCGGCACATCACTTCCACCACCATAGCTGCCGCCGCCTCAGCCACTTCCGTTATCACCATCACTCACCGCAACACCACCAACGGCATCGCAAATGTCACGTGTTATATCACCTTGGCCCCCACAGATGCCACTAAAGGCACCGCTTCTGCTCCCCGACCCCTAGAGTGAGCATCACTTCTATTGGTAACGTCATCCATGGTCCCATAACCACACCCACTCTAGAGACAATCTCCATCCCACTCCCAACTCCAGCCCCACAACAGGTCCTAGATCCCAGCCCTGCCATGTTTTTATCATCCCCCCCAGACCTGCCTCTCACTGAGGATGAACGATCAGTCCTCAGTAATGGCCTCACCTTCATCCCCCTCCGCTCCCGGATCAATGAATTCAACACACGTTGCAACATCAAAAGTTTTTTCTGTCCCCTCCGCCTCTATGCTTACTTTCTCCATCAGGCCTCCCACCCACTCTCCGAGGACCCCTTCTCCTGCCTCCAACACACCCCATCCACATGGACACCCCATGCTGGTCTATTGCTTGCCCTCAATCTCTTTATTTTCAACTGCCGCCATGATATTGACCACCTCAACCTATCCACCCCCCTCACCCTCGCAATGTGCAGCCCTCCGCTCCATCTGCTCCAACCCCCAACCTCACCATCAAACCAGCAGACAATGGAGTGGTAGTTTGGCACACCAACTTCTACACTGCTGAAGCTGGACGGCAACTCATGGACACCTCCTCCTACTGCCCCCTCGACCACAATCTTACCTCCCATCACCAAACCGTCATCTCCCAGACCATCCACAACCTCATCACCTCAGGGGATCTCCCACCAACAACATCCAACCTCATCATGCAAGAGCCCCACACCATCTGGTTCTACCTCCTACCCAAAATTCACAAACCTGACTGCCCTGGTCGACCCATCGTCTCAGCCTCCTCCTGTCCCACTGAACTTATCTCTGCATATCTTGACACCGTCCTGTCTCCCTTGGTCCAGGAACTCCCCACATACATTCGGGACACCACCTATGCCCTCCACCTCCATTACTTTTGTTTCCCTGGCCCCCAACCCCTCATCTTCTCCATGGGCATCCAGTCCCTATACACATCCATCTGCCATGACGAAGGCCTGTAAGCCCTCTGTTTCTTCACCAGTACCCTTCCAGTGACACACTCATCCGATTGGCTGAACTGGTTATCACCCTCAACCATTTTTCCTTCAAATCCTTCCATTTCTTCCAGACCAAAGGGGTAGCCATAGGCACCGCCCCAGCTATGCATGGAGCAGTTCATCTTCCGCAACTACACCAGCACCATTCCCCACCTTTGCCTCCGCTACATCAATGACTGTATTGGCACCATCTTGTGCTCCCTCAAGGAAGTTGAACAGTTCATCAACTTCATGTCGAAGAGTCAGTGTTGGGTCAGTCACCATTGATGGAGATGGAGAGGTCCAGGAAGGGGAGGGAGGTGTCTGAGATGGTCCAGGTGAACTTCAGGTCAGAGATGGAATTTGTTAGTGAAGTTGATGAACTGTTCAACTTCCTCGTGAGAGCATGAAGCGACGCCGATACAGTCATTAGTGTAGCAGAAGAAAAGGTGGGGAATGGTGCCAGTGTAACTGCAGAAGATGGACTGTTCCACATAACCAACAAAGAGACAGGAATAGCTGGGGCCCATGCGAGTGCCCATGGCTACCCTTTTGTCTGGAGGAAATGGGATGATTCAAAACAGAAATTATTGAGGGTGAGGACTGGTTCAGCCAAACAAAATAGAGTGTCAGTGAAAGGGACGTTGGGAGAGGAAGAAACAGAGGGCTTGGAGGCCCTTGTCATGGCAGTATAGGGACTGGATGTCCATGGTGAAGATGAGGCATTGGGGGGCCAGGGCAACAAAAATCTTGAAGGAGGTGGTGCCCTGAACGTATGTGGGGAGTTCCTGGACCAGGGGATAGGACAGTATCAAGGTATGTGGAGATGAGTTCGGTGGGGCAGGAGCAGGCCGAGATGATGGGTTCGCCAGGGCTTGTGGATCTTGGGTAAGAGGTAGAACTGGGCGGTGCGGGGTTCCCGAACTATGAGCTTGGAAGCTGTGGGTGGGAGATACCCTGAGGTGATGAGGTTGTGTACGGTCTGGGAGATGATGGTTTGGTGATCGGAGGTGAGGTTGTGGACAAGGGGGCGGTAGGAGTAAGTGTCTTTCAGTTGGCGCCTGGCTTCCGCGGTGTCGAGGTCTGTGCGCCAAACTACCACTGCGCCCCCTTGTCCATTGGTTTGATGATATGTTTGGGGTTGGAGTGGAGGGGGTGGAGGGCAGCATGTTGCAAGGGTGAAAGGTCGGAGTGGGTGAGGGGGCTGGACAAGTTAAGGTGGTCAATGTCCCAGTGGCAGTTGGAAATTAAGAGATCGAGGACGGGCAACAGACCAGCACGGGGTGACCAGGTGGATGGGGTGTGTTGGAAGCAGGAGAAGCGGTCCTCGGAAGGTGGGTGGAGTCTTAATTGAAAAAGGAAGCTCGGAGGTGAGGCGGCGGAAGAAGTGACTTATGTCACAACGCATGTTGAATTCGTTGATCTGGGAGTGGAGGGGGATGAAGGTAAGGCCCCTTCATCCCCCTCCACTCCCCTAAGGGGCTGAGGCCAGGATCAAGGATGTCTCAGAGATGGTGCGGAATGTTCCCAAGGGAGAGAGGGGCGAGCAGGAGGTCATTGTACACATTGGAACCAACGACATAGGAAGGGAAAAGGTTGAAATTCTAAAGGGTGATTACAAAGAGTTAGGCAGGAATTTAAAAAGGACGTCCTTGAGAGTAGTAATATCTGGATTACTCCTGGTGCTATGAGCTAGTGAGGGCAGGAATAGGAGGATAGAGCAGATGAATGCATGGCTGAGGAGGTGGTGTATGGGAGAAGGAATCACATTTTTGGATCATTGGAAGCTGTTTTGGGGTAGAAGTGACCTGTACAAGAAGGATGGATTGCACCTAAATTGAAAGGGGTCTAACATACTGGCAGGAAGATTTGCTAGAGCTGCTCCGGAGGATTTAAACTAGTAAGGTGGGGTGTGGGACCCAGGGAGATAGTGAGGAAAGATTTCAATCTAAGACTGGCACAGTTGAGAACAAAGGCAAGTCAAACAGTCAGGGCAGGCAGGGACAAAGCAGCGAACAAGATAGGACTAATAAATTAAATTGCATTTATTTCAATGCAAGGGGCCTAACGGGGAAAGCAGATGAACTCAGGGCATGGTTAGGAACATGGGACTGGGATATCATAGCAATTACAGAAACATGGCTCAGGGATGGACAGGACTGGCAGCTAAATTTTCCAGTATACAAATGCTACAGGAAGGATAGAAAGGGAGGCAAGAGAGGAGGGAAGAGTGGTGTTTTTGGTAAGGGATAGCATTACAGCTGAGGAGGATGTACTGAGGAGGATATTCCTGGATCACATCCAGTGAAGTTATTTGGGTAGAACTGAGAAATAAGAAATGCATGATCACCTTATTGGGATTATATTACAGAGGTTTAGATTAGATTAGATTAGATTAGATTAGATTAGATTAGATTACTTACAGTGTGGAAACAGGCCCTTCGGCCCAACAAGTCCACACCGCCCCGCCGAAGCGTAACCCACCCATACCCCTACAAAAATTCCCCAGCTCCCATGCCTGGACTGGAGCTTAGGTCTTTCTTGGCTGGTGAATTATTATGGAGAGTTCATGTATAACCTGGCCTCCAATCTGGCATCTTTGCATCACCATCTTCCCAGAACTGCCCCTCACTGAGGATGAATGATCAGTCACAGAGTCATGGAGATGTACAGTACGGAAACAGACCCTTCGGTCCAACCTGTCCATGCCGACCAGATATCCCAACCCAATCTAGTCCCACTTGCCAGCTCTCATATCCCTCCAAACCCTTCCTATTCATATACCCATCCAAATGCCTCTTAAATGTTGCAACTGTACCAGCCTCCACCACTTCTCAAGACATCCAGCACTCCTCTGTACTATGAACATTTTTCCTAATAGTCAAAGGGAAATTGAGAAACAAATTTGTAAGGAGATCTCAGCTATCTGTAAGACTAATAGGATGGTTATGGTAAGGGATTTTAACTTTCCAAACATAGGCTGGGACTGCCACAGTGTTAAGGGTTTAGATGGAGAGGAATTTGTTAAGAGTTTAAAAGAAATTTTCTGATTCAGTATGTGGATGTCCCTACTAGAGAAGGTGCAAAACTTGACCTACTCTTGGGAAATAAGGCAGGGCAGGTGACTGAGGTGTCAGAGGGGGAGCACTTTGGTCTAATTCTATTCGTTTTAAAATAGTGATGGAAAAGGATAAACCATATCTAAAAGTTGAGGTTCTAAACTGGAGGAAGAGGAACTTTGTCAGTATTAGGCAAGAACTTTCAAAAGCTGATTGGGCGCAGATGTTCGCAGGTAAAGCGATGGCTGGAAAATGGGAAGCCTATAGAAATGAGCTAACGAGAATCCAGAGAAAGTATATTCCTGTCAGGGTGAAAGGAAAGGCTGGTAGGTCTAGGGAATGCTGGATGACGAAAGAAATTGAGGGTTTGGTTAAGAAAAAGAAGGAAGCATATGTCAGGTATAGACAGGATAGATCGAGTGAATCCTTAAAACAGTATAAAGGCAGTAGTAGTATACTTAAGAGGGAAATCAGGAGGGCAAAAAGGGGACATGAGATAGCTTTGACAAATAGGGTTAAGGAGAATCCAAAGGGTTTTTACAAATACATTAAGGACAAAAGGGTAACTAGGGAGAGAATAGGGCCCCTCAAAGATCAGTAAGGCCGCCTTTGTGCGGAGCCACAGCAGATGGGGGAGATACTGGGGGAGTATTTTGCATCAGTATTTACTGTGGAAAGGACATGAAAGATATAGAATATAGGGAAATAGATGGTGACAACTTGAAAAATGTTCATAGTACAGAGGAGTGCTGGATGTCTTGAGAAGTGGTGGAGGCTGGTACAGTTGCAACATTTAAGAGGCATTTGGATGGGTATATGAATAGGAAGGGTTTGGAGGGATATGAGAGCTGGCAAGTGGGACTAGATTGGGTTGGGATATCTGGTCGGCATGGACAGGTTGGACCGAAGGGTCTGTTTCCGTACTGTACATCTCCATGACTCTGTGACTGATCATTCATCCTCAGTGAGGGGCAGTTCTGGGAAGATGGTGATGCAAAGATGCCAGATTGGAGGCCAGGTTATACATGAACTCTCCATAATAATTCACCAGCCAAGAAAGACCTAAGCTCCAGTCCAGGCATGGGAGCTGGGGAATTTTTGATTGCCCTCACTTTATTGACCAACATTGTTACCTGGTATTTTCAACTCTGTAGTCACTTAGGGTGCTGGAATACACACTTTTCTCTTTTAAGGCATACTCCCACCTGGGAGAAATGTCCAAGGACTATATCCAAGTTCTTTAAGTGCTCCTTACCTGTTAGTAGCATGTCATCTAGATATCCCCCCAAACCCTTCCTATTAATAAATGCAATCAGATGCCCTTTAAATGTTGTAATTGTACCAGTCTCCACCATTCCCTCTGGCAGCTCGTTCCATACACGCACCACCCTCTGCACGAAAAAGTTGCCCCTTAGGTCCTTCTTATATCTTTCCTCTCTCACCCTAAACCTATGCCCTCTAGTTCTGGACTCACTCAACCCAGGAAAAAGACCTTGTCTATTTACCCTATCCATGCCCCTCATGATTTTATAAACCTCTGCAAGGTCACCCCTCAGCCTCCAATGCTCCTGGGAAACCCAATCTATTCAGCCTCTCCCTATAACTCAAATCCTCCAACCCTGGCAACATCCTTGAAAATCTTTGCTGAACCCTTTCAAGTTTCACAACATTCCCCCCTATAGGAGAGAGACCAGAATTGCACACAATATTCCAAAACTGGCCTAACTAATGTCCTGTGCAGCCACAACTTGACCTCCCAACTCCTATACTTGGCCCCAAGCCTCTTACCAGAATCAGTAGAAACTGAACCAGCTGCTTCTTGCAAGAGACCGAGACTGAAGTTGTAATCTTAATCTGTAAAGGTTCCCTGGTACATGTTCTCAGTCTAGTCAAGGTCTTGTACAAACTTAACAGTTGGAGTCCAGAGTGAATTTTGTTAAAGACTGTTTCTGCGATCACTAAAATTGCCATGGTGGTATTGACCTCCATTAGAACCAGGTGACCTTTTGATCAGATGTCTATTTTGATTGTTTCTGATTTGAATGTTGTTAAACAATTTAACTGTTGAAAACCAAATGTAGGTGGACTTTCCATGGTATGCACTCTTCTGGATACCTATGAGTTCTCTGACTCAATTTAGGTCGAGTGGGACATTTTTGCTGTCTTGAGTCTACACACCGGCAGCAATTACAATGGCTTCCGAGAGTGGATCATGATGAAAATTTTAATAGTTTGGCCAAGGTTTGGCTTTGTTTTGGGATTTTGTTGTGGGCTGACCTAGAGACCCTCTTTTCAGGATATGTCCTGAGTGAGGCTATGAAATTGCCTTCATTCAACCGGTGTTCTTCAACAAGCTGGGAATTTGTGTTGCAACACAAATTCCCAGCTCGGCGAACAGAACCACAACAACGAGCACCCGGGCTACAAATCTTCTCACAAACTTTGGTGTTCTTCAAGTTCAGTTGGTGTGGTGAGAGTGTCCACTTCCATTGGCATAACACTCATATGCTGCACTTGTCACATTTTCCAAGAATAAAGCCAGTTGTTGTGCCTGTTTGAAGTCCAGCTGGGCTTCAGCTAGTAGGGTTTTTGTGTGGTTATATCATAAATCCCACATACCAATAAGTCTCTCAACATCTCAGTAAAGATTAAACCAAAGCCACATGCCTCTGCCAATCATTTTAATCTAGTCACAAATCCTGAAACAGATTCCTCTGGTTCTCGAATTGCTGAGTAAAACCGATAGCATCTCAGAATTACAGGAGGTTTAGGGTTGTGATATTCCTTCACTAAATCCATCAACTCTTTAAAGGATTTTGTACCTAGTGTCTCGGGGACAGTTAGGCTCCTAATAACCAAAAATACTGCAGGTCCACAAGGAGAATTACTCATTGCTTTTCTTCTGCCCAATATTACTGGCCTGGAAAAAAAAAAGATGAATTCATTCCATGTACTGGGCCCAGTCTTCGAATAAGTCAAGTTTCCACAATAACGGCATATTGCCAGAAATGCTTATATCCAATTCAAAGATGACTGTTGTGAACAAATTTCTTCAGAAACATGCTTTCTCTCATCATAACTGAAATAACTCCATAAAAGCTGGTAATCATCACCAAATTTACATGTGGTTAGTCCTTGACACTGATTCAGCTCCCTTAGACCTAGCTCTCAGAGTGAACAGAATGTCTGATATTTCTGTTCTTATCTGTCACCATTGCTTCCTGATTGGACCAGATTAACAGCTCCAATCAGGGAACTCATATTCTATGATGTACACCTGGCTAACGTCATTACCATAACTACACATACCTCTGATATTCCCAGGATCTATCTCTTGTTCCCCCCCCTTCTCTCTCTCTCACCTACTTACCTCTGTCATCAACATCATCTACATGTCAGTTTCCACAGGTATTCCGGTCTTTCCAAACTTATGTCACCAACACCATCCTTAATACCCCAGTTCTAAATTGTCAACCTGCTTAGTCCATTTCCAATATTAGTTGAGAAGAAACTTCATGCAATTAAATACTGGGAAGATTGTATTCAATGTTATGATCCCCACCACAAATCCTGCTCCCTCCGCATCAACATCATCCATCTCATTGACAACCATCTGAAGTTGAAGTGACTGGTCATAACTTTGGTGTCATTTGATACCAAAATGAGCTTCCAACCTCTTATCCATGTCATCACTAAGACCTCAAGCTGCCACTTTTGTAACATATCTCCACCTGACTCAGCTCATCTGCAACTCAAATAGCACCACTGTTACTATGATAATTGACTTTTGCAATGGATTCCAAGCTGATATCCCAAATTCCAACCTTCTTAAACATAAGATCAATCAAATCTCTGAACTGTGTCCTAATAGCATTCATTCACCAGAGTCCCTGTGCTCACTGATCTACATTGGTTGTCAATGAAGCAACACCTCAATTCCAAATTTCTAATTTTTCTTTTCAAATTTCTCTATGCATTTCTCCTCTCTAGCTCTGAAATCTGTCCCCACAACCCTTTGAGTTAGCTGCACTCCAAAAAAATCTGGCTGTAGTGCATCTCAACCTTGAGTTGCTACATCATTGGAGGCTGCCCCTTTCGCTACCTGCACTTGAACCTCTGAAATTCCCTCCTTAAACCTGTCCATTTCTTTAACTAACTTTGCTCCTTTAAAACCCTTCAAAAACTACTTCTATGACCAAGCTGTTAGTCATCTGTCTCAATATCTCTATGTTGTTCGTTGCCACACAGTATTTTATCATGCTCCTGAGAGATACACACTCAAAATGAGAGTGCACCTTGAGGAACAGAGGTAGCCATAGTGGTGGATGATCATGAACTGGTCCATAAATGTCTTTTCAGAAGAAAATCTTTCTTATTCATTGTCAACCAACTGGATAGAAGAGATTGGGAGAGTGATGATAAACTGAGCATGCAAGGGAATCGGGGAAATACTGGAGCCCTTCTCATGACTCTGAGATGGAAATAAGGTGTGACCAAGGTTGGTTTTATTGTGAATAAATTGGCTCCTTTTAAAATATAAGTTTATTCAGTTTATGGGAGAAAAGTGTCCAACAGGTAAGTAGGTACCTCACTGAAGTAGGTGAATGAAGACGTTCATCTCTTGTACCCAAAAATTTAACAGCTTGAGATATCCCATCTGAAACAGTAATGAATTGGAGTACCACAATTGATGTCTAGGCATAGCAGAAGTGTTTCAGACACTTCCCTTCAGTAAAAATGCTATACTAATATGAGCTGTGCAATTAAAGAAAAGTTATTCGGAGAGCATAGAGAGAACATTTTTTAAAAATTGATATGTAGATTCAAGGTCTTGCAAATGCAGAAACAGCAACAGTGTGACTAAGGAAAGAGTAGTACTGATCAGACATCAGTAAGGTAACTTATGTATAGAGGTACACAATGTGGGCATTGCTTTCAATGTTTATTTTTGCAAAAGAGGGGAATTTAAAGGAGTTAACAGGAGCTGTATATATTGATTGGGATAGGCATCATGAAGGAAGAAATATTGAAGTGTTGAAAGTTGAAAGGCCTAAATGAAATGTATTCTAAGCCACTAAACAAAGCAAAGGAAGACATGGTGGAGAGTCTGGTCATCATTTTGCCACTCTTGTCTGGCTACTGAAGAGGTGTTAGAGGACAGGAGGACCACTAACACTTTACCATTGTTGAAAAATTGAGCAGGGATCACTTAAGTAATTAAACAGCTGTCACCTTAACCTTGTTGTTGGGAAAACTGTTGTAAAATTTCTGAGAATCAATATAAATCCTCTTTCAAAAGGACAGACCTATCAAGGATAGGAAGCAATGCTTTGATAAGTGAAGGTCATGTTTGACTACTTACTCAAAAACTCAATCAAGTTAATGAGAAGAATCAATGAGGATGGCAAGTTGACTGTAGTCTGTGTGAATTGTTGCAAAGGTTTTGCCAAGGTCTCACATGGCAGTTCAGTTTTCAAACTAAACGTTAATTGAATCCAAGATAAAGTGGCAAGTTGGATCCAAAATTAGCTCAGTGTCAGGAAATAAATGGTTATGGTCAATGGATGGTTTTCTGAATGGAAGGCTGGTTACAGTGAAATTCTGTAGAACCCACTGCTGGATCCCTTGCTGTTCACAGTAAATGTCAATACTTTAGACACAAAGGTGAGGGGAGTATGAATTTGCCTAAGAATTGACTAAGGATTTGCTGGTACCAACATTGCCAGGTGTTTGATAGCAAAGGAGGAAAGTTGTAAACGGAAGGAAGATGCCAATAAATTGATCAGGTGGCCAGAAAGGTCACACAATCTTACAGAATTGTGAGGGAGGATAATTAAACAATCGTATACACACAAAACCATAGGAAGCTGAGAAGTGTAGAAGAATAGAGACATCTTTTAAGTACATGTAAACAGATTCTGAGAGTAGTACAACAGTTAGATAAATGGGTGAAAAACAAGGGCCCTTTTTTTGCAGACTCTCTCATCATTTTCTGAGGGCTATGTTTAATTTTCATGAGCTACTATTAGGCTTCAAGGAGCTTTTTTATTCATTCGCACTAACTTATTCATTAGATGATAGAATCACATAGCAGTAATTCTTTTTGCACTTGTATTGATATATAGAGGATTTGGGAATTAGGAGAGTTCATCAATATCATCAATAATCACCAGGGTTTCAATAGATTTAAAGCTACTTTAAGATTTTAAACTGGCGCAAGGCAACAGACATAAGCTAGCAACAAATGTGACACACAATTCTACATGCAAAAAGCCACTACCCTAAATTTCTACCTCTAACACAGTTACACCTCAAGTAGTTCATTGTAGGTGAAACCCATTGAGATATGATAACACAAAAATGCAAATCTTTATGAAATAAAACTGTTCAATATTAAATTATCCATTGATACAGTGTTCTCTAAAATGGTATCTATAACAATTTATCCTATATAATCCTGTAGCTTTAAGCAGAAGATTCCACATTGACTTGAAGGAATATAGTACCTTGGTGTTCCTAGTTCCCAGCTAGCTGAGTATGCCTTGTTGGCAAGTTTAAAGCTGCTTCTTTTGCAGCCACTCCGTCCCTTTAGAAATCCTGTTGCATCTTTTCTCCCTCACCTTGCAACTTCGTTATCTCCCCTAATCCCCAGGCCCTGGTCTTGCCAGCTTTGTTTTCTGTTCTTCCTACTCTCCACAGCTCCTGACCGCATTCCCCTAGTGCAGTAAACCTGCTCCAAATTCACCAGCTTTGCTTCCTGCTTCCCCTACTAGCTCCACACCTCAGGAGCTGGCAGTTTGCTAGTGGTTGTTACTCACTTTCTCATTGCTACTTCAATTACAGGCTACTTGACTCTCACATTTGCTCCTGATAGAAACGTAGTGAGCCCATCAATAGCAAATATGAGAGAGAATAAGCCTGTGATTAAAGGATGCGACTCCTCAGAGATTCTGACAACTCTATGGGGATGACCTTTCTTTGCGTGGACCTCCCTGTAACTGGGTATTTTGATGAATTCACCTTCCACCTCAAAGTTTGATTGCTGGTGGTAATGCCTAAGGAATACTTTCTATTTATGGCAAAGTATAGAGTATAATAGCTGGATGGTTATGTTGGAATTATGTCAAATACTAGTTAGGAAACACAGCTAGCATACTGATTGCATTTTTGGTCATTAGATTCCAGAAAGGAAATGATCACACGAGAAAGGATGGAGAGAAGATTTACCAGCTTGTTGCTAACAATTGAGTATGTTAGCTGTAAGGAATCAGAAGACAGGTTAGGTTGTATTCTTTGGGACAAAAGAGGTTGAAGGCAGATTGAGGTGTACAGAATTGAATGACCTAGACAGATCTAGGAAAGATTCATTTCTGATAGTAGAACAGCCAAAAAAAAAATCGGGGCCTCGACTTAAAGTAATTGGCAGAAGGATTAGAGATGAATTGAGGAGTATATTTTTCATCTCGAAGGTAATAGGTTATAACTCATTACTTGAAATCTGGTAAAGACAACAATATTCAATGTAATAAAAAGGAATAGAAATGTACTTCAGTTGATTAAGTTACAGGGGCTAAGGATCAGGAGTTGGAAGTGGGTACTGGGCTAGCGAACTCTTTCAACTGGCATAACTGCAAAATGGCATGAAAACTTTTGTATGTTTCTATGTTTTCTGTCTCTATAAAGTTAGCAGTATCTCAAAGAAGGTCTGAGATGAATAAACAAGCAATCAGTTTAGGTGGTAATGATTGAAGGAGAAACGTTGATGAGGACAACAAACTTTAAATACTGTCATAAGATCTTCTTGAATCATCTACCAGAAGGTTCTCAACATCAGACATCAGTTACTTACCTGCAATAACTGCCTGACTGTTTCATTTAGGAATATTTTGCTTAATTTAGAAACATAATTAGATGTTATTCTATCTGTCTTCTTTAATTTCAAAGGACAAATGGATGATAATGTTAGCTTTTAAAAATGAAGGACATTAAAGGCTAGTTCAAAGTAAGTCCAAGCTTTAAGCTTTCATGCAATAGGTCACTGGACTAATCCTCATCTACATGATTTAGAGTCATAGAGTCAAAGACATGTACAGCCATAGTGTTAAGGGTTTAGATGGAGAGGAATTTGTTAAGTGTGAACAAGAAAATTTTCTGATTCAGTGTGTGGATGTACCTACTAGACAAGGTGCAAAACTTGACTTACTCTTGGGAAGTAAGGCAGGGCAGGTGTCTGAGGTGTCAGTGGGGGAGCACTTTGGGGCCAGCGACCATAATTCTATTAGATTTAAAATAGTGGTGGAAGAGGATAGACCAGATCTAACAGTTGAAGTTCTAAATTGGAGAAAGGCCAATTTTGACGGTATTAGGCAAGAACTTTCGAAAGCTGATTGGGGGCAGATGTTCGCAGGTAAAGGGATGGCTGGAAAATGGGAAGCTTACAGAAATGAGATAACGAGAATCCAGAGAAAGTATATTCCTGTTAGGGTGAAAGAAAAGGCTGGTAGGTCTAGGGAATGCTGGATGACTAAAGAAATTGAGGGTTTGGTTAAGAAAAAGAAGGAAGCATATGTAAGCTATAGACAGGATGAGTGATTCCTTACAGGAGTATAAAGGAAGTAGGAGTATATTAAGAGGGAAATCAGGAGGGCAAAATGGGGACATGAGATAGCTTTGGATTCTCCTTAAATCTATTTACCGAAGAGTTTTTATAAAGACATTAGGACAAAAGGGTAACAAGGGAGAGAATATGGCCCTTCAAAGATCAGCAAGGTGGCCTTTGTGTGGAGCCGCAGAAAATGGGGGAGATACTAAATGAATATTTTGCATCAGTATTTACCGTGGAAAAGGATATGGAAGATATAGACTCTAGGGAAATAGATGGTGACATCTTGCAAAATGTCCATATTACAAAGGAGGAAGTGCTGGATGTCTTGAAATGCATAAAAGTGGATAAATCCCCAGGACCTGATCAGGTATACCTTAGAAATCTGTGGGAAGCTAGCAAAATCATTGTTGGGCCTCTTGCTGAGATATTTGCATCATCAATAGTCACAAGTGAGGTGCCGGAAGACTGGAGGTTGGCTAACGTGGTGCCACTGTTCAAGAAAGGTTGTAAAGACAAGCCAGGGAACTATAGACCAGTGAGCCTGACGTCGGTGGTGGGCAAGTTGTTGGAGGGAATCCTGAGGGACAGGATGTTCGTGTATTTGGAAAGGCAAGGACTGATTAAGGATAGGTCCCTCTACACCTCCATTCACCATGACCAGGGCCTCCAAGCCCTCCGTTTTTTCCTCTCCAGACGTCCCCAACAGTACCCTTCCACTGACACTCTCATTCGTTTGGCCGAACTGGTCCTCACCCTTAACAATTTCTCCTTTGAATCCTCCCACTTCCTCCAGACCAAAGGCGTAGCCATGGGCATACGTATGGGCCCCAGCTATGCCTGTCTCTTTGTTGGCTATGTAGAACAGTTGATCTTCCGTAATTACACCGGCACCACTCCCCACCTCTTCCTCCGCTACATTGATGACTGCATTGGCGCAACCTCTTGCTCCCGCTAGGAGGTTGAGCAATTCATCAACTTCACCAACACATTCCACCCTGACCTTAAATTTACCTGGACTATCTCTGACACCTCGCTCCCCTTCCGGGACCTCTCCATCTCCATTAGTGACGACCGACTTGACACTGACATTTTTTACAAACCCACTGACTCCCATAGCTACCTGGATTACACCTCTTCCCACCCTATCTCTTGCAAAAATGCCATGCCGTATTCCCAATTTCTCCGCCTCCGCCGTATCTGCTCCCAGGAGGACCAGTTCCACCATAGGACACACCAGATGGCCTCCTTCTTTCGAGACCGCAATTTCCCTTCCCATGTGGTTAAAGATGCCCTCCAATGCATCTCGTCCACATCCCGCACCTCCGCCCTCAGACCCCACCCCTCCAACTGTAACGAGGACAGAACGCCCCTGGTGCTCACCTTCCACCCTACAAACCTTCGCATCAACCAAATCATCCACCGACATTTCCGCCACCTCCAAAAAGACCCCACCACCAAGGATATATTTCCCTCCCCACCCCTTTCCGCCTTCCGCAAAGACCGTTCCCTCCGTGACTACCTGGTCAGGTCCACACCCCGCTACGACCCACCCTCCCATTCTGGCACTTTCCCCTGCCACCGCAGGAACTGTAAAACCTGTGCCCACACCTCCTCCCTCACCTCTATCCAAGGCCCTAAAGGAGCCTTCCACATCCATCAAAGTTTCACCTGCACATCCACCAATATCATTTATTGTATCCGTTGCTCCCGATGTGGTCTCCTCTACATTGGGGAGACTGGGCGCCTCCTAGCAGAGCGCTTTAGGGAACATCTCCGAGACACCCGCAACAATCAACCAAACCGCCCCGTGGCCCAACATTTCAACTCCCCCTCCCACTCTGCCGAGGACATGGAGGTCCTGGGCCTCCTTCACCGCCGCTCCCTCACGACCAGACACCTGGAGGAAGAACGCCTCATCTTCCGCCTCGGAACACTTCAACCCCAGGGCATCAATGTGGACTTCAACAGCTTCCTCATTTCCCCTTCCCCCATCTCATCCTAGTTTCAAACTTCCAGCTCAGTTACTGTCTCTTTGACTTGTCCGACCTGCCTATCTTCTTTTCCACCTATCCACTCCACCCTCTCCTCCTTGACCTATCACCTTCATCTCCTCCCCCACTCACCCATTGTACTCTATGCTACTCTCTCCCCACCCTCACCCTCCTCTAGCTTATCTCTCCATGCTTCAGGCTCACTGCCTTTATTCCTGATGAAGGGCTTTTGCCCAAAACGTCGATTTTGCTGCTCGTTGGATGCTGCCTGAACTGCTGTGCTCTTCCAGCACCACTAATCCAGTATCTGATTAAGGATAGTCAACATGGCTTTGTGCAGGGGAAATCATGTCTCACAAAATGATTGAGTTTTTTGAGGAAGTAACATAGAGGATTGATGAGGGCAGAGCGGTAAATGTGATCTATATGGACTTCAGTAAGGCACTCGACAAGGTTCCCCATGGGAGACTGATTAGCAAGGTTAGGTCTCACGGAATACAAGGGGAACTAGCCATTTTGATACAGAACTGGCTCAAAGATAGAAAACAGAGGGTGGTGGTGGAGGGTTGTTTTTCAGATTGGAGGCCTGTGACCAGTGGAGTGCCACAAGAATCGATGCTGGGTCCTCTACTTTTTGTTATTTACATTTGGATGTGAGCATAAGAGGTACAGTTGGTAAGTTTGCAGATGACACCAAAATTGGAGGTGTAGTGGGCAACGCAGAGGGTCACCTCAGATTACAACAGGATCTTGACCAGATGGGCCAATGGGCTGAGAAGAGGCAGATGGAGTTTAATTCAGATAAATGCGAGGTGCTGCTTTTTGGGAAAGCAAACCTTAGCAGGACTTATACATTTAATGGTAAGGTCCTAAGGAGTGTTGCTGAACAAAGAGACCTTGGAGTGCAGGTTCATAGCTCCTTGAAAGTGAAGTCGCAGGTAGATAGGATAGTGAAGAAGGCATTTGGTATGCTTTCCTTCATTGGTCAGAGTATTGAGTACAGGAGTTGGGAGGTCATGTTTCGGCTGTACAGGACATTGGTTAGACCACTGTTGGAATATTGCATGCAATTCTGGTCTCCTTCCTATCAGAAAGATTTTGTGAAACTTGAAAGGGTTCATAAAAGATTTATAAAGATGTTGCCAGGGTTGGAGGATCTGAGCTATAGGGAGAGGCTTAACAGACTGGGGCTGTTTTCCCTCGAGCATCGGAGGCTGAGGGGGTGACCTTTTAGAGGTTTACAAAATTATGAGGGGCATGGATTGAGTAAATAGACAAAGTCTTTTCCCTGAGGCTGGGGAGTCCAGAACTAGAGGGCATAGGTTTAGAGTGAGAGGGGAAAGATATAAAAGAGGCCTACGGGGCAGCTTTTTCACACAGAGGGTGGTACGTGTATGGGATGAGCTGCCAAAAGAAGTGGAGGAGGCTGACACAATTGCAACATTTAAGAGGCAGTTGGATGGGTATATGAATAGGAAGGGTTTGGATGGATATGGGCTGGGTGCTGGCAGGTGGGACTAGATTGGGTTGGGATATCTGATCGGCATGGACAGGTTGGACCGAAGGGTCTGTTTCCATGCTGTACATCTCTATGACTCTATTCATTTGCAACCTTACTAACTGTACCTCTTATGCTCGCATCCAAATCATTTATATAAATGACGGAAAGTAGAGGACCCAGCACCGATCCTTGTGGCACTCCACTGGTCACAGGCCTCCAGTCTGAAAAACAACCCTCCACCACCACTACTTTTGAGCTAGTTCTGTATCCAAACGGCTAGTTCCCCCTTTATTACGTGAGATCTAACCTTGCTAATCAGTCTCCCATGGGGAACCTTGTCGAACGCCTTACTGAAGTCCGTATAGATCACATCTACCGCTCTGCCCTCATCAATCTTCTTTGTTACTTCTTCAAAAACCTCAATCAAGTTTGTGAGACATGATTTCCCCCGCACAAAGCCATGTTGACTATCCCTAATCAGTCCTTGCCTTTCTAAATACATTTACATCCTGTCCCTCAGGATTCCCTCCAACAACTTGCCCACCACCGACGTCAGGCTCACTGGTCTATAGTTCCCTGGCTTAACCTTACCGCCCTTCTTAAACAGTGGGACGTTAGCCAACCTCCAGTCTTCCGGCACCTCACCTGTGACTATCGATGATACAAATATCTCAGCAAGAGGCCCAGCAATCACTTCTCTAGCTTCCCACAGAGTTCTGGGGTACACCTGATCAGGCCCTGGGGATTTATCCACCTTTATGCATTCCAAGACATTCAGCACTTCCTCCTCTGTAATATGGACATTTTGCAAGATGTCACCATCTCTTTCCCTAGAGTCTATATCTTCCATATCCTTTTCCACAGTAAATACTGATGCAAAAGCCCATCTAGTATCTCCCCCATTTTCTGTGACTCCACACAAAGGCAGCCTTATTGATCTTTGAGGGGCCCTATTCTCTCCCTAGTTACCCTTTTGTCCTTAATGTATTTGTTAAAAACCCTTTGGATTCTCCTTAATTCTATTTGCCAAAGCTATCTCATGTCCCCATTTTGCCCTTCTGATTTCCCTCTTAAGTATACTCCTACTGCCTTTATATTCTTCTAAGGATTCACTCGATCTATCCTGTCTATATCTTACATTGCTTCCTTCTTTTTCTTAACCAAATCCTCAATTTCTTTAGTCATCCAGCATTCCCTAGACCTACCAGCCTTTCCTTTCACCCTGACAGTAATACACTTTCTCTGGATTCTCGTTATCTCATTTCTGTAGGCTTCCCATTTTCCAGCCATCCCTCTACCTGCGAACATCTGCCCCCAATCAGCTTTCGAAAGTTCTTGCCTAATGCCATCAAAATTGGCCTTTCTCCAATTTAGAACTTCAACTGTTAGATCTGGTCTATCCTTTTCCACCACTATTTTAAATCTAATAGAATTATGGTCGCTGGCCCCAAAGTACTCCCCCACTGACACCTCAGACACCTGCCCTGCCTTATTTACAAAGAGTAGGTCATGTTTTGCACCTTCTCTAGTAGGTACATCCACACACTGAATCAGAAAACTGTCTTGCACACACTTAACAAATTCTTCTCCATTGGCTGGGATGTCTGGTTGGTATGGACAGGTTGGACCGACGGGTCTGTTTCTATGTTGTACATCTCTGTGACTCTATAAACCCTTAACACTATGGCAGTCCCAGTCTATGTTTGGAAAGTTAAAATCCCCTACCATAACCACCTTATTATTCTTACAGATAGCTGAGATCTCCATTCAAGTTTGTTTCTCAATTTTCCTCTGACTCTTAGGAGGTCTATAATACAATCCCAATGAGGTGATCAGCCCTTTCTTATTTCTCAGTTCCACCCAAATAACTTCCCTGGATGTATTTCCAGGAATATGCTCCCTCAGCACAGCTGTAATGCTATCCTTTATCAAGAACGCCACTCCCCTTCCTCTCTTGCCTCTCTTTCTATCCTTCCTGCAGTATTTGTATCCTGGAACATTAAGCTGCCAGTCCTGCCCATCCCTGAGCCATGTTTCTGTAATTCCTATGATATCCCAGTCCCATGTTCCTAACCATGCCCCGCCTTCCCAGTTAGGATCCTTGCATTGAAATAAATGCAGTTTAATTTATTAGTCCTACCTTGTCCCTGCCTGTCCTGATTGTTTGACTCGCTTCTGTTCTCAACTGTACCAGATTGACCTCTTTCCTCATTATCTCTGTAGGTCCCACCCCCCCACCGTACTAGTTTAAATCCTCCTGGGCAGCTCCAGCAAATTTCCCTAACGGTATACGAGTCCCCTTCCAATTTAGGTGCAATCCGTCCTTCTTGTACAGGTCACTTCTACCCCAAAAGAGATTCCAATGAACCAAAAATGTGAATCCTTCTCCCATACACCAGCTCCTCAGCCATGCATTCATCTGCTGTATCCTCCTATTCATGCCCTCATTAGCTCGTAGCACCGGGAGTAATCCAGATATTATTACTCTTGCGGACCTCCTTTTTAAATTCCTGCCTCTTTGTATTTTCCCTTCAGAATCTCTACCTTTTCCCTTCCTATGTTGTTGGTTCAAACGTGGACAATGACCTCCTGCTGGCCCCTCTCCCCCTTGAGAACATTCTGCACCCTCTCTGAGACATCCTTGATCCTGGCACAGGGAAACAACACACCATTCTGATTTTTCGCTGTTGGCCATATATACATCTGTCTGTACTTCAGACTAGAGAATCCCCTAACACAATTGATCTCTTGGAACCCGAAATCCTTCTCGTTGCATTAAAGCCAGTCTCAATACCAGAAACTTGGTTGTTCGCGCTACGTTCCCTGAGAATTCATCACTCTCTACATTTTCCAAAACAGCAGACCTGTTTGAAATGGGTAGAGCCACAAAAGACTCTTGCATTAGCTGCCTACCTCTTTTACCTTTCCTGGAGTTAACCCATCTATGTGATTGTATCGGAGACTTTCCCCCCTTCCTCTAACTGCCATCCATCACATAATGTTGCTGTTGCAAATTCCTCATTGCTTCTCACTGTCTCTCCAACCAACCCACTCAATCTGATAAGATTCGCAACCAACAGCATTTATGGCAGATATAATCCGCAGTAACCCTTAAACTCTCTTTAAAATCCCACATCTGACAAGAAGCACATTTCGCTCTACTAAAGGCCATTTTTGCTCCTTCGTAATCTACAGACCCAGAAAATACCACCGTCTTATTCCACTACAAACACTGCCCCAGGTTAAATTAATAGTTACGGCTTATATTTTAAGTTTAATCAAGAGACATACCTCCAAAAAAAATCAAGAAAGAACCCACTCTACTCACTACTGCAGACTTTCTGTAGTCCACTTAAAACAATTAACTTATCTGATTATGTGCTGTGAACTTCGCCTAACAGTTCCTCCAAGATCAGTTGTGAATTTCACCATTTGTTAATTTTCCCAGACGCGTTCCGATGTCCAGAGATACATGAATTCAAACAGTAAAGGCAGTGTCAGTTTCTTTCTTTCTTTCTCTCTCTCTCTCTCTCCTGCACTGACCTCACCATGTGCTTCCTTTGTCTGTTCCTCTCCCTTTTAAAACTGCTGTTGTTGTGACTTTTTTTCCCCAAAGTTCCAAAACAATGCAACTGCATATAAAACAGTAATTGCTGCTCCTGGAATTCAAGGAAATCATCTCCAGCACCTAAAATATCTCAAAAAGGAGCTGCTGTTATAGCAGGAATTTTTTCCCATCCTCCATCTTGGATAGTAATTCAGAAGAAAATTGTCGTTTTCACTGCTCTTCTTTAGGATGAAATTCTAAGATAGTTTCCAGAGATATGCATAGGCTCTAGATTGTTATTCAATCCAAATGCCTGATAGTGTTTTACAACAAAAAGATGCCATAAAGTCAGTGGAAAGAAAATTGAAGGACATGTTTTCATTTTTTATAAACTTTGCTGTGACAAACCAACTGAAATCAATAACAATTAACAGGTGAAAGGTCAAATGATGAAGTAAATTTCTCTTTAAAGAGTTGAGACAACAAAGATATGCCCTGAATAGTTACAAGCATTTGCCTAATTTCCTACATAAATGTGGCACCACATGCAATCGCACAGCTTTCCCAATTGGGCCTTTGAGGATTGGATCTGCATCTTCCCACCGAATGGATTTGTCCTTTGAAACATGTCCAAAGGCAACGTATTCTATCCCTGTTCTCAGATATATTTGACCCTATTGTGCATGTTTATACACTTTCTTCACCTGGATCTTTCACTTTCCCATTCAGTTTATTTGGCACATGAGTGAAGTTTACTGGTAGCTGTATTCCTTTTGAGCTCCCTGATGTGGTGAATACCATCAAAGCACTCACTCTCACTTGGGTCATGTCAATCACATCACATGATGGCACAGCTTTCCAGAGTTCCTACACAGCTGACCAACTAAGAATACCCAGTTTACTATCAAGGGTCCACTGATAAAAACTTTCAGCTCTTTTACATACCTGAGCTGTTCATAAGATTCCCTGTGTTTGTACCTATGAGCTGATCATGTGCTGATCATGTTCTGACCCCAGTTGTCCTTTACTTTTAGTTTTCCTTTCTATCTGCCCGTCACTTAGTCTCTGGTCTTATCCTCCTTCCAAGGTTAAGGGTTGCCAGATCTCACAGACTAATAGTTATTAGTGTCCAAGATAATTACAATTAATGTAAACACATAAAAGTAATTTTCAAACATTTGTTTTCAAACAATTACAAAATTCACATACACCTTAAAGAAATTACAAATTTTATCATTGCACTCCTATTAGGTTTAACGTGATCAGTCTTTACTAAAGAAGAAAATACAAGCAATGGGAAAATTCAGTAGTTGTTATACAGTCATACAATCATAGAGACGTACAGCACGGAAACAGACCCTTTGGTCCAACTCGTCCATGCCGACCAGATATCCCAACCCAATCTAGTTCCACCTGCCAGCAACGGGCCCATATCCCTCCAAACCCTTCCTATTCATATACCCATCCAAATGCCTTTTAAATGTTGCAATTGTACCAGCCTCCACCACTTCCTCTGGCAGCTCATTCTACACATGCACCACCCTCTGCCTAAAAATTTGCACCTTAGATCTCTTTAATATCATTCCCCTCTCACCCTAAACCTATGCCCTCTAGTTCTGGATTCTCCCACTCCAGGGAAAAGACCTTGTCTATATACCCTATCCATGCCCCTCATGATTTTATAAACCTCTATAAGGTCACCCCTCAGCCTCTGATGCTCCAGGGAAAACAGCCCCAGCCTACTCAAACTCTCCCTTCAGGTCAAATCCTCCAACCCTGGCAACATCCTTGTAAATCTTTTCTGAATCCTTTCAAGTTTCACAACATCCTTCTGATATTGCATGCAGTATTGCAAAAGTGGCCTAACCAATGTCCTGTACAGCTGCAACAATTGATAAGGAAAACATGTTAGATAGGTTGGTTGTGCTTAATCTGTAAAGTAATCAGGACCAGGTGAGGTACCGAGAAGTGTGAAGTGTTCTATTTTTTTGCAAGAATAATGGAGAGAAACAACATAAAAGTATAATTAAAAAGGTAGTGTTGGAGCAGAGGGACATACAGGTGAATGTGCACAAACCATTAAAGGTGACAGGGCAGGTTGAAAGAACAGTTTTAAATAATGCATATGGGATCCTGGATACCACATAATTACATAAACATGTCCAGGACAATGCAGCAACAATTCACGAGAATGGTTCCACAGCTGGGGATCTTCAGTTATGTAGATAAGTTGTCGAAGCTGGAACTATCCTTCTTGCAGAAGAAAAACTTGAGAGGGGATTGATGAAAGTTTTCAGAACCGTGGGCATTCACACAGATTAGATAGGAAGAAATAAAATAAAGAACTGTGAATGCTGGAAATCTGAAACAAAAACAGAAATTGCTGGAAAAACGCAGCAGGTCTGACATAACACAAGGATGTTGCCAGGGTTGGAGGATTTGAGCGAGAGGGAGAGGCTGAACAGGCTGGGGCTGTTTTCCCAGGAGCGTCGGAGGCTGAGGGGTAACCTTATAGAGGTTTACAAAATTACAAAATTTTCACAGAGGGTGGTACATTTATGGAATGAACTGCCAAAGGAAGTGGTGGAGGCTGGTACAATTGCAACATTTAAGAGGCATTTGGATGGGTATATGAATAGGAAGGGTTTGGAGGGATATGGGTTGGGTGCTGGCAGGTGGGACTCGATTGGGTTGGGATATCTGGTCGGCATGGACGGGTTGGACCTCTGTTTCCATGCTGTACATCTCTATGACTCTGTGACTCTATAACATTCTGAAGAAGTGTCACTGGACTCGAAATGTTAACTCTGCTTTCTCTCTACAGATGCTGCTAAACAGGGAGAAACTCCAGTGGCCTCCCCACCCTTTGCTGCAGCCATGATTTGTGTAAATGCTTACATTGTCAGGGCTTCTTCAATTGTTCAGTTCATGAGAAATGTCAGTTGAATGTAGTCTAGTCCATTGTTGTCAAACATTTATCATGTTAGGGCTGAAGCTTGACTGGCCTGACAAGCCTGTCAGAATGAGACAGTCACACTTAGATGACACCAACAAACTTAACCAGTGCAGGAAGAACAGAAAACACGGAAAATTATAATGAAGAATATGGAAATTGGCAGAGGCATGTAATTAATAATTTCCAACTGTCTTCTCAGTAAAAAAAAACACAAAAAGCATTCAGAAATAATAGGAAAATAATTGGAAGCAGACAGCATTATCTACAACCAGGAGACTTATCATCTGCAAATTTGCAGGTCTTACAATAAAGTCACCATAGTCCAGAGGACCATAGGGCTGTTCTGTCATTACAGAGAGATGATTGGTGGTGAATTTAACCTGATGGTTATGATGCCTCAGGCAATGGACCATGTTGAGAAGGTAGGACCTTCATGATAACCTCGGCTCATGTGGGAATTGAACCTGCTGTTAACATCATTCTGCATCACAAACCAGCCATTTAAGCTAATCAACCTTACAATATTAAGAGGAGGGACCAATAGTCGCATCACTGATCTCTATGGGATACCAATGGTTACAGATCTCCAAACAGATCTACATCTTGCTATCCAGTTCTCAATGCAGTTCAACAAATTATCACTAATGGCAGAGGCCGAAGTCTCTTTGGCATTTCCTTCTCAAAATGTTTTTGTTTTTTTTTCAATGTTGAAAAAAATGTTCAAGCCCTTTAAGGCCTGAGTGAGAATTGTATAGTTTTCAGCTCTGAGGTTTGTGTACATATGATTAGGTTTTTGTCAGGAACTTTTTGTGACGTTGCCTTTCTTAGGAAGAAGGAGACACCTGAATTTTGATAATGATATATGAAACTACTGTCCTTATTGAGATGCTGGAGCACTTGAATAAATAATACAGTATCTCAATACATATCTATTTAGCAAAGACTTGCGTTCACAGCACTGAAAGCCTTAGCTCAGTGATGCATTAAACAACTCGTGAACAACATTTGGCCCTTTGATTTCCAAAAATAAAGAGATAAGGTGTATTAGTCTGTTATTTCAAAGTTCTTAGTGACATTGTTTTGGAGCAGACAGCTGACTAGCAACTGCACCATTGCACAATTCTGTGAATTGTATTTTAATACTTGACCTGGTTAATAATCTGGATTGGGTGCCCTTTCTGTGGGACATTGTAAATCCATATATCATCAGTGAAAACAAATAAAGTTATTTCAATGAGCTGCATGTAGGGCAGTGGAACAACTGTGTAGCTAACACCAGTTAGTGAATGAAGCAATGCTTGAAATGCTGTCCATCAAATCATGCGAGAACAAACCAACCAGCAAACAGAAAGAGGTGAATTGAAAACAAATTTATACATCAACTGTGTTTTGCCCCAACATTTTTGGCATAATCTTCCATCTTCTGGTGTGAATGTAATTGCATTATTTCAGCCTGATGGACAGCAACGTAAGAGAGGGAAAACTTCCTTAACACAGTCAAGTGCTGCACTCATCATTGTCAGGTACAGATTCCGTGAGATTGGCAAAAAGCTCAAGCTAGAACGTATATATCAACATGCAGGTTGAAATTTTTGTAAGGTATCCAGAGTCAATCAGTTATTTTCAGAACCTAAGCAAAAACATCATTAGATACATTTGGTACTACTTGGAGACATGTGACAAGTGGTATCTCACAGGGATCAGTGCTGAGAATGCATCTATATAGTTTTTAATGATGATCTAGTTGTAAATGTTGGGCACATGATTTGTCAAATTTGCAGACAGTAAGATCTGTGTCAGTGTTTCGACTGGAGAAATGCTCATCTGCTTTTGATTGATCTTAATGGGTTGGGAGATTGGGCACATGACTGCCAAATTATATTTAACTTGAATAAATAAAATATTAACCATAATAGTAGGGCCAGTACTCACCGCTGATGCATCCTTCAGTGAAAGTTATTAAAGCAAGTGGAGAAACTAAGAAATTTGGGCTTTCTAGTGCATGTATCTCTACAGGTATACAAATAATGCCAGGAAGTGATAAGTACTGCAAATAGATTACTACGTGCAGTCAAAGGACAATGAGTACAAGTTGAGACATATCAATAGGACCATGAGACTTAGGAATAGGAGTAGGCCACTCAGCCGTTTGAGTCTGCTCCAACATTCAATCAGATCATAGCTGATGTGATTGCAATCTCAAGTCTACGTTCCTGCCAGTCCTATTGACTCCTTTGTCTATCAAAAACTTTGCCTCAGCACCTTCCCCAAGAAAGTAGATTGGAGTCTCTTGTGGTACAATAGTGGTGTCCCAATTCTGAGCCAAGAGGCTCAATTCCAAGTCCCACCTGTTCCAGAGGTGTATGCTATAATGTATTTGAACAAGTTTTTTTTTAAAAATGGTATCGATTTTGAGGGTGACTTGTGGTACGGTAGTACTGTCCCTACCTTGGGGCCAGAAGGCTGGAGTCAAGTCCTACCTGACCCAAACATGTATTGTAAGATATCTCAAAAGACTGATTAAACAAAAAGACAGACAATGCCAGTGAATTAGTTACTGAGTGCAGTAATTTGCAACTTACTTCTCAGGGCCATTAGACAACTGTCTTTCCTAAAACATCCTTGCATTCTCTTTAGTCACTGTCCTGTTCCACCCTTCATCCATGCAAATGAGCATTGCCAGACGCCCAGCCTCAACACAATATTATGGCTCCTTCTGGACCATTTCAGCCCTTTCAGACATCAGTTTGGAGCTCAGAGCCACATGACTTACCTTCTTCTGCCAGGTTGTTTTGTCTACAGGGATGCATACTCATCCACATATGATGCATCTTAATGTTCTTGACTTTATGTTCTCAGCTATGACTCATTTGGCATTTACTTGGAAGCTGCAAGTCTCTGTGGTTTGCATTACTTTTCAGCGCATAAGCTATTCACTCCTAACTTACAGGGTACCAATCTCTGTGGCTTGCACTGTCTTAAAACATGATGAGAAAGGCAGGTAGCTTGTTATGATTCAGAGCACTGAACCACAAGTGGTGGACAGAATGGCACTGTGCTATGATAATGTTACACTTAGAGCATATGCCAGTAATTTATGTAGTAAGCATATTCCATGTGCTTCAACCAAATAGTCGTATCTAAGTCAAAAGGGATCAGTCCTTAAAAATGTCAAACAGGATAACACTCAGTCACGGGGTGCCCCCACAGTCAATAAAGTGGCTTGTCCAAATTCTGTTCGGGGTTGACCACAGTTAGTTTTGTGCTTAATCCTATTAGAATCTAGGGATTCATGTCCTCATAGTCCAGGGTTTGGGCCACGGATAAGATGAAGTGCCTTGTCCCTTTCTCACCATACCAGTTATACTGAGCAGCTATGGCAACAATAACAGAGCACAATAGAGTGCACATCAGCAAAGGCTGAGTATGCAGGACCTGGCTTTCCATGGTGATTACCAATCTGTCCGCGGTAACAGCCAGACGCACACACAGTGGACCCAGTTAGGTACTAATAATGTTGGTGGGCTTAGAGACACAGAGATGTACAGAAACAGACCCTTCGGTCCAATCCGTCCATACCGACCAGATATCCCAACCCAATCTAGTCCCACCTGCCAGCACCCGGCCCATATCTCTCCAAAACACTTCTGATTCTTATATCCATCCAGATGCCTTTTAAATGTTGCAATTGTACTAGCCTCCATCACTTCCTCTGGCAGCTCATTCCATACATGCACCACCCTCTGCATGAAAAAGTTGCCCCTTAGGTCTCTTTTATATTTTTCTCCTCTCACCCTAAATCTATGCCCTCTAGTTCTGGACTCCCCCATCCCAGGGAAAAGACGTTGTCTATTTACTCTATCCATGCCCCTAATGATTTTATAAACCTCTATAAGGTCACCGCTCAGCTTCCGATGCTCCAGGGAAAACAGCCCCAGCCTGTTCAACCTCTCCCTATAACTCAAATCCTCCAACCCTGGCAACATCCTTGTAAATCTTTTCTGAACCCTTTCAAGGTTCACAACATCTTTCCAATAGGAAGGAGACCAGAATTGCACGCAATATTCCAACAGTGGCCTAACCTCCTCCATCTTTTGTTCCATTTTACTTCATGCCACTGACTAACTTGACTGCTATTCTGTACCTGTCTGTGTGATTTGACTCAGTCATTAATAGCCAACTATAGGATTGTCTTCTGCTTGCAGCTAAGCAGGTTTCTGGTCACAAGCAGTGCTCTGAGAACCAGACACCCTGGAGCATTTCTTCCATTACTAGCTGCAGAGAGTTGTCATTGATATGCACGCCTGACCACGCTTCCAAGTCTAAAGTACAAGAGAACCCATTGAAGTAAAAGTCTCAGAGTTGGTACAGCATCCAGGTGAAAGCCTTATTGCTTCATCGTCTGAGGGATGAGTGGCTTCCCCCTCAGGGATGGAAGTAGTGTTGAAGTTCAGCAGTGCTGTCTTCTTCTCTGCAGAGATTTTCGAGGTGCCACTAGAATCTGCATAAAAGAAAGGAAATTAGTTATGCAACAGAGATACAAGTTTATGCAAGAATAAGTTAGCATTGGTGCTAATGGGAAAGTAGCACAGCAATGAAGTTTGTTTGGTTGGACCATCATTATCTGGTTTCCCATGAGAGTGTTGTCCACATTTGGGTTATGAATCTAATGTCTCCCACTTTTCTCGAACTGGTTGTGAGACATTCCTTTCCTGCAACAAGAGAAGGTCAGGGTGTGAGTGTAATAGAAATGGATGGGAAATCCATTAGTAATGATACAGGGGCTAGACAAGATGGTGAAGTGTCTTCAGTGGTTGAACTCCCAGTGAGGAAGTGCACAGGGCAGGAAGGGTTAATAGATTGGGAGGATAAGAGTTGGTGAGTGGTCATGCTGCATACAATGGTGACAGCTGTGGTGCATTAGTTTTAGTGAGAGACATGTGCAGTGGCAGAAGTCGAGGGAGTGGTGGGCTGTGAGTATGAGGTAGAAAAGGGAAAATGGTGGCATTCACCCTTGCAGAGTGAAGAAGCTAATTAATTTTTGAGCACTGCTTGGTGTTGCATGTATCTCTGGAGACTGCACTGACCAAGACCACTATCTCTGTCCAGGCTGCAAATAGGGTGAGGCCTCCTTTCCAATCAGCTGGAAAAAGCATGGCCTGCCCTTCTGCCACCCTGTTCAACAGCACTTCCAAATACCTCTAAGTGAAATGGGGTGTCAGCTTCCCTTTCTGGGCTATTTCCGTGTTAGTAGTGGTGCAGCAGCACAGTGTGAAGCCCAACCCCTGGTTTGTAGCATCTGAAGTGATGTGGAGCAGGCACTAGTGGCGTGAACTTCACAAAGTCCAAATAGCAATGAGCACTTCTATCTCTCCTGCTGCACAACTCCATTAGATGGGAGCAGAAGAGGTTAGTTGCATAATTGATGAATTATGAGAATAATCAACACGAGATATGATGAATCTCATGAAAAATAAAAACTTTGTCAAAAAGTGGGGAAATTATATCGATTTTTGATTGTGTAAAAATAGACTATCAATTTTTGATATCCGCCATCTTATTTTAATTCCTGGAACCTTTCATGGATTAAAATAATTTTTAAAAATGATAATGCATTGACTCAAGATGACTGCAGTGGTCACCTCAACAGGTTAAAAAAAAGTTATGAAACTCGTTATCTCTTAGCATGTAGTTATCATGCTTAAAACTTAATCAGAGCAACATGAAGGATGAAACCATTACACAGTTTTCTCGAGTAACAGAAAAGGCTTTTATTGCCTAATAACCCTGTCCCCAAAAAATGACAACAAACACACAAAAACATTGTTACTAAAAATACAGAGATAGACAGGGAAACGATGTCTCTGACACAGGCAAAGTCATCAGCATCTTAGTTGAGAGTATGGTGCTGGAAAAGCACAGCTGGATAGGCAGCATCCGAGGAGCTGGAGAGTCGACGTTTCGGGCATAAGCCCTGATGAAGACAAACTTGGGTGGGGTTGGATTAACGTGAGGGTCACCATGTCTTAGGTGAGGGGAGAGATTGAGAAGGAAAGGCCTTGATAATAACCTTAGCCAGTGCTGAAGTTGGACCCACAGTGTTGCTGTGCGTGACTCTGGAAAGTAAACCAGCCATTCTGACAGCCCAGCTAGTATGTACAAGGGGTAAAGACAATTGTAATGTTGTTAGAATCCTTGGGGTATAAGAATGATATAAGTCCTGAAAGAGAGAGAGAGAGAGAGAGAGGATAATTTCCAGTCTTGCTTGAAAATTCATTTATCCTGGTCTCTCTGATGCTCAGAATCAACTATTGATAGAGGTCCATTTGTGTATTCTTAAGTCTGTTCTTTGTTTTCCCCTGAGGTTTAATACTCCACAGACAATCTTTCATCTCAAAGTGTAACTTGGAGAAACTATGAATCAATTGGGAGATTACAGATCTGAGTTTCATTATCTTTTCATAATGATGCTAATTTCAGCTGAGACTGATCATTGTTTATTGACGGTTTTATCAGTGTGCCACAAACCAGTCAGGCAATCATGTCAGCCATTTGTGGACGGTTTTTGTCATCCTTAGAACTATCTTTAATTCATTAAATGTCTCAGGGCAATGATCCATCAAAGTTGCAAGGCTACATAGATATGTGCATATGGGTTGACGTGTCAATGCTTGACTTCTATTTCTGAACTCACTTTGGAGGTCCATGTAGCAGCAAGAATAATTATAGGGAAGGTTGATCTCAGGTATTACAATTAAATGATGGAAGTTGAATATTGAAAAACCATGTTCACTATTATCCTAACAAATCACCTATAAACAAGATCTGGTCCGACTGAAATCAACATTTTATCAACATTTTACGTTTAATTAAGATAAATGAGAGGTGCTGCATTTTGGGAAAGCAAATCTTAGCAGGACTTATACACTTAATAGTAAAGTCCCAGGGAGTGTTGCTGAACAAAGAGACCTTGGAGTGCAGGTTCATAGCTCCTTGACAGTGGAGATACAGGGAGACAGGATAGTGAAGGCGTTTTTTGGTATGTGTTCCTTTATTGGTCAGGGTATTAAGTACAGGAGTTGGGTGGTCATGTTGCAGCTGTACAGGTTAGATCCCTGTTGGAATCTTGCGTGCAATTCTGGTCTCCTTCCTATTGGAAAGATGTTATGAAACTTGAAAGGGTTCAGAAAAGACTTACAAGGATGTTGTTGGAGTTGGAGGATTTGAGCTATAGAGAGAGGCTGAAAAGGCTGGGGCTGTTTTCCCTGGAGTGTCAAAGGCTGAGGGGTGACCTTTTAGAGGTTTACAAAATCATGAGGGGCATGGATAGGATAAACAGACAAAGTATTTTCCCTGGGGTTGGGGAGTCCAGAACTAGAGGGCATAGGTTTTGGGGAGAGGAAAAGATATAAAAGAGATCTAAAGGGCAACTTTTTCATGCGGGGGATGGTGCATGTATGGAATGAGCTGTCAGAGGAAGTGGTGGAGGCTGGTACAATTGCAACATTTAAAAGGCATTCAGATAGGTATATGAATAGGAAGGGTTTGGAGGGATATGGGCTGGGTGCTGGCAGGTGGGACTAGATCGGGTTGGGATATCTGGTCAGCATGAACGGGTTGGACCGAAGGGTCTGTTTCTGTGCTGTACATCTCTATGACCTCTAAGACTCCAAAAGGAAGGATGTTGTGAAATTTTAAATGCTTCAGAAAAGATTTACAAGGATGTTGCCTGGGTTGGTAAATTTGTGCTATAAGGAGAGGCTGAACAGGCTGGGGCTGTTTTCCCTGAAGCATTGGAGGCTGATGGGTGACCTTATAGAGGTTTATAAGATCATGAAGGGCATGGATAGGATAAGTAGACAAAGTCATTTCCCTGGGATGGGGGTGTCCAGAATGAGAAGGCATAGGTTTAGGGTGAGTTGGGAAAGATAGAAAAAGAGACCTAAGGGGCAACTTTTTCATGCAGAGGGTGGTGCGTGCATGGAATGAGCTGCCAGAGGAAATGGTGGAGCATTTAATTGGTGAAACATTTAAAAGGCATTTGGATGGGTATATGAATCGGAAGGGTTTGGAGGGATATGGTCCGAGTGCTGGCAAGTGGAACTAGATTAGGTTGGGATATCTGGTCAGCATGGATGAGTTAGACCAAAGGGATGCTGTACATCTCTGTGACTCTATGACTGATACCAATCATTCAGAGCTGTATCTCAAGTTGAGTTACATCTTTTGGGAAGTTTCACATATTGAAAGACGCCTGCAGATTATTTAGCTTGGGGAAAACAATGAAATCACGGATGGGCATGCACAAAGGAATTCTGTTTCAGACAACAGCGTCTGGATCAGAGCTGGGAGAGCAATGATGGATTTATAACAGCAGAATTGGAAGGCTTGCACTCTTTATCCCTGCCTGTCTCTCAAAAATCGCGTTTAGTAATAAATCTAATTGGAGAAATTATTGAGAACTCATTGAGAACTCAAGGGTATCTCCAAATGTTGTCACTGCTGAAAGATACAATTAATAATTAAGCAGCTGTGATCTCAGGTTAAGACCCAATACCTCAAGGACTCTTACAAATTTCTTTTAGACTACTGATTCTTGGTATTCTTTTTTGTTCGAGACACTTTCCCGTTTTTAACTTTAAACCTGTGTTTGTCTGTGTTCTATTATGATGTTGTGTTCTATTATTTATCTTGGGGTTAGTAAGTAATACAATTCTTCTTTCTTCCACTTAGGAAAACCTTGTAATAGACTCCTTGATTTTGACTCATACTACATTTAATCCTAAGTGTAATACACCAAGATGGTCAGTGGTAACCTCCAAGATGTTGACAGTGGAGGAATTCAGTGATGGTAATGCCACTAAATATCAAGGGGTAATGGTTAGATTGTCCCTTACTGGAAATGGTTATTATCTGGCATGACTGTTACTTGCCACTTGTCAGCCCAAGCCTGGATGTTGTGTGTCTTGATGCATTTGTATATATGCACCAATATCTGAGAATTCAAGAACGGTGCTGAACATTGTGCAATTATTGGCAAACATCCCTACTCCTGACCTTATGGTGGACAGAAGGTCATTGATAAAGTAGCTGAAAGTATTTGGCCTAGAATATTGCCTCAAAGAACCCCTGCAGAGATGCTCTGGAGTTAAGATGACTGACCTCAAACAACCCCAACCATTTTCCTACCTACCAGGTGTGACCCCTGATTCCTACTGACTCCAGTTTTGTTAGTATTCCTTGATGTCTCACTTGGTCAAATGTGGCCTTGATATCAAGGGCTGTCACTCTCATCTCAATCTGTGGAATTATACAGCCAAAGATGACTTCAACACTGATAACGGTGATAATCCAAAAGGTGATGTCAATCAAAAAGTGCATTGGGGCAAGTCATTTAGTTTCCTGCATGTCCTGTTGCTAAGCTGTATTCTTTATTGTGAAATAATTGAATGAAACTGTGTAAGCAGATATTTATGGTATTAGTTTTGCTACAATATGAATTGACTTTAGTACACAGAAATTAATGTCTACTTCCATGGAGACTAGCATTCATTTATAAATAAACTTGACAATTAAAAAGTGCTTTGTGCACTATTTTTGCAGTAGGGATGGTGGGAACAGAATTCAACATGGAATCTGTGACAGTGAGATGATCGGAGAGAATGAACTTCAGTCTCTCCAAAAATGTTATTACTTTATGACAAGATATTTACCAAACTTTCATATGAGTGTATATCTATCGTAACTATTCAGTTGTTTGGACCCAAGGACAACAGGATAGAAAAATGAAGATGGTTAAGAAAGCCTGCATAATGTGTTCTTTTTTCAGTCAAGGCAGAGGATATGTGAGAGAGGTTGCTGTAGAACTGTATAAAAGAATAGTTAAGCCACAGCTGAAGTACTGCAGACAATGAAAAATTGTAGTTAGGAGGACAGATTGGTTGGAGTTGTGTTCTTTGGATCAGAAACTGAGTGTGGATTTAATTGTGCAGAAATAGTGAAGTGGCTTGGAAGGATCCATTTCCATTAGTCGAGAGGAAAGTCCAGGAGAGCCATAGATTTAATTGGGAGAAGGATTGGAGAGAACGTTGTCAACATTTCGAGAGGATGAAACCTGCTGCCCAATCAAGATAGGCAATGCAAAAATGGGTTGGCACAGTGGCATGGGTGACACAGTGGTTAGCACTTCTGCCTCACAGTGCCAGAGACTGGGTTCAATTCCCCCCTCAGGCAACTGTCTGTGTGTAGTTTGTACATTCTCCCAGTGTCTGTGTGGGTTTCCTCCGGGTGCTCCGGTTTCCTCCCACAGTCCAAAAATGTGCAGGTCAGGTGAATTGGCCATGCTAAATTGCCCATAGTGTTAGGTGTAGGGGAATGGGTCTGGGTGGGTTGCTCTTCAGAGGGTCAGTGTGGACTTGTTGGGCCGAAGGGCTTGTTTCCATACTGTAGATAATCTAATCTTAAAAAAAAAACTCATAATATTATATATAGCATTTGGATAGGCACCTGAGCTGACCAAACCTACAGCTTCTGAGCAGGATGAGGCTGTATGACTGTTTCTCACCTGGCACAGACAGTAGGGAGACAGTAGGGCTCAGAAGGCCTCCTTCGCGCAGTAATCCCACTTTTTGCACAATCGCCCTTAACACTATAATTTATTTTTTGTCATGCAATAAGTCCACAGAAGCAATTGGTGAAGAGAATTAGTCATCATGTGGGTGCTTGGAGGCTGGTTGGATTGGGCTTGCGGGTGAGTTGGGATGGTGGCAGGCAGATGTTGGGGATGCGGGTCAGATGGATAGTTACCTGATGGCTAGCACGGACCTAATGGGCTGAAGGGCTGCTTCCTTCCTCCCCCCGCCTCCAACCACCTCTCTCGAATTCTCTCCGCGAGAGGAACCGCAGGGGCTAACCGCCGCCAGCTGACGTCACCACACACAAGCCCCTCCCACCCGACCGACCTTCATTGGTTGGACCGTCACTTTAAAGACCCGCGGCGCCGCTTCCTATTTGTCCTTCCGACTGTCATTCATTCGCCGCTCGCGTCAGCGCGTTGCGTCCACTCGGTCCCCTACAGGTCTGACGGTGGAAAAATGTATCCCTCCGCCCAAACCCTTCCACAATCTCTTCATACCCAACAGCAAAACAGGGGTATCCTCACTTCTCTCTCTCCAGCGTAACCGTCGCTCGATCGGACCCTTGCCGGTGCGGCGGCGGAGCTGAATCAAAACAAAAGCAGGGAAGGGGAGAAGGCGGAAAGCCGTTGGGGGATTAGTTGACGGCGGCGGCGGAGGAGGAGGCTGGTGCGTGGGGGAGGAGGGAGGGTGGGTGTGATGCGGCCGCCGAGCCCTGAATGGCGACGGGGGCCGCGGAGACAGGCACCGAGGGACCGCCAGAGAGCAGCGCCTGAGCACCGCGGCCGCTGCTGACAACAACCCCGGCCAAAATAAAAACATGGACGGGAGGCGAACCGATCCCACCCGAGTCTCTCAGTTGGAGCAGGGTGGGTGCAAGCAGCGGCGATTTACAATTATTATTATTATTATTATTGTATGTGATGATCATTAGGAGCTGAGTTGTCTAATGGTTTTCTCTTTCTCACCTCCTCCTCCGGCGGCCGGGTGTAGAGCTGTATTACCTGATCGCCCGCTTCCTCCTGTCTGGACCCTGTCAGAAGTCGGCACGGGTGAGTGGATCGTGTTGTGTGGAAAGTGGCTGCTCTTTTTTTTTTAACGGATCTCTTATTTTTTCAAAAATAAAAATAATAATAACCTCCCTCTTTACTTCACAGATGCTGATCCAGGAGCTGGAGGAATATCAGGTAATTTTTTTTTCAAATTAAGGAAATTAACATTAGCTCCCACCCTCTTTCTCTCCACCCCCCTCCCCCTCATCCCCGCCCTCTCCGGCTAATTTTAATCTTCGGAGCCCAGTCCTCCACAATTCTTCTGTTTCTCCCTTTTCATTTTAGTTATATTGTCTCTTTTTTCTCTCTCTCTGTCTCAGTTGATGCCGAAGCGCCTGGATTGGGAAGGCAAGGAGCATCGTCGGAGTTTTGAGAGCCTGGTGAGACTTTAGGACCCCCCCCTACCCCCGAGGATAATTTACACACACACACACACACGCACAAACTTTTTTTCCTTATAAAAAATTCTCTCCTCTATTTTTCTCGGTCAAGTTGAATCTCCCGCAAAAAAAAAAGAGACACCCAAGCATCAACCCTGGAAATAGGAACTTAAACCCAACAAGGTTTTGAATGGTCACCGGGCCGGCCCTTGAGAGAGGGGTGGGGTAAATGTACCTCCCCTTTCTTAAATCGATAAGAAAGTCGCCGGATTAAAATAAGTGGTGATTTTTAATCGTGAAGGAGCCAAGCTCTTTTATTGTGTGTTTTTTTTTGTTAAGGGGGGGGCTTAGGAAGGTGGGGGTGTAGAGAAATGGACGTCCGCAGGCAGCTCGTCCAATCGAGGAGCGGCTCTCATCTGTTGCCTGGGCTGCCTGCAGTGTGACGCCGTCTCCCATTGGCCGGCTGCCGGCCGGCGCTTGATACAGGAAGCTGCTGTCGGGCACGTCTGCCAATTCATTAGCATTGCTTTATACTGACTGCACATAATAGACAGCTGGAATATCTTACAGCAATGACTGGGCCATTGTTTGCCATCTTTCTATTTTTTTTCCCCCCTCCCCATCTCCTTAATCTTCTCTTCTCTTCCCTCCCCCCCCCCCCCCCCCCCCACACTGATGATTTGCTGCATTGAAATTTGTGCTGCAACGCTTAAAATTATGTTCCTCTTTTAAAACCTTTTTGTTGTACCACTCATTGTTTCGGAAATAGATAATTGCTAGTACAGTATAGCTTGGAAACTATATCAAACATACTTGGAGGGGTATAGAAATTCTATTGCTTTTTGTTCTTATCCTGTTTCAGGTTTTCATAATAGCATTATTTTAATTGCAATATTGGCTGACATGCTTGCTTAGCCCTTTTTGGTTCTGTTGGACTATGTTTTTTTTCAGTAATTAATAATTTTGTTCAATAGCGATTTGTTTTCATGGCTTATTTAGCCATAAAATCACTCTTTCATTTTTATTGTATGGTGACAGAGAAATTTATTATTTGAATTCAATTGGTTTGGTGAGTTTTTTTTCAATTATTACATCTCTATTTCATAGTATAGTCAATTTCCTGTGCAACAGTTCCATGTTTTCAAACCAGACATGCTTAAGCAATTCAAACCCTTCAGTTTACATTTAAATAGTAAATATATTAGATTTCTTTGCAAGCATGTTTACACCTAAGGCTACTGAATGTGTGGTGGTTGTTAAGGCAAGAAATGAGTGACTGAAGAGAAGTTGTTTATCTGGATTTGAGAAAGTTGAGTGTTGTGGTTTGATCGAACAAAAGTTTAGTTTGGTCCTAACTGAAACAATTCCGGATTAGTGGTGCTGGAAGAGCAGCGTCCAAGAAGCAGTAAAATCGACGTTTCGGGCAAAAGCCATTTTACCTAGTTGATTTTAACCCTAACTGAAACAAGCTTGTTCGTGCATTTCTGACACGTTAAAGCCCTCTTTTGACCTTCCATGTGCTGGCCGGCATTGTTCTACTGGCAGTCTAGATTAGAGTGATGCTGGAAAAGCACAGCTGGTCAGGCAGCATCCGAGGAGCAAGAAAATCGACGTTTCGGGCATAGGCCCTTCATCAGGAATGAAGGCAGGGAGCCTCTGGGGTGGAGAGATCCCTGTCTTCATTCCTGATTAAGGGCTTTTGCCCGAAACGTCGATTTTTCCTGCTCCTTGGATGCTGCCTGACTGACTGTGCTTTTCCAGCACCATTCTAATCCAGATTCTGATTTCCAGCATCTACAGTCCTCACTTTTGCCTTGTTCTAATGGCAGTTTGGAGAGGTGAATGCTAAAGACAACTTGGGTACAGTGGAAGCTCTTCATTATGAAAATAAAACATGAGATAGTAGAGGGCATAGGTTTTTTTGAGACTTGATTACACGCCACTGTGACTGAGTCAATGTTTGAGATTTCTGACATACTGTGACCATGTAAGCCATCGAAGATTGATTGCAATAGGAATTGAATTCTTTTTGACACAAACTTAAAAATTTGGTTAGTGAATCATGAATGAGGTAATGTAACCAAACATCTCTTGTAAATTTTTTCTGAATTAGCAAAATCAAAATAGAAGAAAAATAATGTATTGAGGAAAATTATGAAAATATGCAATGTGCAAGTTGGAATTTGTTAAATGTTGTAGGTAACTATGTTTTTGGTTTTTAAGCTTGCAGAAAATTTTACACTTTGATGTTTGCATTCACAGTTGCTCCTAATGAGCTTGCTAATGTTCAACAATGAGAAACCATTGAATTGAAATATGGTTGCATGAATTTTATTTTTACATATAAACATCTGGTGAAAATTGATACAGACTGAGCTTTGTTTTTGTGCCCTTTTTCATATGTTAATATGGTTTATGATTTTGGTACAGCTTGTTAATTATCCAATAATTTTTGAGGCATGCTTTTCACTCCTTCTGAGAATGAGCTGACGAGTTAAAAGCAAGCATACTGGAAGGTTAAAGGGCAATTGATATAGGTGAAATAAATTTGAGAAGTAATTAAAATTTTGTATGCCCCCTGTTCTCTTGGTATGACCAAGGTGTTCATTGTATACTTTCCAAAATGCAAATTTTACAGGTTGGTTATAATATATTCTTAAGTTAACTTGTATTGGTTGACCAAGAAAAAAGTGACATATGAATCCAAATAGGTCAAGTCTGCAGTCTATTTTGTATTCATATATTTTGTGTGTAATTTTGAACCTTTTGAGCAATCTCTGATCAGAAATTGTGGCAGAATAGCTTACCTGCTTATGATTGAATTTGATAGTTACATATGGTTTGTTAATTCCTCTGGTTGTGATTTCATGATTCTGAATTTGGTACTCACATATTAATGCTGTAGTATAGTTGTAAAGATGACCACTGCCTTTTTGTGGCAACAGTTCTCAATTTTAAAATATGGGGCTGAGAAGTTTATGAACCCAGCGTTGATCTTAATCTGAAGGTTGCATTTTTTCCATAACTTGTAGGCCTTGATATGAAACTGAGATCTCTTCCTAAATGTTTACATTAATATGAAGAAACTGTACTCAATAGCATGTTTTAATTGGTGATCTGTACCTTTTTGTTCAATGCATGAATTTGTCTAAAAAGTAAAGTTTTGCTCAAAACAATGTAGGCCAGAACGCTCAACTTTAGCCCCTTTTGGAGGCTGGCAGAAAATCTGAAGGTGGAATAGTTTTTCTTTTTAATGTGTGGGCTGTCAGAACTTTTTGCTGTGTTTTAGCATCAGTTTTTGTTCTGATGTTGGCATTCTTTCAGTCTTTTAAAAAAAAACTTAATATCTTTAAAGATTCTTGTATTTGTGTGAAGCAATTTGGGATGCTTATCAATGTGAGAGCAGCATTATAACTCAAGGTAGATTTGAAATTTTGACTCTGAAAGGGAATTTCATATGACAGTGAAGACAGGATTATGCAAGGTTGCTTTCCCGCTTGCAACTGATGGTAGTACTGGACAAGTTATATCCCAGAGTAGGACCATGAGTTTTATTTTGTCATTTGTTTACTGTGGTGGTCAGTCACTGAAAACATTCTCCAGAGACTCTGTCTGTTTACCTTGTAACAAAAGGACATCAATATTTATTATGCCAAAAAAAAAGCCACAAACCTTGTTACATGATAGGAGTCTGATGAATGGTCACTCCTGTCTCAGGTAAAACTCCTTGTTCAGATGGCATGGCTGTAATCTGATTCGGTTTGGTAAGTTTCTGTGCTTTCTTTCCATGCTATTTTCTTTAGTTGATTTCAATTTACTGTGGCCCTTAAACATGCTACTAATTCACTATTTAACCTGTTCCTTCAATACATGTGTTTAACAGCATGCTATTCCTGGATCTTTCTTCTAATCAACATTGAGCATCTCCCCTTCCACCTGAGTGCTTTGGTGACTGTTAAACTAACAACATCTTTTGTTAATTTTTTGTCAGACTAAACAGGTTCCTGAATTGATCTACTTCTGGAACCTCTTTTCCGCTCCTCTTGAACCTTTTAATGCAATTTCCAGTCGGCAATCTCAAAGCATGTACATTTTGTGCAAGGTGAATTATAACTCTGTTGTAGGATGAAGCTACCATATTTCACCTGCATGATTGTATGTTTCTACCTACCCATTAAAAATAACTAATCTATTGGAACAATTTTCTTTGAGCCAATTATGTAGAACAGTTTTGTGTGTAACTTATATCCAAGTGAACTGCAGTAACATTTGTCAAGAGGAATTGTAGTGGATAGCATACATAGAACTTCCTTTGGATTTCAATGGGCTCCTCTGTCTTATGTTTTTAAATTGCTGATTGTGGATTTACTTGCAGAATAAGTTCTATTCTGATATTGGAATCAATTTTCTGTTGTGGTTTTGAGTCCACTGCATCCTATACTAAGTAAGCACAAATACATTTCTCTTAGAAAACATCTGTCCAGTGGCTTGGAACAAAATGAAACTCAGACTGAAAGGTTACTACTGAGCTGTGAATAAAGACTATTTTCTTCAAATTAATTCAATGTAACAGTTGTAAGTTCTGAAATCTAGGAATAAGGGGCAATTCAATATGCTGTTAAGTTCAGATCTTTATTTGCAACATTGTAAGTTTTTTTAGTCGAAAAACGAAAACGCTTGATATCCCATGGTTAGTTGCAATTTGATCCATATATTACATGAAACTACCTTGGTCTGTCAGTTTTAGTCCATTCTAAATGGATGCTACTCTGAAGGGCCTTAACCCTTAGCTGTGTATTGACCTACACAGTCATTCCAAAGGAAGTTGCACTGAAGGTTATTGTTCATATTAAAATATATAACTTTTGATCAAGTAAGGAAACCTTTCTTAATGACATTAACCTCTCAAAAGTTGCAGTCTAAAATTGACTGCTGCGTCAAATGAATGTTGTAATTCACTGTTAAGGGTGAACCTGGGAGGATTGATGTATAAATCAAATGCTTTCTTTTCCAAGTTTTTTTCCTTTTTCATTTTTTTTCATTTTAGTCATGCTAATATCTATACTAAGATATCATTTTGACTTATGTGGGTTTATTCCCTGGAGCAGGGCACAAATTTAATGTAACATTGTTGTTAAACTAATTGTTGATAGATTCATACTTCAAGTAGACAGTTGGGTTTATTGAGACATTAGGATGAGAGAGAAATGAGGGGCAAAATGTAGCCAATAGGAAAAGAGAAAATATTGGAGAAATTCAGCCTCTGGTGGAAAGAGAAACAGGTCATGTTACAAGTCTGAAATGAGTCGTCAGAACTGTTCTGTAGAGTCATCATCTTGAAATGTTAACTTTTTTTATTCACAGATGCTGTCAGTCCTGAGTTTCTCCAGCATTCTCTGTATTTATTTTAGATTTCTGGCATCTGCAGCCTTTTTTTTTGAGATATTGTTGATCATTAGATTAGATTACTTACAGTGTGGAAACAGGCCCTTCGGCCCAACAAGTCCACACCGACCCGCCGAAGCGTATACCACCCAGACCCATACTCCTACATTCACCCCTTCACCTAACATTAGGGACAATTTAGCATGGTCAATTCACCTAACCTGCACATTTTTGGATTGTGGGAGGAAACCGGAGCACCCGGAGGAAACCGACGCAGACACGGGGAGAATGTGCAAACTCCATATTGATGAAAAAATAAAACAATTTATTTGAACCCTTGAAATGTATTTACTGATCGTTCCATTCTAAAATTTGCTCAGTCCCTGCTTTGTATACCCTGAATAAGATATTTTTGAGAATTAGCTCAAGATGTGAAAAGCTTGCAAGTATTTGGAATACTTGCAAGTAATGTAGACTAAGTTATTTTGAATTTAGTTTTCTGTTTCTATAATTTGCTATGTGTTAAACCATTATTTGTCTAAATCTCTTTTCATGTAATTCAATTTGTTTTAGGTTTTAGCCAATAAACACGTGTCTTCAGATCACTTGCTGCAAATGTGTCAGAGAATTGGCCCACTTTTGGATAAAGAGATCCCGCCCAGTGTCCCTGGAGTGCAGACATTACTGGGAGTGGGACGGCAGTCATTATTGCGAACTACAAAAGGTACGTCAAATGGAAATTTCGTTCATGTACAGTTTTAGTGTTCTGATATTGAGTCTTAGCTTGTAACCAATTAATTGTGTCCAAGTTATTTTATGCAAAATCAGGTATTACTTAGCTAATCTTTACACTTTTATGGTCTTAAGGACTCAGTAAATTAATTGAAAAGATTCGTAAAATGAAAAATCAGAATTGGTGTAAGAATCCTCATTGACACATGAGTCATTTATTTTGTGATTGTTAGAGATGAAAAAATACTTTGTGCCATCTGACAAATTTATTAAAAATTGTCTTTTTTTTTCCCTTGTGTTATTAAAGTAGCTTCGACCTTAATATAGCAGGTCAGGCAGCATCTGAGGAACAGGAGAGTCGACGTTTTGGGCTAGATTGATTCATGATGAAGGGCTCCAGCTTGAAACATTGTTTCTCCTGCTCCTCGGATGCTGCCTGACCTGCTGTGTTTTTCCAGCAACACTTTTGACTCTGATCTTCAGAATCTGCAGACTGTACTTAATATAATTCACTCCTGTGCATTAATGTGGTACACTGTCATTTACATAAATGATTTGGATGCAAGCATAAGAGGTACAAGTTAGTAAGTTTGAAGATGACACCAAAATTGGAGTTGTAGTGGACAGCGAAGAGGGGAAGAAGGTTACCTCTGATTACAACAGGATCTGGACCAGATGGGCCAATGGGCTGAGAAGTGGCAGATGGAGTTTAATTCCGATAAATGCGAAGTGCTGCATTTTGGGAAAGCAAATCTTAGCAGGACTCTACACTTAATGGTAAGGTCCTAGGGAGTGTTGCTGAACAGAGACCTTGGAGTGCAGATTCATAGCTCCTTGAAAGTGGAGTCGCAGGTAGATAGGATAGTGAAGAAGGCGTTTGGTATGCTTTCATTTATTGGTCAGAGTATTGAGTACAGGAGTTGGGAAGTCCTGTTGCAGCTGTACAGGACATTGGTTAGGTCACTTTTGGAATATTGCGTGCAATTCTTTTCTCTTTCCTATCAGAAAGATGTTGTGAAACTTGAAAGGGTTCCAAAAAGACATACAAGGATATTGCCAGGGTTGGAGGATTTGAGCTATAGGGAGAGGCTGAACAGGCTGGGGCTGTTTTCCCTGGAGCGTCCGAGGCTGAGGAGTAGCCTTAGAGGTTTACAGAATTATGAGGGGCATGGATAGGATAAATAGACAGTCTTTTCCCTGGGGTCGGGGAGTCCAGAACTAGAGGGCATAGGTTTAGGGTGAGAGGGGAAAGATATAAACAAGACATAAGGGGCAACTTTTTCACGCAGAGGGTGGTATGTGTATGGAATGAGCTGCCAGAGGAAGTGGTGGAGGCTGACACATTTGCAACATTTAAAATGCATTTGGATGGGTATATGAATAGGAAGGGTTTGGAGAGGTGTGGGACTAGATTGGATTGGGATAGCTGGTCGGCATGGACAGTTTGGACTGAAGGGTCTGTTTCTATGTTGTTCACCTCTATTACTCTAGGTGAAATTATTTGAGTCTTGCAATATTAAATACAACCTCTGCTTAAAATTCTGGAAGTTGTTAACATTGGATTAAAAGCTGAGCGATATTAAATTTGTATACAATCTTTTATTTCAAAGATAAACCTGATTATAAAGCTTGTATCTTGTCCAAAGCTCCATTTAAGGGGAATGGTTAAGAACTATTGTCCAATTGTTTTTCATGTGTTTAGTACACAGGTTTTACTTCAATTCACCTGCTTCAGTTGTAATATTTTCTTGCAGATTGCAAACGTGTAGCATGGAAAGGCTCTGCCTTTGCTGCCCTTCATCGTGGCAGGCCACCAGAACCACCTGTGAATTATGGGAAGTCTCCAAATATCGGTAGGCCCAAAAAAGCAACAAATAAAGCTGTTTTAAAGCACTTCCAGGTTGATATGCTCATAATCTTTCAGTTTTTCAAGAAGTGATAGTTATGTGGTGATGAATTATGGAAAAACGAATGTAAAGCTATTGTTGGAGCAAGAGTGACAGTATTACTTGTGTTTTGTGTGCATTATGCAATACTTAATGTTCTTTGGCAAAATGTATGTATATAAACTAATGGATCTAAGATTCCAAATGTAATTGCTTTGCTTTCTAGGTTAGTTGGAGGTAATTATTTTTTAAGTTTCTCTGGTCACACCTTATGTTTTTAAAACTGCTGATCAATGTCTTCATGCTGCTAACAAAATTGTGAATAAAACTGCATTATAAATTGCATAATGGACATATGATAAGGAAAAAATGCAAACTAGATTTTGGTTAAATTTTAAAATAACATGCTTTATGTATATTTTATGTTCTCCTTTGTTTATTCACAAAGTAATTCTCAACAAAGTACTAAGAGAATGAAACTTTTAAAAAAAAAAGTGAAGCTATTTTAGTATTTTGCTCCTTATTTAAATTGCTAATAGATTATCGTTCAGATAATTTTGCCAAAGGTGTTTTCAGTTTTCTGGCTTTAAAGAAACTCCAAAAGCTCTAAAGAGCTCATTTAATTAACAAAACACGAGAGAATGGTAATTTAGTTTCATGGAAAAAGCATTAGCTAATGGAGGTTCATAGCACAATGAAGAGTGAACATCAGCCTTCCCACCTCCCCCAGCCCATTTAATTTGAGAAAATTATTGCATGCGACTCCATAGATATTCATCGTCTCACTATTTGGCATTTCAGTGAGCATCATCAATGCTAAGCAGTTAACAGGATGTGGACGTCGCAGCCATGTTTTCCCAGTTGTTGTGTACCAGCATGTGAAAATGTACAAAAGGATACTTGGGCATCTTTCCTCTGTGTACTGTGTAGCATTTGACCGTACAGGGAGGAGAATTTTCACGGTGAGAAGACCATCGAGTATTCGTGAGCAATAAATGATCGCGCTATATATATGCATTTTCATAGTAATTGTGTTATTCAGTGGAATGGTGTATTTCTGCATTGAATTGTTCAAGTTCAAAAATATTTGGAACTAAAGTTGTATAAATCTTTGTTATTTAAGTCGTAGATGCAATATATTGAATAAATTGTAGTTTTCTGAAGCGTAAACTATTATAATGTTGCTCATGATAGATTTGAGAATGCAGTGTTTTCTAAAAGTAGGTGGTATTGTATGTAATTCACCGTATATTATTCTCAAATCCATATGATATATATAGGGAGAGGCCCCAAGTTATGAATCATTCCTAGATCAGTTAGTGGTTAACTGTTGTGGTTCTGCTGAGATTTCTTTTGAGAAGCTGTAATATCCTCATGAAGCCATGCAGAAGTATTTTCTGTTGAATGTTTTCCTGTATGGTTGGAAATAATGTTTTCTTAAAATGTAAAAGGTTAATATTGTCCAAGGTATTGTGGATGCATGATTACTTTTAAAGTAGTCTGGCTCAATTCTATCATTCCACCAAGAACATAATGGAATTTTATACTACATGAAATGCTTGAGATTTTTTGCATTGCTCGCTTCCCTCTAAATGCATCTAAGGTGAGGGAGAAAGGAATGTACTGGGATGGTGAGATGAAGTAAAGCCATGAGGAGGCTTGGTGGAGCACAAAGATTGACATGTCTACCTTTTGTGCAGTATTACATCCTTTTGTATTGATAAATTTCTTTTTAATATGTAATACATTTATGAATGGACAAAATGAAAGTAGCAATTTTCCATTAATTTCTTTTGGCTACTCTCTGAAGAACAAAGGTGGAATTCGAGGTGTTTCCAATCTACCCACAAACCTCCTTTTGAGCCAACAGTAATTATAGTCTCCAATTGACTCACTGTTGACAGGGCGAATTAATATTAGATTCCATTTCAATTTATATTGCGGTATATATTCCTAATATTTAATGATCAATAACATTATATTCCTGTACTGTGTTTAAAAGCTTGACAATCCATACATTCATTTAGCATTAACCATAGATTACAAACCTTTCGAAGCTTGTGTTCAAACAAATTCACTTCAGATTTAAATTGTGTCTGACGTATACCATTATTTATATTTCCTATGCTGTTTCTAGGGTTCAGATGATTGCTTGGTGAAAATTTGGGCCACAGATGATGGACGACTCCTGTCAACTCTGCGTGGGCACTCGGCTGAGATCTCTGATATGGCTGTTAACTATGAGAATACACTGATTGCTGCAGGCAGCTGTGATAAAGTGATCCGTGTTTGGTGCTTGCGTACATGTGCTCCAGTTGCTGTGTTACAAGGGCATACAGGATCCATAACCTCTTTATTGGTAATGAAATTGTATTCTTGTTTCATTTCTATTTCTGAATGGCCTATTTGTGGGCGTATCAAAGTGTCTTGCAATGAAAAGTAAAATGAGTCAAAATAGGCATGTAGTGCATTTATTTTTATGATTCTTTAATAATATGCGTCAGGATTATAGGTTGATGCAACACAGAAGGAGACCATTCAACCTCTGGCACCTATGCTGGCTCTTTGAAAGAGCTATTGGAGGCTGAGGGGTGACCTTCATAAAGGCTTTAAATAGACAAGGTCTTTTTTCTGGGGTGGGGGAGTCCCGAACTAGAGGGTATAGATTTAGGGTGAGAGGAGAAACACTGAAAAGGGACCTAAGGGGTAACTTTTGCATGCAGAGAGTAATGGGTGTATGGAATGAGCTCCCCAGAGGAAGTTGTGGAGGCTGGTACAATTACAACATATAAAAGACATCTAGATGGGTATATGAATAGGAAGAGTTTGGAGGGTATGGGCAAAGTGCTGGCAAGTGGCACTAGCTAAATTTAGGATGTCTGGTTGGCATGGATGAGTTGGACCGTAGGATTTGTTTCTATGCTGTACATCTGACCGTAAGTGACTAGTTGCATTCTCTAGTCTTTTTCTATAGAATAAAGGGAAATGTATTTCTATCAACATAGAGAACTCCTTACAGAATGAGAGTGGGAAAGTAATAATGGGGAATCAAGAAATACCAGAGGAGTTGAATACATACTTTGCATCAGTGTTCAAGATAGAATGTTATTTAGTCATTTTGGAATGATAATCGGGGGAGGGGGCAAAAGGAGAGAAAATAAGTACAATGACCATCAGCAGAGGAAGAGGTGCTAGCGAAACTAATGGGGCTGAAGGCCAACAGGTTTCCTGGACCTGATGGGTTACATCTGGGGATCTTAAAGGACGTAATTATATAGATAGTAGATGCACTTGTAGTAATCTTCCAAGAACCCTACGATTATGGAAAAGTCTGAGGATTGGAAAGCTGCCAATATAATAAACAACTAACCTTAGATGATAAGCTTAAAATCTGTAATTGGGGGAAAATGTTACAGTCTATTATAAAAGATGTAATATTACTTAAAGATACTTTATACTGTCAAGCAGAGTCAGTATGGCTTCATGAAGTGGAAATAATGTCTGACAAATTTATTCAAATTCTTTGCAGAGGGTAGACAAGCAGGAAAACAGTAGATGTAATATGTTTTGCATTTTCAGAAGGTGTTTTTGATCAGTTGCTACACATTAGGCTACTTGATAAGAGCCCATGGTGTTGGAGGATAATGTTAACGTTGGTAAAGGATTGACTGACTAATATAAATCAGTTGTGATAAGGGGACAGTTTTAGGATGGCAACCAATGACAAGTGGTTGTGCTGGAGTCATAATTCTATTTAATACATATTAATGAATTAGGTGAAGAAAGTGTGCATTAGCCTAGCTTACAGATAATGCAAAACTAGGGATTGCAAGTGATAAGGATGATGAGTCTGCAGAGGGATATAGACAAGTTAAGAGGGTGGGCAAAACTTGGCAGATCGAATACAATTGGAAAAAGTGAGATTTTGCACTTCGGTAGGACAAGTAAGAGCTGAATGTTATTTAAATGGAGCAAGACAGCAGAAAGCTTACAGCACAGAGGGATTTGGCTGTACTGTTCCATAAATTGCAGTAAGTTGACATCAGTGTTCAGATCATAGTATAGAAGGCAAATGGAATGTTAACCTTTAATTCCAGGAAATAGAGTAGAAAGTAGGTGGCTTTGGTAAAACTATGCAAGGCACTGGTCACACCACAGCTAGGATACTATGCACTGTTTTTTGGCCCCTTATTTAAAGAAAGATATACTGCCATTGGAGGCAGTCCAGAGATGGTTCACTAGGCTGGTGTCAGGCATGGATGTACTGTCTGAGGAGGAAAGGTTGAGTAAGTCAGGCTGTACTAATTGGAGTTTACAAGAATGAGGTGTGAGCTGAAAATGTGTTGCTGGAAAAGCGAAGCAGGTCAGGCAGCATCCAAGGAGCAGGAGAATCGACGTTTCGGGCATGAGCCCTTCTTCAGGAATGAGGAAAGTGTGTCCAGCAGGCTAAGATAAAAGGTAGGGAGGAAGGACTTGGGGGAGGGGCATTGGAAATGCGATAGGTGGAAGGAGGTTAAGGTGAGGGTGATAGGCCGGAGTGTGGTGGGGGCGGAGAGGTCAGGAAGAAGATTTCAGGTTGGAAAGCCGGGGCTGAGTTTGAGGGATTTGACTGAGACAAGGTGGGGGGAGGGGAAATGAGGAAACTGGAGAAGTCTGAGTTCATCCCTTGTGGTTGGAGGGTTCCTAGGCGGAAGATGAGGCGCTCTTCCTCCAACCGTCGTGTTGCTATGGTCTGGCGATGGAGGAGTCCAAGGACCTGCATGTCCTTGGTGGAATGGGAGGAGGAGTTGAAGTGTTGAGCCACTGGGTGGTTGGGTTGGTTGGTCCGGGTGTCCCAGAGGTGTTCTCTGAAACGTTCCGCAAGTAGGCGGCCTGTCTCCCCGATATAGAGGAGGCCAGATCGGGTGCAGCAGATGCAAGATGATGTGTGTGGAGGTGCAGGTGAATTTGTGGTGAATATGGAAGTATCCCTTGGGGCCTTGGAGGGAAGTGAGGGGGGAGGTGTGGGCGCAAGTTTTGCATTTCTTGCGGTTGCAGGGGAAGGTGCCGGGAGTGGAGGTTGGGTTGGTGGGGGCTGTGGACCTGACGAGGGAGTCACGGAGGGAGTGGTCTTTTCGGAATGCTGATAGGGGAGGGAAGGGAAATATATCCCTGGTGGTGGGGTCTGTTTGGAGGTGGCGGAAATGACGGTGGATGATACACTGTACATGGAGGTTGGTGGGGTGGTAGGTGAGGACCAGTGGGGTTCTGTCCTGGTGGCGGTTGGAGGGGCGAGGCTGAAGAGCGGAGGAGCGGGTAGTGGAAGAGATGTGGTGGATGGCATTGTCGACCACGTCTGGGGGGAAATTGCGGTCCTTGAAGAAGGAGGCCATCTGGGTTGTATGCTTTTGGAACTGGTCCTCCTGGGAGCAGATGTGGTGGAGACGAAGAAATTGGGAATATGGGATGGCGTTTTTACAGGGGGCAGGGTGGGAGGAGGTGTAGTCTAGGTAGCTGTGGGAGTCGGTCGGTTTATAGTAAGTGTCCGTGTTGATTTGGTCGCCAGAGATAGAAATGGAGGGGTCTAGGAAGGGGAGGGAGGAGTCCAGGAAGGAGTCTGAGACGGTCCAGGTGAATTTGAGGTCGGGGTGGAAGGTGTTGGTAAAGTCGATGAACTGTTCAACCTCCTCGTGGGAGCACGAGGCAGCGCCGATACAGTCATCGATGTAGCGGAGGAAAAGGTGGGGGGTGGTGCCAGTGTAGCTGCATCTGCAGTCCTCACTTTCTCCTTGAAGAATGAGGTGTGACCTTATTGAAACATACATGCTTCTTGGGAGACTTAGCAGTATAGATACAGAAATACTGTTGTCCCCCTTTGTAGGGGACAATCTAGGATAGAGGGCATAATCTCAGAATAAAAGATTACAACTTTTATAATAGATGAGGAGGAATTTCTTTTGAGGGTAGTGAATCTGTGGAATATTTTACTGCCAAAGGGTGCCAAATCTGGGTCATTAAATGCTTTCAAGACTGAGAAAGCAATTTTTAATTGGTAAGGGTTATAGGGGAAAAGCAGGAAAGTTTTTATTGAATCACTTGTGGGATGTGAGCATCACAGGTTAACTAGGCCATTTCAGCAGGTAGTTTAGTGTCACTCACATTGCTGTGGGTCTGGAGTAACATGGAGGCCTGACCAGATGAAAATGACCGATTTCCTTCCCTGCAGAACATTAGTGAACGGAAATGGGTTTTTCTGACAACTGGCAATGGTTTCACAGTCATTAGATTTTTAATTCAAGATTTTTAAAAATATTGAATTCAAATTTCATCATCTGCCATGGCAGGAGAGGGGTGTAGATTTGAATCAGAATCCCCAGAACATTATCTGAGTTCCTGCATTAGTAGTCTAGCAATAATACCACGAGGTCTTCACTTCCCCTATTGAGTGTTGCTGACAATTATCAGATCAACCATGATCTCATTGGATGGCCGAAAATAGTTGATGACCTGAATGGCCTACTTCTGTTCCTTCATCTTTGGGTCTTGTGGTATTATCAGGCTTTTTCAGAATTGTGAACAAAGCTATTAAGTCTCCCAGAACCATCTTTTCTCGAAGAACAAACTATTCAAGTTTTTCTGGTCTCATCATGTAACTGACGTGTTTTACTCCGGTACCATTTTCCTTTGCAGTGGTACTCCTAAGTAACTAGTTCTCCAAATGAGGCCCAGCCAGAGCATTGTTAAAAGTTTTTAACATATGTTTTTTGCTCCTGTGCTCTGCCTCTGTTTACAAAACTAAGGATCTTATTTTCTTTTCATAATAGCCCTTTCACCTTATCCTGTCACCCTTCAAAGGTTTTTGCATCCACATCCAATGACCTCTCTTTAAAATTGGGCAATTTTTATTTTATAGTTTTTACCTTTCCTCATTCCCCTTATCAAAGTGCATCATTTCACACATCCCTACCTGAAATTTAATCTGCCATGTATCCAGTCATTACACCATTCTGTTTATATCCTGGAATTTTATTTTAACTATTGTTCTTTCCGTGTCCAAGTTTTATGTTGAAGGCACACTTTAGAACTGTGACCTTTTATGTCCTAGTCCAAGTTGATGGTGTGTGTGTGTGTGTATATATACAGCGATTCAAAGCTTAGGGAATGCCATTTCACGTTCCATCTGTTCTGAAAAATGTGTTCACGACCACCGTACTCTCTGTTGCTTAATTGGTTTTGTGTCCACACATCCATTTAATCATGTAGACTTCAAATTTCCTAACAAAGTCTATTGGGTGACACTGTACCAAAGTCATTCTTTACAGTGCAGTGGATATTTTCATGGACAATCTTCGTCGATCCTTTCCATTTTTATTGGAAAAGCTTAAGAATTAGTCACTCAGGTTTGTTAAAAACAAATTGTATCTATGTTGGTTGTAGTTTATTAAACATTGTTCTTTTAAGTGACAATAAGTTCTGTGCCACAGTGTTTACATGAGGCTGTGGGCTGTTGTCAGATTCATCTCCTCCATGTCCACAAAAAGATAGAAACATTTAGAATCCTTGCATCTCCTTATATCATTCCCCTGTCTAAGGAGGATGAGAAATCAGAGATTTTGCCATCTCCCCCTTTTATTTCCATCTGTAATCTATGGTGCAATATATTTAAACTGGTGTTTCAAATTTGATCATGACTAACCCTTTTCCTCTGAAGTATGTTTGTTTATTTTTAGTCTTTTTTTAATGAATATGGAGGCAAAGTATGTATTTACTATCTACTATCACATGCCTTCTTCCTCTATAAGATAACGTATAACTGTTGTTACTTCAGCCTACATTCCCTTTTGCCATTTTGTACAGGTTGCCAAAAAAACGTTTGGATCCCCTTTCATGCTGTGTGGCGAATCTTTTTTAGGCTTTCTTTGTCCCTCTTATTTTCTTTCTCCCTTTCCCTTGTACTTTCGTCTTTCCAATATAATTTGCTATCCAATTTGATCCTGTTGTAAGCTTTCTCTTTTGATTCACTTTAATCTGTCTTTAGTCATCAATGGACCTCGAACTTCAGCTGCCTTTTTCCCCATATGTCTAGACTGCGTTTGAACTATTTCCTCTTTGAGGGTGTCTTACTGCTCATTTACTGTTTTAACTCCAGTCTTTGATTCCAATTCACCTGGACCAAATTTCTCAAATGCCTGAAATTAGACTTCTTTGAGTTAAAACTTTTATTGATTGTTTTCCTCTCATCCTTTTCCGTAACAACTGTCAACTTGGTATTATAGTTATTGTTTCCCAATACTTTTTTGTAAAACAAGCTTTGCCTTTTCCCCTGGCTTCAGTAGAATAGGTTTTCCACGGCATGCTAATTTAATTGGCAATCTCTTAACGTAATAGGAGATTACACATCTTAAATTTATCTCTGGCAGTAATGCTGTGTTTTACATAGCTGTCACAATATGGGATTTGTATAACTACGTAAAAAAGCAGACTTGAGTAATAAATGCATGTTGTTTTTGTTAATGTGCACATAATAATAAATAGACTATAGGAGAGTGTGAACGGGTTAAATATTAGACCTGATTATTCTTAGCTAGGTTACGGTATAACTTGTGTCCTTTGCTAAATCCATTCTTCATGCCATGCCCGAGTAGTAAGGTTATATGTGCATAAGAGGCAACAAGCCTAATCTATTCTCATTGAACACCAGTTCACCTTTCCATACAGAGCCTAAGAAACCTAATCTATTTGGCTAATTTATGTGAGCATTTTTCTATGGTGCAATGGATTCATGGCTGACTAAAATGTTAGTGTTTGCAGGAGGTGAGATGGGAAATTAGAAGTCTCTCTCAAATTTTATAGATGATATGTATAGAATTTAACAAAAGTCTTTTTGTCCTGTTTTGTCTTACAAATGTAATATTCCATTTTCCTGTGATCCAGTTTTCTCCAGGTACCAGAGGAACAACACGGTATTTGACATCCACAGGAGCTGATGGGACCATCTGCTTTTGGCAGTGGAATACAGAGACCGTCAAATTTAAGTAGGTTTTTAGCAAACATATCTGATGCTGCTTTGTTAACATGAATTTGCTAGCTTTCATTCATTTAGTACTTTAGTGTGGTAATTTGTATGAAATACATTACTCTTTTTTTCAATAATCTTTTTAGTTCATACCTTTATCATTGGTCATTTGTGAATGTAACTCATTTGGTCTTGCTGAAACATAGCGACATGCTGTTGAAATTTCGTTTCTAAGCAACCTGTGTGGAGATGCTGTTATACACTTCTGGAGCAGATAGGATTTCAACCTATGCATTGCTGCTACCTCTGAACCACACTGTCACTAAGATGAGCCCTCCTGAAATGTATGATACACCCCTGAACAGATGGGACCTGAACTGATCTTTCTGACCAGAGATAGGGACATTACCACTGCAACCCATATTACATTTTGAAATTTTTTGTCGTACACTTGGACATGCAAAGAGTTCAAAATGAACAACAATTGATAACCAAGAGCTGATGGGCATTTATATTTGGATTTTCAGAAGGCTTTTGATAAGGCGATTGATTGGAAAAATTTAAAGCACATGGATGGGCAGTAAGATAGAGGATGGGTTAATAATTACTAACAAATAGAAAACAGAATAAGAAACAAAACAAAGTACTGTGGGTACTGGAAATCTGAAATAGGAATAAAGTGCTAGAGAAACTCAGCTGGTCTAGTAGTCTGTGGAGAGAGAAACAATTAATGTTTTGAGTCCAATAGGACTCCTTTTCGGTACAGAAAGGACCTAGAAAATAATGAGTTTAATGCTGTTGACAGAGGGGTGGGCAGCAAATTGAACAATTTTTGAGGTGCCCTGAGTAAAAGACAAAGAGTGATAATTTTGGTAAACGATTGATAACGATGTAAAATATGTGTGCTCAGAGTTTGAAAACATTAAATGGGCGAAAAGCTGGTGAATGAACAACAATGTGCAGTTGATAGTTTTGGAAGGGAGAACAAAAGAGCAGTATTATTTAAATGAGGGAAAGCTGAATATCAAAGGGACTTCTGCATGAAAGAGCATTCGCACACACAAGTGCAGCAGGTAACCAGGAAGGTGAATGGAATGTTAGCCCTTATTTCAGAGGTTGGAGTATTAAGAGTAGGGAAATTTTACTGCAATTATACAAGATGCTAATGAGGCCACATCTGGAATGTTGTGAGCACTTTTGGCCCCCTTATTTCAGGAAAGAATCATCATTTCATTGGAAGCAATTCAGAGAAGGTTCACAAGACTGATTTCTGGTATGCAGGGAGTATTTTGTAAGCACAGGTTGAATAGGTTGGGATTTCATCATTGAAGTTTCGAAGAATGAGGTGTGTTCTCATTTGAATTATATAGGATTCTTAAGGTGCTTAACCAGGTAAATGCTGAGATGTTTCCCCTTATGGGAGAGTAGAGGACTAGAGGACATAGTCTCAGAGGCACCAATTTAGACTCTGATGAGAAAGAGCCTCCTCTTAGGTTGTGAGACTTTGGAACTCCTTGACACAGAGCTGTGGAGGCAGAATCTTTATGTATTTAAGGCTGAGATAAATAGTTTCTTGGTCAGGGGGGCAATTGAGGGTTACAGAGAAAATGTAGAAAAATTGAAGTGAGGAATGTTTAGTCAGCCATGATCCAAGAATGATGCAAGATGACTGACTGACCAAACTGCCTACTCCTACTTCCTACTCTTCTGCTGAGAGCACAAACAAGGCATGGCTTGGGGTGATAGGGAATGTAAGAAGAGTGGAGGACAGTGATCATACTCTGAAGTTGGGGTACTCATCATTAACTCCTAGAGGCTACAAAGCGTCTAAGCAGAAAAATGAATTGGTGTTTCTCCAGTTTGCATTGAGCTGTACTGGAACACTTCTCGCAAGCAACCAATATAAATATTGGGATGGGAGCAAAGTGAGAGTGAGAACTGCAAACTGGAGATTAGAGTTGAAAGCATGTTGCTAGAAAAGCACAGCAGGTTAGGCAGCATCCGAGGAGAAGGAAAATCAACATTTTGGGCATAAGCCCTTCATCGGGACATCAAAGTGGTGTATTGACATGGCAAGAAAACGGAAGCCCAGGTTCAGTCCTATAGAGAGAGCAGAGATGTTTCACAAAGTAGTAACCAACTCAGAGTTTGGTCCTTTTTCAAAGTAAAGGAGACCATATCGTAAGTATTGAATACATTTACTGGCTTTGAGAGGGGCAGGTCATGCCTCTGAAGCCTTCATCTTTGAGGAGATGACAAGACACTTTGAAGGTACAGCAGTGGATGTGGTGTATATAGATTTTAGCAAGGCATTTGATAAGATTCCCCATGGTAGGCTCGTTCAGAAAGTAAGGAGGCTTGGGATACAGGGAAATTTGGCTGTCTGGATACAGAATTGCATGGCCCATAGAAGACTTAGGGAGTTGTGGGTGGTAGGTATTCAGTCTGGCGCTCTTGTGTTGTGGGACCTCTGCTCTTTGCGATTTTTATAAGTGACTTGGATGAGGAAGTGGAAGGGTGACACAAACTGGAAAAGTGTGAAGTCATTCATTTTGGAAGGTTGAATTTGAATGTAGATTACAGGGTTCAAGGCAGCATTCTTGGCTGTGTGAAGGAGCAGAGGGGTCTTGGAGTGCACATCCATAGATCCTTCAAAGTTGCCACCCAAGTTGATTGGGTTGTTAAGAAGGTGTACAGTGTGTTTGCCCTCTTTAGCAGAGGGGTTAAGTTTAAGAGCTGTGAGATTATGCTGCAGTTTTGTAAAGCTCTGGTTAGGCCGCACGTGGAATAGTGTGTTCAGTTCTGGTCACCACCTTATAGGAAGAAAATGGAAGCTTTTGAGAGGGTGCAGAGGAGATTTACCAGGATGCTGCGGACTAGATGATGTGCCTTATGAAGAAAGGTTAAGGGAACCTCTACTGTGCTGTACTGTTCTATGTTCTATACTGGATTGAAAGAAGTACACGTGAAATGCTGCTTCACCTGGAAGGTGTGACTGAGACAGTGGGTGCTGAGGAGAGAGGCAGTGAATGGGCAAGTATTACACCTTCTGTGATTGTATGGGAAGGTGCCATGGAGAGTGGTGGAGTGGATCAGGATGTCATGTTGGGAATAGTCATTACAGGATACTGAGTGGAGGAGAAGGGGGAAGATAACTTGCTGGAAGTGGTCGAAAGTGATCCTTTGAATGCAGAGGTCAGTGGGCACCCTACTGTTTGTTTGAGGAGGCAGTGGAAAGCACTGAGAGCAGAAGTGTGAGAGATTGATTGATGGCCCTGTCAACCATAGTGGGGGGAAAATCCTTTGTTGAGGAAAAAGGGGGACGTCTGAGGTACCTGACAGAAGGAGGCACCTTTGGAATAGATATTGAAGAAACTGAATAAAATGGAATGGAATTCTAGCAGGAGCCACACATTTGACATGAAAGTGAGATGTATTCAGGAAAAATAGTTCAAAATGAGAACCGGTGGAGACAAGTGGTCAATGAATGCGTTATGGTGACTTAGTAACAGTTTGAAACTGCTAACTTTACCTGTTGCTTCAGTACTTTGAGACATGATACTGTTCCAGGGCAATTTGGTTTGAAATCTAAAGGCAGCATCTGGTCTATCTGTAAGTTTGCTGATGGATATTTGGTCTGTTCAGAGAGTAATGCAACAGTCCTGCCAAGATGAAGCTACCAGTGCACAAGTATCTTTTGCAAGCGCCAGTTTTTCAATGTAGATTGTAGATGCTGGATTTACAGGTTGGAATGATGTTGCACAATTTTTGTGTGGAATTTAATTTTCAGTTTACCGACTCGTACGTAATGTGTTACCTCAATATTAATTTTAGATATGCATTGACATGTCATTTCCACAGCCAGATCACTAATGATAACATAATGTTAAGCATTTAAAAAGAGCATTTGTCAGTTTTCCCCCTCTTCAGGTGATTACTGCTGAGGGTAAAAACATGATTGTAGCCATTGAGCTCAAGCATTCTCCAATGTATATTTGTATGCTCTGGCAATGTTGCCAGATCTTCTGAGTTTCTCCAGCATTTGCAGTTTTGTTTCCATTTGTCCAATTGTTCTGGCTTCCTACATTTAAAGCTGATGGTTACTATACGCATCCGTAAGATCACGGGCAGCACGGTGGCTCAGTGGTTAGCACTGCTACCTCACAGCACCAGAAACCCACGTTTGATTCCAGCCTCTGGCAACTGTCTGTGTGGAGTTTGCACCTTCTCCCCATGTCTGCATGGGTGTCCTTTGGGTGCTCTGGTTTCCTCCCACAATCCAGAGATGTGCAGGTTAGGTGAATTGGCCATGCTAAATTGCCTGTAGTGTTCAGGGATATATAGGTTAGGTGCTTTATTCAGGGATAAATGTAGGGGAATGGGTCTGGGTGGCATACTCTTCGGAGGTTTGATGGACTTCTTGGGCTGAAGAGCCTGTTTCCACACAATAGGGATTCTAATTCAAATATTACACATCTCCAGTACTATTGTCAAACTATTAATTATTTTTAATCTTCACTGCAGTAAATGTCAAATAGCAGATCTTCTCTTTAACACTAATCAGAATCTTGGAAGGACAGAAATCAGTTCAGTGAGTCAAATTCTTGTTCAGCTTTGACTGAAATGACTAATGTACAAAAACTTCCACTCCCACATCTTCACTTGAACTTGCATCCAGCCTCTCCCTTCACTATCTGATTTTGTTTTGTTGCAAATTACTGCATTGCCACATCCTTTTGTGTGAGTATTTAAAATTAAAACAAATTGGTTTTCTTTATATCCTCTGCTTCATCTTCTTGATTGTATACTGCTAATGAAAGCAAAATGTCGCAACCATTTCTCCAAACCGTTAAGATGAAAAGGAAATTTTAGCTTGGAAGCCGGAAAAGCTTGTTACTCTTCACCAAATAGCCATTAATCTTTTATCTTCACCATTACAGGCAAATTGAGTCTTGTTTTAATGCTTCTTCTGAAAGACTGATGCTTTGTTATATCTGAAAGCATCGAAATTCTTGGTGTTAATATACTAATTCTTTGTATTTATTTTGGATTAAAGTTGTGTCTGTCTTCACAGTGAACATCCAGTGAAATTTGCAGATAGATCGAGACCAGGAAGTCAAATTTCTTGCTCCTCTTTCAGTTCTGGTAAGTATTCTTCCAACATCACAAAGAAAGAAGTATTATTTTAAACTGTTCCCACTCCATTTATTCTGCCAGTCCTTCATTTGCTCTCCTCGATCTGCCCTTTCCTAAATAAATACTTCAAATGATGTCAACTAGCTGTAATTAAAACAGTATTTCTTACCAAAGGTAAACTAAATTTAAACTTAAATTAAAACGTAAACATTTTACTGCGAATCTTAGTTATTTTTGAGTACACCCAGTCGTAAGCAATGCATTGCAGTTTTATGTATGTACCCTTCTTTATTTCACCAAATTTAACTTTGAAAGGTAATGTGTAGCATGGTTTTCAACTGTCATTTGTTTGTAGAAAGATCTGACCTGAGTTCAAATTTCGACCCTCCTGGATTTCCTTTGGCAAGCTATCTTAGCTGCCATGTACTGGAGCGAAAGTGAGATGAGACCTTTTACTGGAGAATATTATCATCAAATTGGGAGAAACTGCTGTTGAAGAAATAGTGATAAATTAAATGTATAGCAGCTTGTATTTTATGACTTTAGTGAGTTCAGAACAACAAGGAATTAGTATCATTTAAGTTTTAAAGAAGCGTTTTTAAAAAAAAGACCATGCAAATGTAATGTTTGACAGTATTATTTATAGGATTAGAATGGTAATTAGAAACTGTTTGGGCAACTATGCTTTAAGCATATTTTTTTAAAATTGCTGTTATAGGTGGGATGTTCGTAGCAACTGGCAGCACAGATCATGTGATTAGAGTTTATTACTTGGGTTCCGGCTCACCAGAAAAAATTTCTGAACTTGCATCACATACGGTAAGGTATTGAACATTGAAGTAATTTTTGTGTGTTATGATCAAATTTGTTTTACTGAGGCAGCTTAGAGAATGTTCTCACTGTCGTCTCTGCCGTTTGTTTAAGAAATAATGTGCATGTAGTTAAAATCTTTTTTAAAATGAAATTCAGAAATAATTTAAAAGCGATTGTCTTTGATAGTGAGAGTTGTCTTTGAATTGACTGTGCCAGAATGTATAGATATTGCAGTGGACAGGAGAATCTGTTTCTCAAAGTTTGCACCTCTTTTCAGCTCAGTTTCTCCTTTGCGTCATGTTATTGATTAATTTTGACTTTCTGCATTGTTAAGCAGTCATGTTAAGTTTTAGTATGTGTTATGCCTTTGAGAGAAGTGTGAAACTGTCTTCTAAAGAACTACTGTACACTGCATAAAGCTAGAACTTTTGAGCCTTTCTAAAGTCTGTGCTCAATTTATGTAAACAAGACCGTCCTGTTCCAAAATAGTTCCTCAGTGTAGTGATGATGTATTTGGACTGAATTTTAAGTCTTCGATTGGGACCTTTTTCAGATCCTGATGCTTGTTAGCACCCAAGCCCTGTTGCAGCTTTTGATCAGCTGACCAATTCATGGGTAGGATGAGCACTTATCACATAAGGATGATGGGCAGGCTGTCTCGCCTGGAGGGCCAGTTGAAGTCTTGTCAGCAATGACAGATCAGAAGTCAGTCTGTCACAGGTGCAATCTACAAATATTGCTAGGTTAGAAAGGAACATCTGAATTTTGTAAGAGTAAAAATAAATCTCATTACAACTGCTGGGCCATTTTTGAAGGAGACTGCATCCACAGAGTGACCTTTGGCTGCATTGGTGTCTGCAATGTGTCTTCAAAAGTTTCTTTTAAGATCATTAATTGAGTAACTTCCATTACCCAATTCCAGCCATTTACTTCTAAAATGACCTGGAGAAGAGAACATTCCAACAAACTGACAAATTGGAGTTGCTGAGAAATTGCAAGCCTATTTGTCCTAACTCCTGCCTTGGGTATTACTTTTTAGAAAAAAATGTTAACTTCCTGCTGATTTTAATCATATGTTACTTTTTGTTTGTTTTTCAAGTTAGTGGTTATGTTTCCCCCTATATATTGAAGTCACATCTCAAACTTATGAAAATACTGTTGTGACCTTATCCCATCAAACAGTAGTAAAAAATAAATGTCTGAGGCACACAGCAGTCATATTGACCAATGAATGAAATATGTGCTGTCATTGTGCACTTTTGAAAATGTACACATGCAACACTGCATAACTGCAGGCATAGTTTAAATAGCGGCACTTTTAGAATGATTTGGGGATGATGTCTCTTACGATGTGCCATATGTTTAAGCTGAGTCAGAATCTAGCATTCATTATAATTTTTACTGACATTTTTCCTGTACTAATGCATAACTGAATTGACTCATGGAAAATACCAAATTTTGTTTTTCTTTTGATCTCCTTCAGGATAAAGTGATTGCTATCCAGTTTTGCAACAATAGTCAGAGGTATGTTTTTATGCCTTTCTGATAGTGGGTGCATTTTAATTTTCTGCTTTTGAGACAATGTTTGCAATCAATCAGTAATTTTAAAATTATCCAGCTTATGATAAAATGTGTTACAAACATTAAAATGAAAGTAGCTGGCCTTATGTTTCTGTATTTGTAAAAATTAACTAACAAATATTTAACCAATGTTCGTTCTTTCTTTCTTTCCAACTGTGGACAGTTTGAGATTTGTTAGTGGTAGCCGTGATGGGACAGCTAGAATCTGGCAGTACCAGCACCAAGAATGGAAAAGTACTATTCTGGATATGTTTATGAAATTACCAGGGTAAGTTATCACAGGTTCATCTACCGAGTATTTTCTATCAAAGTTTAACATAAAGGTGTTCTTGTTATCGCCACCATAGAGAATATAAAGCTAACTGTTTCATATGATTTTCTGCTTTGGGCATTTAAAAACCCTATTCTAGGACCTATGTAGCAAAAGTATTGTTCAACCGTTGACAGTATTACATGTTTTTGCAGTGGTCAAAACTACTACAAGAGTTAATCTAGATTTTGTCAGCTGATTTTAGTATTTGTAACCCTTTTGTCTACAGTAATCGCAAATATGGGCCAATTTTGCAGAATACAGAAATACAACAAACTTTGATTTAATTGACACCTTTATCAACCTGCGCGCTTCAATAGAGCAGCAAAAGTCATGTACCTCAAATACCGCAGTCTACCATAATGTCAGAGTACTTAGGCTGTAAATGAAGTATAACAGTGATGTGTATACCCCTGAATTATGTTTCTATTACTTAGTGTGTTGTTCCATTGATTTTCCAGGGGTGTGTTGATGTTTTTACATGGATGTTTTTTGAGGGATGTTGATTTCTTGAGACTTCACTTGGTCAGGGTTTATTGCAGTCTAGATTATCCAGAATATTTGATGAACTGGCACGCCCCTGGTGCTATAGATGCCAGCTAATAAAATGTTTGCTGTAGATACAATTTATGTTACACTCATCAATGAGATTGCCTTTATACAGTATTAGTATGTCAGGAACATTAACATTATTATTTATTAGAATGGTATTTATTGGCAACTTATTTTAAATTCTGTGCCAAGGCAGACGGGACAAATCTCAGACCTACATCCATAACTGATTTCCACTTTGTGTGCTGTTTTCTTTCCTCTTGTCTGGTGAAAACTAAATGTTGTCCATTGAGAAATTATTTTCCTTACTGTTTGGATTTTACTTTTAAGATCTTCAGCAACACATTGATTATTGACAAGCTGCATCCCAAAATAATAAAAATCAAGATTTGCTGCATCATATTCGTGACCCCAATAAATCTCTGGAAGAAACACTTGTGTATGAAGGTCTATGATTTATATTGTTTTGAATGTCGTTGAAAAGCTTGCCTTGAATCATCTTTAGAATACACTCATTCTCCTAATGAAAGTTCAAAGGTCATGGGTATGTGTTCTGCTCAACATTTTAAGAAATTGACGTAATATTATAGAGAAATGGAGTGCTGAGTGATTCTGCCTCTGTGTGGTGATAGTTTTAAGTGAAAACTGCAGCCTCGAGTGGAAGTAAAATATTCGAAGGCATTATTTGAAGGCAACCATGGGAACTTTCTTGAATTTCTGACCATCACTTATTCCTCTGAGCAATAACAATCTTGGAAGAGATTTGCATTTTCAGAACCTTTTGTGTGGGCAAACTTTGTTAGCCTTGGTAGCCTGCCAAACACTTGGGATTACCATCGTTGACTATGAAACATTCTGGAATGCCCTGAAGATGTCAAAAGTGCTATATGAATGTGGATTTGGTCTTTTTATTATTTTCTTAAACACTGGTTGTTCATCTCTTTAACTTGAGAAACTATTGACATGCATCAACAGCCTTTTGTAAAAGGCATATCTTCACTTGACTAAGCTTCAAACATGATCAGTTAGTAAATGAATTACTTTGATTATTATTCTGCATATTCAGACAGTTTTGTACATGAAAACTTGCATGAAAAGATTGTACATTACCAAAATTTCTATCCACCAAATGAAATGTTGTATCCTACAGTGCTAAGATGATCATGGGATTGTTTGAGGACAGAAAGAGGTCACTTAGCCTTTTGAGTCTGTACTGTCTCTCCAAAAAGCTTCTGTGTGTCATTCTCCTGCCTTTCCTCTGTAAATCACTTGAATGCCTTGATCAAAACTGCTTCCACTGGTCTTGGGCAGAGTATTCCAGTCCCTAACTACCTGCTTCTTTTACTGATCACTTCCCTTGTTCCCTCTTGTTCTTATCTTTTTTTGGATGGAAACATTTTCTCCATATTCATTCTCCCCAATCCTCTTTATTATTTTGAATATTTCAATCAGATATCCTCTTTGCTTTATCTGCTCCAAAAAAGCAGTTGCAGCCTTTCCAATCTGTCTTTACAATTGAAATTTTGCATTTCTGGAACCATTTCCATAAATCTCTTTTGCATTCAATATTTGATATTTTCATACCTTTATGTAAAGTGCACTGCCCAGATCTGGAGTCAGTACTTCAGAGTCTGAGCTAAACTGTTATAGGTTGAGCATGTCTTCCTTGCTTTTGGCCTTTGTCCAAGGATACTGTATGCTTTATCAACTGTTCTGTCAACCTGACAAAGAGCTTATGCCTAAAACATTGACCCTCCTGCTCCTAGAATGCTGCCTGACTTGCAATGCTTTGCCAGGGCGACACTTTTCAACTTATTTTTCTCTCTGTCAACCTATCTGTCACCTTTTTTAATGACACATGCACTGAGATCATAAGGTACCCATTTGACCCTTTGAGTAGCACAAATCCTCTGAAAACCCCCAGTTCCCTACTCTACCCCACCCCAAAACCCACATTTACCATGGCAAATTTTCCTAGCCTCCATATCACTGGACTCTATGGGACAATTTAGCATATCTACTGTACTTAACCTGCACATCTTTGGACTGTGAAAGGAAACAAAAGTCTCCCGTGGAAACCCACCCAGACACTAGGCGAACACGCAAACTTCAGACAGTCCTATGGCTGGATTTCAATCTGGGTCCTTAGTGCAATGAGGCAGCGGTGCTGACTATTGAGCCACCTCTGCTCCTGCAAGAGTTGTGCACTTTATAGTTGATTTTCATTATAAAAGTATGTGATATTTGCTTTCATTCTGTAGTCTATTTATATTCTTCTGCATCGTGGTTAAATGAGATAATGTCAGTGTGGTGTGGATATCTAATTTTTGTTCTTCCTTGTGTTAGAAATAATCCACTTCCTACAGAGGACAAAGTCAGTAAGCTGAAAGTAACTATGGTAGCATGGGATCGCTCTGACCACAAAGTCATCACAGCAGTGAACAACTTCCATTTGAAAGTGTGGAACTCCTACACTGGACAGCTGCTTCATGTTCTTTCCGTAAGTAAACTAACAAGTATTGTAAATTACATACATGATTCAATAAGATGTTGTTCATGTTGTCAGCTGTCTCTTGATTCAGGCACAGTGTCCACTCTAGGTTGCTAGTTTCTGCCATAGGTCTTCATATGACTGAACTGGCTAGTTCTTGACCTTTACTCATGTGGCTATGACCTCCTGTGAGGTAGTGGGATTATATAAAGTGAAGGTTTTGCTTTCTGTTTCCCCTTCTACCATTGCTGTTTTATCATCAAAATGTTTGGACTTAGGAAGATATGGCTTGATGGGCACATCACTGCTTTGACAAATGCCTCTCAGTCATTTGTGCCAATGTTGCTCTGCTTCAAAAATAGATTCTGAATGGCTTTGTGATTTTGTCCATGTCCTTCCTGGAAGACTAGCCACATAAATTGAGTAAACAAGGCCTGGCATAAGGACATGTTTTCCAGCAATACAGATATGTTGTCCTGTCCATCATAGTTAATTCTGTAGCAGTTTTGGCTGAGTGCTTGCAGAGCTGACTTCAAGCTAAATGGGAGAGCCATCAGTTTGGAAAATATAATTAGTATTACTGGGGAATTTCTCTAATACTCTTCTGTGCTGTTTTTGCAGTCCAGATCTTACAGTAGCGTGATAATAATGACTGCCCTTTACACCAGGAATTTTGTTGACTTGCATAGATCTTTGTTGTCAAAGCACTCACTACCATAGTTTGTAAAAGCTGAGTTGCCACATTTGCTTTAGTGTTGGATCTCCTTGAGTGGTGGCGTTTGGAGAGAGGTGATTTTCAAAGCATTGAAAGTGCACAATATATTTGAGAGTAACTTTTGCAACATTTACAGGGGATGTAATTTTTGATTGACCAAATCTGAATCAATGAGTTTTGTTTGCTGAAGTGTGAGTTTCTTGCATGTAGCGTTGAAGGGAGCAAAAATGGCTTGCAAGTCTGATGCTTGAATATCTTAAATTACTTCTTGAGGCTGCGAAAATCCTGCCTGAGACTGTCTTATACAATTGTCTCAACCTGAAGTCTGAGAGGGGAGTTCTTTTTCATCCTGCATACTTCAGAGGAAGGCTTGATGCGAGCAAAGGCCTAACAGGATTGAAGACCTTTGCTTGAATGCCATCAGGGCCCACAGACTGTGGTGTTTTTCATCTGTTTGAATGATTATTACTTGTAAGTCATTGAAAAAGGAAACCTATTTTTGATATTTGTGTTTTGCTGTGGTATCATCCTGGTACTGAGGGCAGACTCCATATTGCACCTAAAATTCCAGTGTCTGATTGGACTGGTGGCAAAGTAAAATACGTTGAATTGTCCATGATTTATTTCACCAACTTTAAATGTAAGCCTGAAAGATGATGGTGAAATCTGTTCCATTCCCAAATGTACATAGTCATGGCAGTATATATTGTAATTGCAGTGACATAATGGTATAAGTTAAATAGAAATGTACACATCTGTGTTTTTCTCTACAGATACTGCCAGACCTGCTCAGTTTCTCTAGTGTGTTCAGTTTTAATTTTTAGCATCCTCAACATTTTAATTTTAATTCTGTAACTTGGATTTTTTTAAATGTCAGTGATGTTTAAATGTGGAAGTCTTTATAACTCTGACTTTTTTTTCCTATAGGGTCATGATGATGAAGTTTTTGTTTTGGAAGCTCATCCGTTTGATTCCAGGATTATGTTATCTGCTGGGCATGACGGCAACATATTCATCTGGGACCTTTCAAAAGGTGCCAAACTTCGGAACTTTTTTAACATGGTAAGCATTTTGTTTGGTCTGTAGGTGAAGCCTTGTTTAAATATGTAGCTATGCCATTATTACCCTTCTCTTATACCCTGGTAGTGCAGAACTTGAGCACTGCTGAAAAAGTAAACACATCTTGTCAATGTTTTCGTCTTAGACTGATTAGAATTTGCAAGAATATCAATGCAGTGGGGAGAGCATATTTATGCTGTATGAGAAGAGTGAAATGATTGGCTAGTTGACTCTGACTGATAGGAGTGTTACCATAGGGAATGTTTCAGTTAGATGATGACTGGTTGTTAGCTGCCAAGCTTTATTTAAACTGAATAGCCGAGTTGACTCTAATAAGGACTTTGCCTTAGAGCATGGTTTATTTCCCAAGGCAATGCCTCTAAATGTCCGAGAGCATTTGTCAAGCAATCGGGATGCTCTTTTCATTTAAGTATGAACAGGTTATTCCCAATACTTTGGTATTCATGTGAATTGCCCTGATGAGTGCAAGCCACGCAAGTTCGATAAAACGTCACTTTTCTTTCCAGCAATATGAAGGTATTAATTTTCTTAAATAAAATTTCTAACCAAACACAATTTATAATAGAGCCTTTACATCTAACTGTCAATCATTGTTGGAATTGAAAAAAACAATATCTCATTGATTCACTTGTTTGCTTTTAAAATATCTATTTTACAATGTTTCTGTAAGTGTCATTGAAAAGAGACCTTTTATGGAAGCTTTTTATGTTACATTTGTCAGGGCAAGTGACAAATTTCAAATAATGCAAATTTATACCACAGGAGAAAAGGATGATTGATCATTTGAAAAATAGGAGCACCAAAGCAATCTATTTATGTTTTGAGTCTTTACCAGAGTGTTTGAGGACCCCCATGGTCACCTGTTGCTTTCTCCATGGGATAATTGTCAGTTAAAGTAGTGTAAATGTGATTGTTTGAAATTTGGGTTTCTTGCATTTGTCCTGATGGAAGAGAAAATGTTTCAGCAACATATCCCTTGTATAACAGTATTTTAGTTCGGTGTTACCAAATGGCTGTGTAAAACATGCACAGTTTTACCAGTAGATTGTCAGGGCTTGTTGGATCTATCATGGGAGTAAGATGCAAAACATTGTTTAATCTGTCAGTGTAACCAAAAGGGCTTTTATTTATTTTCTACAGATTGAAGGTCAGGGTCATGGTGCTGTGTTTGATTGTAAATTCTCTGCAGATGGGCAGCACTTCGCATGCACTGACTCTCATGGACATTTACTGATCTTTGGATTTGGCTGCAGTAAATTGTATGAAAAGGTAGGTATGAGTGTTTGTATTCTGGAAAATACATTTTCCTATACAGGAATGACCTGTACAGGTTTTGATATGAACCTGAATGAATAAGGACCTATAGTGAACAGTTTTTTTTCATTGTGCATGCCCCATGAATGAATAATGTTGGGTGGACTAGGATATATTGTCAGTCCCTAGTTGCCCTTGAGAGGTTGGTGCACTGTTACATTGAGCTCCTGCAGTCCATTTGGTGGAAATAGACATGCATTGCCATTAGGGCAGAAGTTCCAGGATTTTGATCCAGTGCCTGTGAAGAAATTACAATATCTTTCCAAGTTAGGATGTTGAGAAACTTGGAAGAGAACTTGCAGATAGTTCTGTTCCCATCTGTCTGCAGTTTTTGTCTTTCTAGATGGGAATGGTCATGGGTTTTGAAGGTACTGTCTGAGGAGCCTTGCTTTAATTTCAGCTGTGAATATTATAGGTAGTATACATTGATACTAAACATCAACGGTAGAAGGTGTGAATATTTGTGGTTGTGGTGCAAGTCAAGCAGGCTGCTTTGTCTAGGATGATGTCAAGCATATTGAGTGTTGTTGGAGCTGTACTCATCCAGATAATTGAGTATGCCATGCAACACTTGGCTTATACGTTGTAGATATTGGGCAGGGTTGGCGAGTCAACATGTGAGTCATTCACTGCAGGATTCCTAGCTCTTGACCTGCTCTTGCAGCCACTATATTAATATGGCCGATTAAGTTCAGTTTCAGGTTAATGCTAAACCCCAGCAGGTTGATGGTGGAGAATTTGGTGGTAGTAATGCCATTGAATATCAAGGAATGATGGCTAGGTTCATTCTTTGGCGTAGGTCTTTGCCTGGCACTTCTGTGGCACAAAAGTTGGTTGCTGCTTATTAGCCAAAACCTGGATATTGTCCAGGTCATGTTGTATTTGGGCATGGAATGCTTCAGTATCTGCACTTAACATTGTGCAGTCATCAGTGGACATCTTAATTCTGACGTTATGGAGTGAAGGTCATTGTTGGAACAGCTGAAAATGGTTCGGTAAAGAATGCTACTGTGAGGAACTCTCCTGCAGTGATGTCCTGGAGCTGAAATGACTGACTTCTAACCACTACATTCATCTTCCGTTTGTGCTAGGTTTGACTCCAGCTAACAGAGTTCTCCAATGGTGCTCTTCACCTTCCTAACTGGAACAATCTCCTTAATTTCCTGCTGGAGTGGCAAATCTCAATATTATAAATGGGAAAATGTTCAACCAGGGTTGCTTGCAGTGCAGAGTGAAAACCACTCCATCCATTCTTATTGAGCTGTGGTACACAATGGTGCTTTCATGTGAGGACATGAAGGCTGAACTCTCAAACAATAGCAGTGTGTTGAGAGAGATGTATAAGAGAATGGGTTTTTAGGCTAAAGAACAAAAAAAAAACTATCTCTTAGCCTGCCCCTTGACTGGATGATATGAATTATTTCTTGTACCTTGTGAGCCTTTTGTTCAATTAGAGTAGACATTAATGATAAATACAACATCACCTCCAGTGTGCTAATGTTGCCTTTGGCCATCTGTTTTGACAAAAAGTTCAAACCTGATGCCAAACTTGTTTACAAGGCGGTTGTGCTGTCTGCCCTTCTGTATACATTGAGACTGTGAGAATGTACACCAGACATTTCAGATCCCTAGAGAAATGTTACGAGTGATGTCTCCGCAAAGCACAGCAAATCCAATGGCAAGTTAGGAGCTCCAAAATAGTTGTCTTCCCCTGGGGCTAACAGCTACACAATGAGACATTTGTTACATTCATTTAGTTGTATTGGGCAGGCCACATTGTTGCATTAAGAACAGAAATTGCTGAAGAAATTCAACAGATCTGGCAGCACTGATGGAGAGAAATCAGTCAGCATTTGAGGTCAAGTAACTTTTTTTCTTCAAAAGTAATGGTAGCTAGGAAAAGGTATATCTGCTGAAGGTAAGGTGGGGTAACAGGGAGGGAGCAATAGCTGGCAGAGAGAGAGAGCGAGAGAGTGTGTTGTTTTTTTGGCTGTTCATCACTTCAGCATACACAGTTCTGGAGTGGAAGAAAGTCATTCTTGATCCTGAGAGACTGGTTGAGGAACTGACTAGGAAACATATTGCTGCTGCTTTGCTCAATAAAAGTCCTGGAGCTCAGTCCCTAATGGCAAATTGGGAGCACTTTCAGCCTGTGGATTGAAGTAGTTCAAGGAGACAGTTAACCACATCTGTGTTAACTGCTAACCTTGCCAACAATACCTGCATCTTGTGAATGAATTTTTTTTAAAAAGCTGCTTAAACTTTGGGACTGTCAAGGAAGCTCTAAGGCTATCCTTTTTAGCTTAGCTGATCATAACCTATGACGTTGGTCATGGTTCCCCCAGATGAGGGAGAGGGAAATAGTCAGGATTTATTTCCCAAAGAATTATTCATTTTAGTTTTCCTGTTGGAAATTTTGGTTGTGTATATGAAATGAGAACATGATCATATCTGAATGGTAGCTGCCTACCGTTTTAACATTTTTTTGGGTCCTAAACTTAATTCATATGAGAATGTCAGATGTTTGCTGCTGTGACCTGGAGGCACCTCTGCCTTTGAATGGAAGACTGAAAGTTATTTGTATAGTGGGGAAGGAGGAGGGAGTGGTGGAGGGAGATGATGAAGCAGCATGATTTCCAGTTTGTTTTTTCTTCAAATCTTTTAAAAGGATGAGTGATGCCATATTCCTCTTAAGCCAATACATTAATAGGTTTAATGTTATGAACTGCTCTCTTGCATTGTCAGTATTTGAATTAAGTGGTAACTTTTTTAATTTTGTCCATAATAGATCCCGGACCAAATGTTTTTTCATACTGATTACCGTCCACTTATCCGTGATTCCAACAATTATGTTCTGGATGAACAGACACAGCAAGCACCTCATCTCATGCCACCCCCTTTTCTAGTTGATGTTGATGGAAATCCTCATCTAACACAATACCAACGATTGGTGCCTGGTCGGGAGAATTGCATGGATGAGCAACTTGTTCCACAGTTGGGGTACATGGCAAATGGTGAGAATGGACTCTCTTGAACTAATTCAAGTAAATAGATCTTAATTTCTGAGCTTCCCCCTGTCAATAGTCACTTGCTAATCAGCATGATTGACCACTTAGAAAATTCAGTGGCACTGCTTGGGAGTTCTGTGGGTTCTTAAGTGGCTGATCAGATCCATTCTAGAGCCACATCTATAACCACGTGTTTGGCTATCGATTTTGGTACCTTTCTCTTTGAGACAGTGTTGAGCTGGTGTTCCGTGTATTTGGTGAGCAGGAGAATCCTGATGGACTTCAAGTTCCTGACTCGTTCCTTTCCAGCGTTGAGTCCTTTCCAACCCTGGCATTGAGATCACCAAGGAGAATAATTTTATCTTCGTTTGGGATGTCGGTGAGTATGGTGCCCAGAATGGAGGGGAAGTCGTCTTTGAACTTGTCAGTGGGGCATAGATTCTCTCAACTGTTGCCTGCTAGTTCTTGGCAAGTTGCAGACAGAGTCATGAAGCAATTATTGATGCCAATAGGGGGCTCATAGTTTGTTGAGGATGATGAATCTAATTCCATGCTTCTTGGGTTGATACTTTGGTTTTCCTCTCGAAGAGGTGTAACCCACCAGTTTGTTTCCCCAGCTGCTCTTTGATATACAGTAATGTTTTCATTATTGAAGTGCCTGAGTTTAGGGGCAACAAAGACATTTCTGCAGATGATTGCTTTGCTTGTTATCCATGATGCTTTGTAAATTCCAGGTTCTAAGATTTGAGTTTGACTTGGATTTTCGGCTAGAGATATGGGAGACTGCTAGATGTGGTTTTCCAGCTAAATTGGAACAGACTATTTTAAGGGCACCTTTTTTTAGTCTGTTCCCCTTGCATGGAGAGCAGAGTAGATCCCAAAGAGGCTCACTCAGTTATTTTAAAAAAAAATTCCGAAATGATGTCCTGTTCTTACTTCAAAAGTGAAATGACACTCCGACTCTACCACTTATGTGGAGAAAATGAGGACTGTAGATGTTGGAGATCAGAGTTGAGCGTGTGGTGCTGGGAAAGCACAGCTGGTCAGACAGCATCCGAGAAGCAGGAGAATTGACGTTTCGGGCAGGGCTTATGCCCGAAATGTAGATTTCCCCTGCTGCTTTGATGCTGCCTGACTGACTGTGCTTTTCCAGCACCACATTCTCCACCACCTATATGCCAGTCTGAAGCTAGGAACTTTCAGATCTTTCAATCCTGTCCCTGCCTTCTCTTGCTGATCACTGCAGGACTTGTGTTGTGTTGGGGTGGGTTGAGTTACTCAAGGTAGATGCCTTGTGCAGGACGTATTTTAACATGGGGAAGCTGTTACACATCAGGCACTGTCATTGACAAGTCCAATTCTAGTAGCAACGAAACCTTGACAACTAGGGATCTGCCTATTGCTAATAGGCTTCATCCATTGTTGCAGCTGTTGATATTACATTAATATTACATGAATTGCCATGAGTTGCGCTTTGGTTTCACGTCTCCAATCTTGCTATTATTGGTGACTGTGCCAGGAGTTGAAAACTCCTATTGCCATTGGTCTCAGGATCAAAGGAAGATCCGAGCCCCTCTTCCACAGCAAGGTGGCAATCAACGGAAAAGTGAAGTCGTATAGTGTTATAGTATCAGTTAATTGATTTCATTTAAGGGAGTTTTTTTGGTTGTTAGATGCATGGATGACTTTGCGTACTGTAAATCATTGACCAGTTTATGACATACCTTCATGGTAATATCAACTTAAATAATATGTTTCTCAATGATCTGAAATCACAAACCTTAACTACCTTACTTAAACTTCCAAATGATCAGAAGTAACTTCTATAAGTATAAACTTTGTCTAAATTTGTATATGGGTTTTGACTTTTTCTTTTTGAATGAAAGACTATATTAACAGAAGGGTGACTCTTACATGGGAGATGAGGAATCTTCCTTCTGAAATAATGTGTCTCTTTCAAATCGGAAGTTCTGTACATTGTGCACACTAAAAACAAATTAATGGTTCAGAGCCAATTTTGTATGTTGTATCACAGGCTCATTGAGAACAGTAGTAGACCATTCAGCTCCTTTGCCTATGACACCATTTAATTGGATAATAGTCAGTGTTCCCTCCTGGTTCATTTTTCCACCCTCCATTTGCTTGAAAACTATTCCCAATAAAAATAAAAATTGCTGATCATGATCTTCAAAGCTCCAGTTGACTCACAACATTTGGGGATAAGAATTCCAAACTTATACTGCCTTTTATGTTGAAAATCTTTCTAATTTTGTTACTCAATTACCTAACTTAAATTTTAAAATCATGTTTTCTTTCTTTTTATACTTCCACCAGAGGAAATAGGTTCAGCGTAGAGTAATATCAAGTCTTCTATATTCACATGATTCATCTGTACTGTTTCTCTGAACTTGCTGTTATCTGGATTTGCCTATGCCACGTTCTTCCATTCCTTTTGAAATTTTTAAAAGTACTGAAAAGTTGAAACTCTAGAATAGATCCCTGGGCTCCACCACAGCTTTTATCCCCACTTTAATACTTTGTAATTAATTTCTTGCATAGGACAAAGGAGAAGGAGTAGGCCATTTGGCTCTGTTGTCGAATAAGGTCATGGCTAGTCTGATAAGAACTCAAATCAATCTACCACTGATAAACTCACCCCTTGATTAACAACATAATCTATCTCTGCCTTAAATATTTTCCACTTCTACCACCTTTTTCAGGAAGAGAGTTCTTGAGATTTGTGATAAGAAAACAATCTTTCTCTAATCTCCTATTTTAAATGGGTAACCCCTGATCTTTAAACAGTGTCCCAGAGTTCTTGACCCTGCTATTAAAGACCTGGAGTGCTGGTGTTGGACTGGGGTGGACAAAGTTAAAAATGACAACACCAGGTTATAGTCCAACAGGTTTATTTGGAAACACTAGCTTTCGGAGCGCTGCTCCTTTGGTAGGTAGCTAGTGAGGCAGATCATACGACATAGAATTTATAGTAAAAGGTCACCGTGTCATACAATTGATGCGATGTATTGAACAAACCTAGATTGGTGTTAAGTCTTAGAGGGATACAGACTTCAATTCATTAATATGTAAATCCTAGAATCTCTTTCAAGTCATAGTCCTGAGATTACTTAAGGTTTTACATAAACGAAAAAGGTGCCATCTCAGCTCAGACGTTGCATTAAAGCTGTGAAGTTAGTCTGTCCTGTTTCCAAAGTAGGAATTTATAAAATGTTACATGGACTGACTGCCTATAGATTGTGTGCTTTTTGGGCAAAATAGAATGTATCTGCAAATGCAATTCTCCCCATAGATTTTTAGGTAAGTTTGTGTGTGTGTGCATGCATGCTTGAGAGAGTGTACGCGAGTATGTGATGGAGTATTTGCCTTTGAGGGGGGTGAGTGTGTTTGTGTCTGTGACTAAGAGTGAGCGTGTGTATCAGAGGGTCTGTGTGAGTGTTACCATGTGTATGTGTGAGTATATACTGTAGTGTAACAGGAATCCAAGGTCCCAATTGAGGCCATCCTCATGGGTTCCGAACTTGACTATCAGCCTCTGCTCGGTGACTCTGCGTTGTAGTGTATCTAAAAGTCTGTGTTGGAGGACAGTCACCTGAAGATCCGAGGCTGAATGTCCTTGATCCCTGAACTGTTCCCCGATTGGGAGGGAACAGCCCTCTCTGGCTGTTGTTGTGTGGTGTCTATTTTTCCATTATCGTAGTGTCTGCTTGGTCTTGCCCATATACAGTGCCTCAGGCCATCTTTGCCTGCAGCGTATGAGAGCATTGCCTATCACCTATACGACGGGCAAGGATCCCTCGAGGCCCCATATCATTGCCCACTGTTTTCTCCCACCAGTTGCTCTAAGCTGTTGCTTTTAACTGCTAAGTCAGAGACTTTATCATTTGTAAACCAATTGCTTTGTGCCTGCTGTGAAGGAGTGAAAGAAGAACTTTAAGGGTAAGATCAGTGAACTGAAGGATTTGTGAAACAAAAAGGAACGCCTCCTAGAACCCTGAGGATTGATGCTATTGAACTCTTTGCCCACTTTCTTTTTCTCCTCCTCCACCCATGCTGCCAGCATTTTTTGTTTTTGTTTCTGTCTGTGAAAGTTTTAAGAGGGCTAGAGTTTTAACCAGTGAGCCATAAGTTGATATTTCATAGCTGTTTACTTGTGATTTGAATCTATTTATTTGTATTAAATAGTAGCATAGGTTAAGCATAGAAACTTGGTCTGTGTTTTCTGTTGACCTGTTTCTCATTTGGGTAAAATGAGAACTTTGTGATATCTCCAGGAAATAGTAGTGTCTGATTTGCAGCATGCTACCCCAGTGAGGTGTAACATATCTCCTCATTTTCCATTATTAATTTTACAGACACAGTTCTTATTAGGACCATGCTCCTCTCTTTATTTTTTTTTAAAAGGTACTTCATATAAATTCTTCCCACCTTTTTTGCTTTTTCTGGCAAGACATTTGTTATATTCTTATGGGCGGCACAGTGGTTAGCACTGCTGCCTCAGCACCAGACACCCGGGGTCAATTCTCGCCTCAGGCAACTGTCTGTGTGGAGCTTGCACGTTCTCCCCGTGTCTGCGTGGGTTTCCTCCGGGTGCTCCAGTTTCCTCCCACAGTCCAAAAATGTGCAGGTTAGGTGAATTGGCCATGCTAAATTGTCCGTAGTGTTAGGTGAAGGGGGAAATGTAGGGGAATGGGTCTGGGTGGGTTGCTCTTTGGATGGTTGGTGTGGACTTGTTGGGCCGAAGAGCCTGTTTCCACATTGGTTCTGTCCCTTGAGATTTTTCTTAATATCTGTATGTATTTATTCTGCACATTCTGAGAGACCCCCTTTTAATGTCTGCATCGTTCTTTCTTTATCTGTCTTTTAGCCTAATTTGTCTGTTCTCTTTAGCCGGCTTTGCCTTCATAGTAACCCTTAATTACCTGTATAATTACCCTCACTTAAACTTTAACAATATAGTCTGGATCCATCTCCTCCTCCTCCTCCTCCTCCTCCTCCTCCTCCTCCTCCTCCTCCTCCTCCTCCTCCTCCTCCTCCTCCTCCTCCTCCACCTCCACCTCCACCTCCACCTCCACCTCCACCTCCACCTCCACCTCCACCTCCACCTCCACCTCCACCTCCACCTCCACCTCCACCTCCACCTCCACCTCCACCTCCACCTCCACCTCCACCTCCACCTCCACCTCCACCTCCTCCACCTCCACCTCCACCTCCACCACCCAATCAGTACGGTCGCCGCCCCCTCGTGGTGCCTTCGCCATGAGACATTGCCTCACTGCACAATACCACATGTGATGTTACCTACTCTCTAGCTCCAGAACATGTTATCCCAAGAAAATACCCCACCAAAGTGCTACAAACCCCTCACATGGGCTGTATGACTCTTCCAACCTCTATGTAGACGACTTTGCCTTTCTAACAAGCTCCCACTATGTACTTCCTTCTGCTTCCCTTCCGTGCCATTGCTACCCGAGGTCTGTACACTGTTTCCATAAGTTACTACTTACCTTTTACAATTTTTAAAAAATCTCTATCTAGGCAATGCATTTTAGTTTAGTGCTAGTACCTCTTTGTGCAAGTACTATCATCCACTAACTCCAGTCTGATGGCCATATCCAGTTATGTACATTCTCATTTTGGTTTATTGTGAGATTGAAGAGTCGGTTGAAACATTTGTGATACCAAGTAGATTTTTACAGCTTCCCATGAAAATAGTGTGCTTGTGTTCAGTTGTATATTTTGATTTTTGATTCCAAGTCTGGTCTATATCTTTTGTGTGTGTGTGTATATTTAGTATGGAAATATGAACACCATGATTCTTTTCTAGGTGATGGTGATGTAGTGGAGCAGGTCATCAGCCAACAGACAGATGATCAGTATGAGAATGGCCAAGAGCCCAGCCTTCTTGATGATGCTATTAGGGAGCTCCAACGAGAACATGACCTGAGGCAAGGAAACCAAGGAGCAGCTGTGTCGGGTGGCCCTTACAGTCGCTCAAACTTGCTGAACAGTGGTGGGTAACACTACAGATAATGAAATATGGCAGAGTTCAATTCTATCCTGAAATGTTACCTCACTCACTTTCAAGCAGATGAATTAACTTCTTAAAAATATTGCATAAATGATTTCAATACAAAGAATGTAAATGGTATATTTTTAAAAAAATATAAATCATTGTACTAAACTGCGGTGCAGTTATACGGTAGTGTTTGAAACCTCTTTGTGAGAGCCTCAAAACTCTTACCTGAATGTGCTGATAGTTTAATTTGTTTGTAGAGTTAGCTTGATGTACAAAGACTTCAATTTCCCTTTTTTTATGGAGCAGGTTGCCTTTTGTCCCCTGTGTCAGGAAGTACAGAACTTTCTAAACATAAAGTTGCACTGAATATAAATAAACTTAAGATAAATACTGGATTATTACAAATCATGCTAATCTGTTCTCGAAAAGGGGTAAAGCATTCCTTAAGTTTTTTTGTGTTGTGTTGTGAATTAAGTCTTGATGGTAAACCATGCAAGGAAAACAAAAGTGATCTTTGCATAGCTAATGACATGAAAGATTATCGGGATAATTATATACTACATCCAGTAGCAACTGTTGGTTATTTGTTTGTATCTTGCTCAGTTAAAGTAATCTAATTGGGTGAGGTATAAAACTTGTATCCAACTTGTCTGTTTCCCAAATAGGAGGATAGAATCCACACAGCCCCTCTTCCTACTCCCTATTATCACCACCAGTTTATCAGTTAACGATCTGATTTAATGGTGAAGATTTTATTCCTCTTGTTCAACTAATTATCAATATAGATTATTTTATAATGTGGCATGTTGCATTTCCTTTATCTGCCACTTTACTATTCTTTTGTTGTTCTGCAAAATGCTGGTGAGCTGCATACTTTGGTAGTGTAGCCCAAGCATTGCTGCATCAACAAATGCATCAGATTTGAAGACACGGATGAAGTGTTTCTCTTAATTTTTTACAACTTTAATACTTCCTAAATTATCAGGATATTTTTAAGCTCTGGACATATGTTGTTCTGAATATGTCAGTGCATGTTCTTCAAATGTGTAATCAAAATAAACTTTCATGTTTTAGCCTTGCTGTCCCCCATTGGACTTCGCCGAAGTGGTCAAATAGAAGGTGTTCGTCAAATGCATAATAATGCCCCTCGGAGTCAGATGGCTACAGAGAGAGACCTGATGGCTTGGAGCCGAAGGGTTGTAGTCATGGAGCTTCCACCTGGAATTAGCAGGTAGAGATAAGTTGGGTATTTTTAAGATCAATTTTGGAAAATATTGTGTATTAATAAGACCAGTTACTTCAACTCAGTGTAAACACTTCTTGAAACCATGAGACCAAGAAATGCTAGTCTTTTTTTCTCTATTTTGAAAAATTAAAAGGTGTTTTCATTTGAATCCTGTTCATTTGTCCATCAGCAAGGCTATGCACTTCAGTTTCATTGTTACTGCAAATAAGAATGAAAGATAAGTAGGAGTTGTTCCTTGTTCTGCCTTTCTACATCAAGAATCTGTTTAACTCAACTGTGTGTATATTCACTATCCAGCCTACACTGCTCTGTTGTAGAGAATTCAAATATAAATTCAGAAAAAAATCTTTCTCATAGCTCCCTTAAATGGGAGGATCTTTAATTTGAAAATATACATGGGCAATATCTAGGGTTCTGAGAAGTATGTATTTCAAGGCCCTATTTTAATGCTGGGTTAAGGCCCTTTCTCTTAAGTATCTGAGATTCAGGTTTTTATCAGGTTGATTAATATCGGTACACTCTATACATCTGATTTCATTGTAAAGTTTTCATGGCTATTTGTTAGATTGATTGTTAGTCTTGACATGGGAAAAATTCTCTATTTTTATGCAGACTGTTAAGCTATGTCTGTAAAAAGGCTTGTATAGTTTGATGTATATCTGATATCGTGGCTATGTAGATGCAGAAATTAAGTTTTTACTTGGAGGAAAAGTTTGTAAATTACAGAATGAATATACCATTATATTAGAGTGATAGATGGCTTCATTTTGTAGTGTCAATATTAAAATTTTTTTTAATGTGGTACTGTGTGACTTGGCAAACTGGAATGGCTCGAATGGCAGATGTTTCCTATTCGGTAGTTGTAGTTGTTATTCAAAGGGCCAAAAATAACAACACAGGTTATAATCCAACAGGTTTATTTGAAATCACAAGCTTTCAGAGCAGCGCTCCATCAGGTGAAGTCACCTGACGACGAAGCGTTGCTCTGAACGCTTGTGATTTCAAATAACCTGTTAGACAATAACTTGTGCCGTGTGATTTTTAACTTCATCCACCCCAGTCCAACGCCGGCACCTATTTATCCTAATTATCAAAGAGGACATTCTTTACAATATAGCTACTTGTGTATCTTGAATGCAAATTTGAACAGAATGTTTAGTCCACAAATTTTAAATTTATCAGGATGTAGTTCTGTTTTCCTTGGTGCATAACCCACACATTTAGGAAGGCCAAATAAATATGTACATGAATGTTCTTAGGAAGAAATGAATATTATCCACTTAAAAGTCCTCCATTTCAGGTTTCAGGAGGAACTTCGACTAGGTAAAGGCGATGGAGAAATTAACTTGTACACAATTGAAAAGAAACGTAAACCACTACAACCAACACAGAAGGTAAACAGAAAAAAAAGTGTTCATTGTGCACAGTTCTGCCATCAATGTTTAGTTTTAGCATTCCCTTCCTAATTATACAGCTCATCTTGTTTGCAGTGCCTTTGGAATTGACTGACTTAGCAATTTTCAGCTGCCTGTGGAAATTCTTGTAGCATGTTATTCAGATAACAATTGGCCGACTGAATCAATATGCATTTTCAGTGATGTTTTAAGAAGGAATCCTGACTGGAAGCATTTAAGATGTGAGAATTTGGTAAAATATCAAATTACATTTTCTTTGCTACAATTTGAGCAATAAATCCTCTATATAGAAGTAGATGGGTGCATCAAACATTGGTACTATGCTTCCATGATAGTTAAAAATGGGCTGTTTAATTTGGTATTGAAAATATGGTGGGCAAATATTTAAAGTACCTGGCTGATGGGAGAGGAACAGGGTTGGGTCATTTCTTCATATTTAAATTTCTGGTGGTATTTTGTCGTAGGTTACTTTTGGCATTTCACTTTTTTTTTTAACTGGCAAAGTGAATGTCTATAAACTTGTATTTGGCCTTGAACACTTGTAGGTTATTGGCATGATTTTTTTTGAAGAGTAGGAGCAGAAGTAGTTCATTCATCTGAGTCTGCTCTGCTATTCAGTGAGCTCATTGATGATCTGATAATCCTCATTCAACTTTGCTGCTTTTTTCAATAACCCTTGATTACCTTACTAACTAAAAGTCTACATCTCAGTCTTGAATATTGTTGATAGTCCAGCCTCTACACCTGTCTGCAGTAAAGGCTTCCACAGGTTCGCCACCCCTTGAAGAGAAGAAATTCCTCTTCACCGGTCTTAAATTTGCAAACCCCTTATTCTGAAATTATGCCCTCTGGTCCTAGACTCTTCCCAGAACCTTCCGGCATTTATCCTGTCAAACTCCCCAAGAATCTTGTACATTTCAATAAGGTTGCCTCAAATTCTTCTATATTCCAATGAGTAGAGACCTAACCTACTCACCTTCTCTTTATAAAACAATCCCTCCATACCTGGGATCAGCCTATTGAGCCTTCTCTGGACTTGCTCCAATGTCAGTGTATTTCCCTTATAAAGAGGCCCAAAACTGATCACAATTCAAGCTGTAATCTGGTTACAATCCAGCAGGTTTATTTGGAAGCACTAACTTTCAGAGCACTGCTTCATCAGGTGGTTGTGGAGTACAAGATTGTAAGACAGAATTTACAACAAAAGTTTACAGTGTGATGCAAGTCGAATTAAATATTGAAGAAGACTTGGATTAGTTAAGTCTCTCATCTCTTAGAATGACCATGTTGGTTTCAGTAAGGAGTAAGCATCTTTTACTCCACAACTTACAATCTTATACTTCACAACCACCTGATGAAGGTACAGCGCTCCGAAAGCTAGTACTTCCAAATAAACCTGTCGGACTATAACCTGGTGTTGTATGACTTTTAACTTTGTACACACCAGTCCAACACTGGCACCTCCAAATCTTCCTGTCAAGATGTATAACTTCATGTTTTTTCCACATTCAATCTGCTAAGATTTTGCCAAACTGCCTAGAGCCCTCTGTAGACTTTGTCATCCTCATTACTTGCCTTCCCACCTATTTTTGCATTATCTGCAAACTTGGCTATAATACATTCACAGTTTTCATTCAATTTATTAATATTTTAAATAATTGTGGCCCCTGTACTGATTCCTGTGATACTCCACTAGTGCTATCCTGAAATGCTGCCCCTTCATTCAAACCGTCTTCTAGTAAAGTAATACAAGACATCAGTTCTGAAGGAGGGCCATGTTATCTCTGTTTTCTCTGCATAAATATGACCAGACCTACTTAGTTTCTCCAGCAATTTGTATTTCTTTGTCTTCTATTAGGTAGACAATCCTTGAACCGGAGATAATATACTATCTCCAACACCATGGGCTCTTCTCTTAAGAAACTTAATGAATGCCACCTCAAAATCCAAATATATTGCATTCGCTGCTTACCTTTTATCTATCATGTGTGTTACCACTTCAAAAGGTTTCAATAAATTTGTCAGGCATGATTTCCCTCTGTGATCTCAGCTGATGCTTTTACCAAGCCTACATACTAAAGACTTAGGAGTGCTGTCAAATTTGTCTCCATGGAGGACAGAGACTGAGGTGATGGATCCCAGACTGCAGAGAGCAATCTGGGAGCTGTACAGGCCAAACACAAGATTGACACAATTGTAATTTGAACCTGTGCTGTGAATCAGAGGTTAGTGGAAGCAGCTAGGAAGTAACCTGTTTTAATGGCAAAGCAGGACTGTAATATTGAAGCCTCACCTGTTGGGTTGGGAGAATTCTTACAAGAGGAGATGACAGCCCACAAAAATTATTTTTTTCAATTAAAAAAGAATTAAAGACAATGGTGTTGACCTCTGAAAATTTACGATGTTTTGCCTTAAATTTTTTTTTTTAAGAAAAGAGCAAGAAATTTATGTACTGGTCTTACAAGAGAATTTGCCTATGGAAGTAGAAATCGTGACTTAAATTATATTGAACCTTGGTAAGAACACCCTTGGGAGTGTTGTGCCTATTTTTGATCACATTACTGATAGGAAGAGCTAGTTATCCTCGTGCAGCAAAGGTTCTACATGTGCTTACTCTGAAACGAAGGAATTGGCCTGTGGGTTAAAATCAACTAAACTGGGTCTATATTGTCAATTAACATAAAACATAGAACAGTAGAACACAGGGATAGGCCTTTCTGCCCATGTGTCTGCGCTGACCATGATACAGTTCTAAGATAATCCCATCTGCCTGTACATGGTATGTATCCCTCTAATTCCAGTCTAGTCATGTGTCTTAAATGTTGCTATCATATCTGCTTCTACGACCAACCCGGCAGCATGTTCCAGGCACCTACTAGCCTCTATATTTGAAAAACAAACTTGCTTTGCACATGTCCTTTAAAGATCTTCTTTCCCCTCCTCCACTACCACCCCAGCTTAAACATGTGCATCGTAATATTTGACATTTCCACCCTAAGAAAAAAATCCCCCCACCAACCCATACCTCATAATTTTATACGCTTGTATTAAGTCAGCCATCAGCCTCTGATGCTTTAGCAAAAACCATCCAAGTTCGTCCAAATTCTCTATAATTTGTACACTCTAATCCAGGCAACATCCTGATAAACCTCTTTACACCCTCTCCAAAAACTCCATGTCCTGTAGTGTGGGAACCAGGACTGTCGAAATGTTGCCTAACTAAAGCTTTATACTGCTGGAACTGTTTCACACAGGGTGGTTCATATGGGGAATGAACAGCCAGAGGAATGGTAGATACAGGTTTAGTTAGAATGTTCAAAATACATTTGGACAGGTACATGAACAGGGAAGGTTTAGAGAGGTGTGAGCCAAACGCAGGTAAGTGGGACAAGTTTAGTTTGGGAAACTTGGACGTGTAGGACCAAAAGGTTTATTTCTGTGCTCCTGTCTCTGACTCTCTAACCTGATTTGCTAACTGAGGCAACGTGCTATATGCCTTGTTGACTACCTTATTCATTTGTGTTGTCACTTTCAGGTACCTATAGACTTGCACCCAAGATCCCTGTGTACTACAGTGCTCCCACGGGTCCTGCCATTTGCTGTATAATTTCCTCACTCATTTTTCCTCCAAAATGCACCACTTGTCCAGATTAAACTCTATCTGCCATTTTTCTGCCTAGCTTTCCGATTGATCTACATCCTATGTCCTTTTGATGTTCCTTACCATCCACAACTCCAACAATTTTCATGTCACCTGCAAACTTGCTAATCAGGTCATCACTAATCCTTGCAGAACCGTACTGGTCATGGACCTCCAGTCAGAAAAACACCCCTCCACAACAACCCTCTGTGTTTTTTGACCTAGCCAATTTTATATTCAACTTGCCAACTCACTTTGTATTCCACGTGACTTAATCTTTTAGACCAGTCTACCATGAAGAACCTTGTCAAATACTTTAGCAAAGTCCATGCAGACACTATCCCTTGCCTTACCCTCATCTGTCATCTTCGTTGCATCTTCAAAAAACTCAGTCGGGTTTGTGAGATAAGATCTCTCTTGTACTGAGCTACGCTGTTTATCCCTAATCAGTCCATTTTTCAAGTACAAGTAAATCCTCTCCCTAAGAATCTTCAATAATTTCCTTATCATTTACATAAGGCTCACCATAATTTCCTGGATTATCCCTGTTGCCGTTCTTAGCCAAGGAACGACTTTGGCTATTTGCCAGTCTCTCGGACCTGGCCAGTGGCAGAAGGGGATATAAAGCTCTCTATCAAGGCCCAGCAATATGCTCCCAGAATACCAATATGCCCCTCCCGAAACGTAGCATCATCCATGACCTCCTCTTTGATGCATACTGATCCGCGATGCTCATTGAGGACCACAGCCACTTCCTCGGGTTCCATGGATAAAATTCTCTTTTTTTGTCCTTGAGTGGACCATTCCTTTCCATAGCTAAAAAATTCCTTGAGACTGTTCTTAATCCTATTATTAAGGACATTTCGCAGCCCCTTTTAGACTTCCTAATTCCTTGTTTAAGTTATTTCCTGCTTCCTTTATATTCCACAAGGGCCTTGTCTGATTTCCATTTCCTTAACCTTACGTCTGCTTCCTTTCTCTCTTTGACTAAGGGTTCAATATCTCTTCCCACCCAGGGTTCTGTAATCTTGCCGTTCTTATCTTTCATGCTCACAGGAACATGCTGGTCCTGATGTCTAATCGATTGGCCTTTAAAAGACTCCCATATTTCAGATGTGGATTTACCCTCAAACAGCTGCGCACGTTCTCATTTGTCCAGTTCCTGGCTAATGCTGTTGAAATAAGCTTGAATCCAAATTTGCACTTTCACCTGAAGACCAATCTTATCCTTATCCATGAACTAAATAAAACTTACAGAATTATGATCTTCATTCTAAAAATGCACCCCCACTGAAACGTCAATCAGCCAGGCTAATTCCCTAATGTAAGGTCTAGTATGGTGCCTCCTGCTATCTACATATTGTTTCAAGAAGCTCTCACCTAACAAATTCTACCCCATTTAAGTCCCTGGCACTGAATGAGTCCCAGTCAAAATTTGGTAAGTTAAAATAACTCACTACCACAACCTTGCTGTTTTTACCTCTTACCATGAACTGTTGCCATTTCTGTTTCTCATTCTCCCCTACCTATTGGGAGGTCTATGATATGGACATAATAGTGATTGCATCTTTTATTATTCCTGAGTTGTTATCTCTGACTTGTTATCCGTGCTACGTGATAGCGAGGCAAGGCATAGGGAGAGATATCAGCTGAGCACATGGCTGCAAGGATGTGCAGGAGGGAGAGTTTCAGGTACTTGGTTAATTGGAGCTCATTCTGGGGAAGATGGGACCTGTACAAACAGGGTGGTCTTCACTTGAAATAGAGGGATACTAATATCCCCGGGTGGGAAATTTGCTGGTGCTATTCGGATGGGTTTAAATTAGCTCAGCCGGGGGATGAGAGGCTGAGGTAGACTGTTGGAGAAAATGCAAAAGCATGGGACTGAGAGCGATTTAGCAGTTTGGTTTAGAAACTGGCTTTCTGAAAGAAGACTGCAAGTGGTGTTTGGTGGAAAATATTCAGCCTGGATTCTGGTTACTGGTGGTGTGCCACAAGGATCTATTTTGGAACCACTGATGTTTGTCATTTTTGTAAATGACTTGGATGCAGGCATAGGTGGATGGGTTAGTAAATTTGCAGACGGCACTAAAGTCGGTGGAGTAATGGACAGTTTGGAAGAATGTTACAGGTTGCAGGGGGACTTGGATAAACTGCAGAATTGGGCTGAGGGGTAGCAAATGGAGTTCAATGCAGCTGAATGTGAGGTGATGCACTTTGGGAAGAATAACAGGAAAGCAGAGTATTGGGTCAATGGAAAGATTCTTGATAGTGTGGATGTGCAGAGGGATCTTGGTGATCATGTACACAGACCCCTGAAAGTTGCCACCCAGGTTGATAGTGCTGTTAAGAAGGCATACGGTGTGTTAGGTTTCATTGATAGAGGGATTGAGTTCTGGAGCTGCAATATCATACTACGACTATACAAAACGTTAGTGCGGCCTCACTTGGATTATTGTGTACAGTTCTGGTCACCATATTTTGGGAAGGATGTGGAATCATTGGAAAAGATGCAGAGGAGATTTACCAGGAGGTTACCTGGTCTGGAGGGAAGGTCTAATGAGGAAAGGCTGAAACCTGGGTCTGTCGTCATTGGAAAGAAGAAGGCAAAGAGGGGATTTGGTAGAGACAAACAAGAGGACTAGATAGGGTAGGCAGTGAAAGTCTTTTTCCTAGGATGATGACGTCAGCTTGTACGAGGGGGCATAACTACAAATTGAGGTGTGATAGATTTAAGATAGATGTCAAAGGCAGGTTCCATTACTCAAAGTGGTAAGGGTGTAGAATGCCCTGCTTGCCAATGTAGTTAACTTGGCCACATTAGGGAGATTTAAATAATCCTTAGGTAAGCACATGGATGATGGGATAGTGTAGGGGGACGAGCTGAGAATAGTTCACAGGGCGGCGCAACATTGAGGGCCAAAGGGCCTGTTCTGCACTGTATTGTTCTATATTCTACCCATGTAGCCTGGCTGGATGATCCCTCCAAGATCTGTTCTCTTAGTGCATCAGTGACATTCTCCTTTAATCATAATGCAGATCCCCCTCCTTTTCTAGAACATTGTAGTTTTATGTATTAATCCAGCCTCTAAGCTTTGCCTGGTACTGGTCTTGCGTTGAAATAAATGCACTTCAGACTGCCAATCCCGTTGTGCTCATTAATCTGGCCCTGCCTGTTGTTTTTGTTAGACTTACTTGACTTAACCTCTTCCTTCCCCTCAATCACTCCACATGCTGACAAAGTGCTCTGGTTTTCACCCCTCTGTTACACTAGTTTCAACCCTCCTGAGCGACATGAACAAACTTCGCTCCAAGGATAATTGATGCCCCTCTTGTTTAGGTGCAACCATCCTTCTATATGTCCCTCCTGCCCTGGAAATGATCTCAATCATGCAGGTATCTGAAGCCCTCCCTCCTACACCAGCTCTTCTAGACATACATCCAAATACGTTATCTTCCTATTTCTGACATATTTCAGGATGTGGCACAGGGAGTAATCCCAAGATTGCAACCCTAGAGGCTCTGCTTTTCAAATTTCTGCCCTAACTCCCTGAATTTCTTTTGCAGTATCACCATCTGTTTTCCTGCTTGTGTTGTTTGTATCATATGGGCTGTGACCTTTGGCTGCTCACCCTGCCCTTTCATAATGTTCTGCCCCCTCAGACATACTTGACTCTGGCAACACACCATTCTCTAGTTTTGCATGCGGCCACAGAAGCACCCATGTGTGCCACTGAAGATACCGTCCCCTATCACTATTGCTGGCTTATTTCAACCTGCCCGACTATACAACAGAGCCAATCATGATGCTACTGATCGGGCTACTGCTTTGCTTTCCTCTCAGAGTCTATTTCCCCAAACAGCATCCAAAATAGTATACTTTCTGATAGGGGCGTAGCCATGAGATTCCTGCATTGCCTGCCTATCTCTCCTAGCAGTCACCTAACTATCTGGCTGAACCTTTAGTGTGACCACATCCCTGAAACGCTTATCTGTATGTATTAAAATAATCGTACCCTTTATTAATGATATGTGTTTCAACTGTAGGAGTGACCAATCACAATTTATATGGTAGTTTGTATGTTAAGTGTTAATACTGGAATTTTATCATGAGAATTTGTAGGGAAATGTCTTTTTAAGCAAAAATAATCATTCTTTCATATCGGTGTGGCATTAAAGATTGCCTTTTTTCTAATCAACCCGTTCAGCAATGTTATTCCAAACCCCTCAAGCCCAGGAAGTCTAGAATCAGTCTGCATGGCTGAGAAATAACGGCAGTGCCACAAGAGTTACAAAGTAATACTATTTTGGATGCTGTTGGGGAAATAGACTCAGAGAGGAAAGCAAGGCAATGCAATGCCACAAGAGTTACAAACTGACACTTGTGCATTTGTAAATAATAGGCTAGGTTGTTGCACATCACTGAAGTAGTGTGTGGGGAATTGACCCCCGCTATTCCCAGAGTTATGACAAAAATTAGAGTATGCATAATTTCCCAAATCACTTGTCACTTAGACCTAGGTTGGCAGAAAGCACAGACCAGATTATTTTTTCTAAATGAGAAAGCTGTTTATTAGACGGTAGCTACAATTAAAATATCAGCTTATAACTCTACTAATTTAAAGCTCTAACCTCCCCATAAACAATATATGTGTGTGCGTGCTCCCTACATGACCCTTGCTCGCACACATGCCCCTGGTGCTCTGGATGGAAAGAAAGACTATAAAGGTAATTAGGTGGTTCCTGAGATGGTTGTTATGAGTTAAATATGCTGATCAGGATGCTGCTTCTGTCTCAGTCTCTCTAATCCTTCTTCAGGTGCTTTCAGTGGTTTGGTGGAGAGTGACTGGTTCATTTTTATAAAAGGTCTTATCCTTTATCCATTAAAACTCTGCTTATAGTGACTGCTGGAGGAAAGGGAAACCAGTTTCTTCAGACTCAAAATAGCTTTTACTGCAGAGAGCAGAGAAAGCTCCTGAGCTGATTTTTTTTTCTCGATATCTTGAATTAGAATCCCTGTAGTGTGCACCCAGACCCATTCTCCTACCCTAGATTTACTGCTGACTAATGCACCTAACCTACACAGATCTATGGTCAATTTAGCATGGCCAATTCAACAAACCTGCATGTCTTTGGACTGTGGGAGGAAACTGGAGCACCCAGAGGAAACCCATGCGACATGGGGAAAACGTGCAAACTCCACACAAGTCCAGGTCCCAAGTGTTGTGAGGCAGTCGTGCTAACCATTGAGCTACCGTGCCACCTTGTTCAAAGCTCCAAGCTGTTCAACTAGCTAAAACTCTACCACAGTTGATGGCAGGCAGAAGGTCTTTATCACCTGTGACTGCCCTTTAGTCACAGGCCAATCACCTAAGCCCCATTAGTGCCTAACCTCTCAGCTCTAGTTCAGCTACAACCACACTTTGACCACTGTTTGGACAAGCAATTGTGTAAACAATGCTTACAGTTAGTATCTGTCACTTGCTTTGAAAAATATTTATTTGCACAGTTTTAAATACAGGAAAAACTTTTTTAAAAATTTATTTAAGGTGAAATCAGAGTCTATAGAATCCTTTACTCTCCTACCATGTAGCTATGATTTAACGTTACAGTACAAGCAAGGCAAATGAGTCCTAGAATTTGCACAAAGTATTTCAGTATGAATCAAAATAGTGACAGTTCTTTATAAGTTAAAGGTTTCTGGTCCTATCTAGAAAATAAAATAAATTGGGGTGATTATTGGAAGAGATGTGTGTCAAATATTAATTAAACCATGTCTTAATGGAAACCATATTTTTTACTTTATAGAGCGATGGTCAGGAATTTTTCCAGCGCATGGGGAGGCGGACTCAACGCCGTAACCAACATTTCTACCACACGCGTTCAACTGTGGAACGCCGAACTTGTAGTATTCGTCGGATAGAAGAATCTAATAACTCTTCTGAGGTTGGTAACTATGGATTTTAAATAAACTGTTGTGAAACCTGTGCTAACCACTCCTACAGAACTATTTATTGTCTGTAGCAGGCTCTTCGAATCCTTGCATCTTTGTCAGAGTTTTGAGAGAGGTAAGAAGTGATCCTGCTCATCTGCTCTCCCAAAGCCAGCAATTTTTTTCCTCTTGTGTATTTATTCAATTCCATTTTCAAAATTCTGACTAAACTTGCTTTGACGTTGTTCAGACTCTGCTTAGGGTTTCCGTTGTTTGCTGGGATTCTTAGATCTGTAAGACACAGAACTGAGGAAGGCAAAAAAGGTCTTTGGAGTGAAAGTAAATGCTTGCGTGCCAGAAGCAGCAGGATTACATATCCAACCCCTGGGATAGGGCCTACTATTACTGTGGCCTGTTTGTGATACCTTCTCTGTCCGACTGGAAGCCAAGCTCGTCAACCGGGCAACATTCAATGCAGTGAATCTGTTACTGCAGCTTGGGAGTAGTGTGTATAGTTTCGAGCTCCCTACACAAAGAAAACTACTTTCTCAATATAAATAGAAAAAAAAAATCACACTACTCCCAATTGTGTTCTGACCAAGATTTGATATAATTGAAAGTGTGGTCTCTACTACCTGCTCTCATTATAAAAGCCAAAATGCTAGTTTCCTCCTCAATTGCTGCTATTTCTTTCCTGTTTGAGGCAGAACATTGCAGGTTTTTTTAGTTCGAAACCATTGTCTTTGATCTCTTTAAACGAGAATACTAATTTTGTGAACTATCCATAGGGGACCATTAGTATTCCCATTTAAAGAGATCAAAGACAATGATTTCGATCTATAAAAACCTGCAATGTTCTGCCTCAAAAAGGAAAGAAATAGCAGCAATTAAGGAGGAAACTGGCATTTTGGCTTTTCTATTAAGAGCAGGTAGTAGAGACCACGCTTTCAATTATATCAGACCTTGGTGAGAACCCAACTGAGAATATTATGTAGTTCTGCATTGCCACCTGAAAACATGGTTACATTTGCAACCCTTCAGTCCTCTTGCACTGCTTCTATATGGGAGGATTGAAAACTTGTTGTCATGCCCTCTGCTATTTTTATCTGTCCTTTCAGCAGCAAATTACGACACATCCCATCCAGATTTAATGTTTCTTTTAAACTTTGGAGTACATTAACTTTTGTTTAAATATTATATCTATTTTTACTTGGTCAAATTCATATTCCATTTCCTTTTTGCTTGCTTTAATGTTGCCAGCATTCTTCAGTAACAATATTTTTGCAAAGTACTCATTTAATGCAAAAGCAAAATAGTTGAATCCAAGAATTCTTAAAGAAAGACAAATACCCAAAAGATCATTTAACTTGGACACTAACCATGGTTCTCTTGTAGTATCTTGGTCATTTGTTTTTACTTCCACAGGAAGGTTTCCTGTGTGATCCTTAATCAGACCCAGCCACTGTGAATATTCATTTACTGTTTTATACATTTACAACATAGTGCTTTGATGCATATATTTGCTAATCTTCTGAAACAATTGTTTTGTTCCATTTACTTTTCATTTTTCTTCACTTTTTATATTCTGCTTGGCTCTTGAGTATAGTGAATCTAGCGAGTCCCTGTGTATTAAACTTAGCTGAGCCAATTTTTAAAAAAGTCAGTTGATTCTTCTATTCACTGAAGCTCAGTTTTATTAACTAGTCTTTGATCTGATCCTTGTAATGTTTCAAGTTGTGATGATTTTCATAAACTTGGAAATATTTTCAGAACAACACTTGAGTGTGAAGGTAGGAGACAGAGTGGTAATGGATAGCTGCTTTTTGGACTGGAGGCCTGGGACCAGTGGTGTGCTACAAGCATCTGTGCTGGGCCAATACACATTTATCTAAGTGATTTGTATGTAATATAGGAGGCATGGTTAATAAGTTTACAGATGAAACCAAAATAGTGGAGAGTGAAGATGACTATTTCAGAGTACAACAGGACTTTGATCAGATGGACCAATGAGCAGAGGAGTGCAGATGGAGTTTAATTTATATAAGTATGTGGTGTTGCATTTTGGTAAGGCAAACCAGGGCAGAATTTATACAGTTAATGGTAGGGCTCTGGGGAGTGTTGCCAAGCAAAGAGACCTTGGGGTGCAAGTGCACAATTCCTTGAAAGTAGTGTTGCAGGTAAATAGGGGGTTGAAGAACGTATTTGGCACTCTTGCCTTCATTGGTCAGAATATTGAGTGTAGGACTTGGGAAGTCATGTTGCAGCTGTACAGGACATTGGTGAGGCCATTTTTGGAATATTGCAATTTTGGTCACCCTTCTGCAGGAAGGATGATGTTAAACTTGAGGTGCAGAAAAGATTAACAAGGATGTTGTCAGAACTGGAAGGTTTGAGTTATAGGGAGAAGCTGAATAGGCTTGAGCTTTCTTCTCTGGAGCTTTGGAGGTTGAGGTTTGTAAAATCATGAGGGGCATGGATAGGGTGAATAGCCAAGGTCTTTCCATGGGGTGGAAGAGTCCATAAGTAGAGGCCATGGGTTTAAGGCGAGAGGGGAAAGATTTAAAAGAGACCTTGAGCAACATTTTCATGCAGAGGGTGGTGCAAGAATGAAACTAGCTGCTTGAAGAAGTGGTGGAATCTGGTACAACTGTGTAGCATTTTAAAAGGCATCTGGATAGGTATATGAATAGGAAGGGTTTAAAGGGATATGGGAGAAAGTGAGGACTGCAGATGCCGGAGATCTGAGCTGAAAATGTGTTGCTGGAAAAGCGCAGCAGGTCAGGCAGCATCCAAGGAGCAGGAGAATCGACGTTTCGGGCATGAGCCCTTCTTCAGGAATGAGGAGAGTGTGCCAAGCAGGCTAAGATAAAAGGTAGGGAGGAGGGACTTGGGGGAGGGGCGTTGGAAATGCGATAGGTGGAAGGAGGTTAAGCTGAGGGTGATAGGCCAGAATGGGAGTGGGCGCGGAGAGGTCAGGAAGAAGACTGCAGGTTCGGAAGGTGGTGCTGAGTTCGAGGGTTGGGACTGAGACAAAGTGGGGGGAGGGGAAATGAGGAAATGAGGAAACTGGAGAAATCGGAGTTCATTCCTCGTGGTTGGAGGATTCCTAGGCGGAAGATGAGGTGCTCTTAATCCAGCTGTTGTGTTGCTATGGTCTGGCGATGGAGGAGTCCAAGGACCTGCATGTCCTTGGTGGAGTGGGCGGGGGAGTTGAAGTGTTGGGTTGGTTGGTCCGGGTGTCCCAGAGATGTTCTCTGAAACGTTCCGCAAGTAGGCGGCCTGTCTCCCCAATATAGAGGAGGCCACATTGGGTGCAGCGGATGCAAGATGATGTGTGTGGAGGGGTCTGAGACGGTCCAGGTGAATTTGAGGTCGGGGTGGAAGGTGTTGGTAAAGTCGATGAACTGTTCAACCTCCTCATGGGAGCACGAGGCAGCGCCGATACAGTCATCAATGTAGCGGAGGAAAAGGTGGGGGTGGGGGGGGGTGCCAGTGTAGCTGCTCCTGCCCCACTGAACCCATCTCTGCATACCTCGACACGGTCCTGTCCCCCTTAGTCAAAGAACTCCCCACCTACGTTCAGGACACCACCCACGCCCTCCACCTCCTCCATGATTTTCGCTTCCCCGGTCCCCAATGCCTTATCTTCACCATGGGCATCCAGTCTCTGTACATCTCCATCCCCCATTACGAAGGACTCAAAGCCCTCCAGTTCTTCCTTTCCCGCCGTACCAACCAGTACCCTTCCACTGACACCCTCCTTCGACTGACTGAACTGGTTCTCACTCTGAACAACTTCTCTTTCCAATCCTCCCACTTCCTCCAAACCAAAGGAGTAGCCATGGGCACCTGCATGGGCCCTAGCTATGCCTGCCTGCCTCTTCGTAGGATATGTGGAACAGCCGATCTTCCGCAGCTGCACTGGCACCACCCCCCACCTTTTCCTCCGCTACATCGATGATTGTACGCTGCCTCATGCTCCCACGAGGAGGTTGAACAATTTACCACTTTACCAACACCTTCCACCCCGACCTCAAATTTACCTGGACCGTCTCAGACTCCTCCCTCCCCTTCCTAGACCTCTTCATTTCTATCTCGAGCGACCGAATCAACATTGACATTTACTATAAACCGACTGACTCCCACAGCTACCTAGACTACACCTCCTCCCACCCTGCCCCTTGTAAAAATGCCATCCCATATTCCCAATTTCTTCGTCTCCGCCGCATCTGCTCCCAGGGGGACCAGTTCCAATACCGAACAACCCAGATGGCCTCCTTCAAAGACCACAATTTCCCCCAGACGTGAGCGATGATGCCCTCCACCGCATCTCCTCCACTTCCCGCTCCTTCGCCCTTGAGCCCCGCCCTTCCAATCGCCACCAGGACAGAACCCCACTGCTCAACTACCACCCCACCAACCTCCATATACATCATATCATCCGTCGTCATTTCTGCCACCTCCAAACGGACCCCACCACCAGGGATATATTTTCCTCCCTTCCCCTATCAGCGTTCCGAAAAGACCACTCCCTCCGTGACTCCCTTGTCAGTTCCACACACCCCACCAGCCCAAGCTCCACTCCCGGCACCTTCCCCTGCAACCGCAAGAAATGCAAAACTTGCGCCCACACCTTCCCCCCCCCCCCCCCCCCCCCCCCCCCCGCCACCCCCCACTTACTTCCCTCCAAGGGATCTTTCTATATCCGCCACAAATTCACCTGCACTTACTGCATCCGCTGCACCCGATATATTGGGGAGACAAGCCGCCTACTCGCGGAACGTTTCAGAGAACACCTCTGGGATACCCAGACCAACCACCCCGTGGCTCAACACTTCAACTCCCCCTCTCGCTCCACCAAGGACATGCAGGTCCTTGGACTCCTCCATCGCCAGACCATAGCAACACGACAGCTGGATTAAGAGCGCCTCATCTTCCGCCTAGGAACCCTCCAACCACAAGGAATGAACTCAGATTTCTCCTGTTTCCTCATTTCCCCTCTCCCCACCTTTGTCTCAGTCCCAACCCTCGAACTCAGCACCACCTTCCTAACCTGCAATCTTCTTCCTGATCTCTCCGCCCCCACTCCCACTCCGGCCTATCACCCTCACCTTAACCTCTTTCCACCTATCGCATTTCCAACACCTCTCCCCCAAATCCTCCCTACCTTTTATCTTAGCCTGCTTGGCACACCTTCCTCATTCCTGAAGAAGGGCTCATGCCCGAAACGTCAATTCTCCTGCTCCTTGAATGCTGCCTGACCTGCTGCGCTTTTCCAGCAACACATTTTCAGCTTTAAAGGGATATCGGCCAAATGCTGGCAAATGGGGCTAGGACAGAGTGCGGTGCCTGGTCAGCACGAGATGCTGTATGACTATGACTATATAAGTTAGTATGAAATTAATGTATATACAAAATAGTTGGATATTGGCTATCAAGGAAGGGAACTTGCACTTACATAGCATTTTTTCACAATCACCAAATGTCCCTAAATGTTATTGCGGACATTGATGTGGTTCGTAAGATCCTGGCATTTGATGATTACCAGAAACTGTTAATGGATGTTGATTAATGAGTAAATAATGGCTGAGTCACAATGGATAACTAACCCTGCTCTGCTTCAAACATGAGACTGCACACTTATCTGAAAAATCACACCTGCAACAGAGCAGCTGTCCCTCAGCACTGCAGTGGTCAGCCTTGATGTTTGAGTTTAATACCTGCAACTCTGACTTAGTCAATAATTATTGACTGTTGCCTTTGGCTGCATAAAGGTCATAACGTCAGAAGTGAGGATGTTTGCTATGAACTGTGTGCACTGTTGAGCACTATTTGCACCACTTCAGACACTGAAGCGATCTATGGTCTACATGCAGCATGACAGACGAAGTGGAAAGGCACATTTGTCCCACAAGAAAACCAGGCAATAATAGTCTCCAACAAGAAAATTTCCATTTGACATTCGTTATCAGAATGCTTGGGGTTGCCCATTAGCGAGAAATTGAACTGGACCAGCTATATAAATGCTGTGGCTCAGGTGAGAAATTCTACAAGGAGTTAACATCTTTGTCTCCCCAAAGCCTGTCCAATAGCAACAGTGCACAAGTTGGGAATGTGATGGAACACTGTCCACTTGCCTGCACGAGTGCAGCTCCAAGATGATTCAAGAAGCTTGACACCATTCAAGCTGGACAAAGCAACCTATTTGATTTGCATCCTATTGACCACTTTTGACGCTTGACTCTTCACCAATGCATAGTAGTGTGTACCATCTGCACGATGCACTGCAATGACTTACCAATGAGCTCATCCAAAGCACTTCCAAACTTGACTTCTTCCATCTGGAAGGAAAAGGGCACTGATGCATGGAGCACTGCCACTTGCAGGATCCCTGACGAGTAACACACTATCCTGACTTTGAACTATATTGCCGTTCGTTCACTGTCACTGGATCAAAAATCTGGAACTTTCAGCAATCCAACAACCTGCAAGGACTACAGCACTTCAAGTAGCCAGCTCACTATCACTTTTTCCAGGGCAAATAGAGAGAGGCAATAAATGCTGTCCGAGCTAGCAATGCACAGGTCTCATTAGCCACTATTAAAGACAGGTCACTTGTCATTTTCTCAATTGTGATTTAAGCACTTCATGCTATGTCCTGTAGGTGGCACACTTCCTCTTTCTTTGGTATCCTATGCCTTGAAGGGAAGTAGAACAATATCCTTCTGTACTTTTTTCATCATTCTCTGATAAGTGTAATGTTTAAAACAATGAGATTTATCGTGACAATGTTTAAAAATTTAAAAGTAATAGATTAAAGTTTTAAATTAATAATTAATGAAGTTAACCATGAGAGAGCACCATGTACAGGAGTACTTAAAAGCTTTTTGCTGTTCTCAGTTAAGTTGAACAAGAGAGAAAAAGATTATGTCCCAAGTCCTAATCACTGGCTAAGTGGGTGGGGACTGAAGTCAAGCTACTGTGTTAAGTTTAAAATGGACTTTTGTTTGTAGTGGGGGACGCACTTGGTAGAACTCACATGAACATGGTGGTCACAAACAGGTTTCCTTTCAGCTAAGCTTTTCTTTTCACAGCCTGCTTTGTGGTTAGATTTCTGTGGAGAGTTGTTCAGAGTGTGGCTCAGGCACTTGCCAGTGACCCCATGCACAATCCACTTGCCCACCCTCTCTGACGCTGGCCTGTTCCTCTGTTCACCCATCACTGACATACCTGTAGTAGTGGAGTGTGAATTTTGGTTGGAAGAGTTATTGATTTCCACATTTTGTGTGGGAAAACTACTTCTCGACATCACTCTTAAATAGTCTAAATTCAATTTTAAGTTTACAATGTTTCTAGCAATATAGAACACAACTTAAAGTTTCAGTACTTTTGAACAAACTTAATTGGGTGGCTTTATTAGATTACTTACAGTGTGGAAACAGGCCCTTCGGCCCAACAAGTCCACACCGCCCCGCCGAAGCGCAACCCACCCATACCCCTACATCTACCCCTTACGGGCAATTTAGCATGGCCAATTCACCTGACCTGCACATCTTTGGAGTGTGGGAGGAAACCGGAGCACCCGGAGGAAACCCACGCAGACACGGGGAGAATGTGCAAACTCCACACAGTCAGTCGCCTGAGGCGGGAATTGAACCCGGGTCTCTGGTGCTGTGAGGCAGCAGTGCTAACCACTGTGCCACCGTGCCGCCCATTTGGCTGGAACAAAATTCAAGATTTTGAGGAACTGGTAGTCTTCATCTACCTTAAAAGCCACGGCATTACAGGTAGCAACCAAAGTCCTTGGTATGTGGTATTGATTCAGTCACTTGTCAGTGAGTTCTCCAGGACAAGGAAATAAAAGTCATTTGAATTTTGCTCAGTTACCTTTGTAGACACTAGATTAAAATTGTGGAACTGAACTTTTTTTTTGTGTTGGGGCTTTATTTCTTCAAACTGCAGGTATGTAATGTATTAGACAAATATTTGAGTTAGGAGGAAGTTTAGTTCACTCAGCCCCTTCAGCCTGCTCTGTCAATGATACCTGGTGAAAATAATCACTATTTTCTCTTTTAATACTTTGTTTCTGGCAACCAGGAAATGGAGACAATAGATGGGAGTGATGGGTCATCTGATGAAGCTGAAGAAGAGTGGCAGAGTGAGAGCAGTTCTAGGTAGGAGACTTTTTTTTTAATACTGTTAATGGGTTCAAATGCTAACACAAATTCATGAACATAATTAATTCCATTGTATATTGCATGCATTATTGCGTTTATCACCACCAGGCACAGTGACTTGACATGAAGAAATAAGATATACTGGGGAACCTTGATTGTCTGAACGAGATGGGCTTGACTCTTTCATTCCATTCCATTCGAATAATCAATTATTCGGTTAATCGATTAAATGCCTTTCTTCTGGGGCTCTGAGTTTTTAAAGTCTGCTCCCTGTTCAGGAACCTGAAGCAGCACAGCGCACGAGCCTCCGTCCCCCAACACTGACTGCCCCCAACCTCATTCAACCCTGCCCATCGTCTGTCCTCCAAACCCTGTCCACTGCCAGTCCCCCAAACCCCATCCAACCCTGCTCCCCCAAACCTGGTCCAACACCACCACGTTTTTTTTCTCTCTCTCTCGCTCTCTCTCTCTCTCTCTCTCTCTCTCTCTCACACTCTGCAACTTTTTGACAGGTTCCACATTTGCCTTGTACAAGCCAGTGTTGGAGAGATTATCTGGGGCAGGCGGTTTAGGGTACACCCCTCTGTAGAACTCCAGGGAAAATGTGGGGGGAGAGAGCGGGTGGGAGGTCAGTCATTCGGTGACGGTGCCTGTTTAACCACTGTAAACAAAAGACACAACCACTGTTGGAAACACATCTTTGTTGTAATGTTTCTATGGGGACCTCAAGATCTCCTTTTGGATAATCTGATATTAGGATAATTGGTGTTCGGATAATTGAGGTTCCTCTGTATTTGCAGAAGTAGATCATTCATCCATTCAAACTGCTTTGTGTTTTCATGTAATCGATCTTCTACCTCACTAATTCAAGTCAAAAATCTTTTGACCTCTGACTTTAGTATACTTGACATCTGAGCATCCACAGCTCTGTAGAATAGAATTCCAAAGCTCCATGACCCTTTTTAAGTGAAAAAAAATCTCCTCATCTCGGTGTTGAGTGCACAGTTGCTCATTCTTAAATTGTGACCTCCAGTTCTTGATGCTGAAAGCCCTGAAGAATTTTTCACTTATCAATTCAATCACTTCTTATTCTTCTAAACAGTAGGATATAAAAGGCAAGTTTACTTAATCACTCCTTGCTGAACAACACTCTGTTCCCAGGAATCAGTCGAGTGATACAATTTTCAATGCATTCTGCCTAAAACAGATATATCTTTATTGAAGAGGATTAAAACAAAATACAGTATTGTAATCGCAGTTTTAACAAACTTCCTGTGTAACCACAGGAAAGTTTATTTAGATGCTCTGGTTGCTTTGACCCTATTCGGCCTGTGCTGGTGTTTGTGCTCCATTTGAGCCACCTCCCATCTTTTCTATCTCAAAATGTCATGCAAATCTCTTATTTTGAATATCAAGAATTCTTGAATGTCACCATCCCAAACCATTGGTTGGGATCTTAACAATAAGAATACAAAAACAATGCTGTTGCTGAGTTAGGTTCCCAGACAGGAGCCCAGGATGATGGATCATATCTTTGTGTTTTGGTTTTAACAAAATTGTCTATTTTTGAGCCATAAGTGCGCAATACTGCAGTTTTTGTTTTAACAACAAAACAGTGTCCCTTTTTTAAATGAACTTCAGTTAAAATAATCTAACCTAGCTATTTATAATCCAGATTCCATTATTGAGGATGATCAGCCATGATCATAATGAATGGTGGTGCAGGCTCGAAGGGCAGAATGGCCTACTCCTGCATCTATTGTCTATTTAGACACGCTATTTAGAAATAACCTATTAATCCCAGAACACTCCTTTATAAATTGAGAAGAAACAAAACAGCCAGTTGCCCAAAGCACCTTTGCTGCAATTCCTTGACACACTGCCCTGCATCACACACTGTTAGCAGGTTTAAATCACTTGCAACTTCAACTTTTAACTGAAACTGTGATAGCTTCTTCCTGGAACTACCCACACTTGACTCATTTTAAATAACTATCTTCAGGTATTCACCCAACACTTCTTCTGAACTGGGACTGACTAACTTTTATTTCAAGTTAATCTAATTCACTAAATTGGTCATTCCCTTCTCAGAAGCACTGCTGTATACTGCCATCCTATTCCAAAGCCTTCATAAAACAATATGCAAAGTTAAAGTGAAGCTATAAGTCTCTCAGTTATGGGCATTTCCCTGAAACATGGTCCATTTCCACAGCGTGGTCAAGAATCTAAAATTTAAAAAGTTGAAATTAAACTTAAGTTTAACTTCTTGTTTTTGAAACGTGCATTAGTGCACAAATCCATTCATTGTACAGATAAATGTTTTAAAAACTTTATTAAAAGAGATCATTATGATTGCACAAGTACTTACAGGATAGCTATTAACTTCAGTCACACAGAAAAATCCAAAATAGAATGAACAGTTATACATGTAAATCAGGAATCAGTTGAATGATGCAATTTTCAATGCATTCTGCCTAAAACAGAAGTTATACATGTAAATTCCACTGTTCGGTCACATTGCCAAAATGGATGTTGTCATATCTCTACGTGTATGTTCCATCTACCTTATTTAATCAATCCAAATCCTCTGCAATCTTTTGCATCCTTTCTCGTTTATATTTCTACCGTCCTTTGTGTTGTTTTTCAATTTGAATAAGTTTACAATATTCCCCTCGTGGTGTTGATATGGTTTGTAAGTACCCTTGGCCAAAAACTTGGTCCTTGAGATGGGTCACCTCTTATAGTGTATCAATCTGAGAGTGAATGTTCGTTGCTTTTTTAAACTAATTATCAAGCTATGCAGATCTATCAGCCCCTGCTCTGCCAAATTCCATAAGTACAGTTTTGTATCATGACCTCTTGCGTAGGAACTTGTTGAATGCTTTATAAAAAGCCAAATACACTGAATGTAATGGCACCCATTGTCCATTTAACTATTTGTCCTCAGAAAAAAAATCAGATTTGTTCAACATATTAGTTGTTAAGTGTTAATTAGGTCCTTGTTTTTGACCAGTGCAGATTTGGTAGATCGAAGGATCTTTTTATTGCTGTGACATAAATGTTGAGAAAGCCAAACCAAAGTATCCTAACTATTACTGAATTCACAACGCAATGAAATTCAAGTGTTTCATGATTCTCTCATTTGATCAATTATTCCTAACCAGACTTTATGAATAACAGATCTTGAATGCCAAATTTATAACTTAAGCAAAAATTAACAACTACTTATTAATAATGTAACTTTCACAGATTAGTCTTTAAACAGCAAGGCAATCTTATTAATATCTATGATCTAAGCCTAATGTTCTGAGTTAAGAGATAAATTTCAGCAATGAATGCCTTGCTTTCATGAATCCCTAAATGATTTGCTGTATTACCAGTACCAAGTCTGTATATATTGCTCAAATTCTGAAGTCACAGGCCAATGCAAACAGCTCCTTTGAACTAAATAATGATGAGTTAGACTGTTGGGGGTGTGAATGATTTGTTGACTTATAGTCCCTTAAATACTGTTTTCTTTGCTTATATGAACATGTTTGAGTCCTTTCTCAATGTTATTTTTGAGATATCTACTGTGAAGGTACTTTTTCAATTTCCTTAATCAATTACACAAACTCCCTGGTGTCTCTGAGGGATTTTTCTTTTTTAATGCTCATCTCCTCTTCTGTAGAAGGTTCTAAATGTACACAAAACTGTCTCTCTAGCTGATTTACTCATTTAAATTTTTAAAATCCTCCCAGACCTCAAACATTCTTTTTGGCAATATTTATAAGCTCCTCCCATTTAATCTATCCATTTTTAACTGTCGTCATATATTTTAATCCAGTTCCCCAATCTGTCTTGACCAGCTTACTGCTCATAACTGTCAGTGTCTTGTGCTTTTGATTTAACAATATGACAAACTCATTATAATTATTTGTCATGTTATGAACATAGATCCCCAGCAGCTCCCTTACTATGAGGTTATTAATTAACAACCTCCTCACTCAAAGCGCAATATACAAATAGTCTTTCTATAATGATTAATTGACATACTGATCTGGCAGTCATCTATCTTCAATACATTCTTCATTGCCGACATTTGTACTGCAAATTTGACTTGCCCAATCATAATGAAGGTTCAAGTCTCCCGTGATTGAACAATGACTCTTGTCTTATGTACTCTAATTTCCTAACTTGCACGCTCTTAGCTAAAGTGGATTTCCTTCTACTTACCCATTGTTTGATATCTGGGTAATTTCTCCCTCCAGTTTGCTTCTCTTTTCTAAAGGTCAGAATGCTGTAATAGTTAATTTCCAACCTTAGTAACTCCAATGTCTCTTGAATCAAACAAATTCATTTCTGTTATGTTGACTGATCTGTTTTTATTTTGGATTGCTTTGTCTATTCAATCTCTGGCTTTACTTTGACTTCTTATTTTTCTGATGTCACCTTGGTCAGTAATGCTCCAAAACATTTACTAAATGCATTACCTTCCTGATCCACATTGCTGATTTTTATTTTGACCCAAACCACTGCTCTACTCAATATCCTCAACAAAGTTTGAATTTTCCTTCTCCTGAACTCTCCCAACCCATACATGTTAACCTATTTTGCAGTGCAGTCTTCTAGATTTTTAGACTTAAGAAAACGAATGGCTGACTTGACATTTTTTCTCAAAACTTAAGTAGAATTATGTCCACTTCACTAAACAAATGTAGCTTAAATCAATCTTATTGAAAACCTGTAAAATGTAATGTCTTGCTCATAGTGGGAGCAGAAGCAAGCATTGCATTCCATTTTATGGAAAAAAAAATGCACCAGTGTTTATGAAAAGGCTGGAATCTTTAAACTGGTCTCATGATGATAGCTCAGGAAAACATGCAGAAAGCCATTTTAAGAGCAGCACCAGGCATTCTGACAAATCAGGTGTCAATGTAGTGAAGCTACAGAACAGGACTACCTGCATGCCAAACAAAATAGGCTGTAAGTGATAGGACTAAGTGACTGCACAAATAGTGGATCTGATCTAAGCTCTGCAATGCAATTGCATTCTGTTCTGGTGGTGGACAATTAAATGTCTCACTGGAGGACCGGGCTCCACAAAAAGCCCCATGCTTAATGATGAGGGAGATCAGTACATTCGTGTGAAAGATAAGACTGAAGTGGTCTTCAGCCAGAAGCACCGATGATCCATACTGGCCTACCTCTGCATCTTGGATGTCCGTATTATCCAACTCGAATGGCTTCATGTAATATCAAAAATGTTTTGAGGTGATGCATTGTGCAAAGACAATGGGTCTGGTCAACATTCCAGCAATAGTACTAATGATGTGTACCAGAACTTGTTGATCCTCTGGCCAAGTTTATCCAGTACAGCCACAAAATTGTCATTTACCTGAAAATGTGGAAAATTGCCCATATAAAAATGTAGGACCAGTTCAATGCATCCAATTAACATTTCATCTGTCTACTCTCAAAATGCTGGAAGGTGTAGTCAACAGTGCTATCAAGCAGCCTTTGCTTCGCAATAACCTGCTCACAATCTTTCCATTTGGATTTCTTCAGTACAGCTCAGCTCTTGACCTCATTACGGCTTGGTCCAATCATAGACAAAGTAGCTGTATTCCAGTAGAGAGATGAGAGTGACAGCCCTTTGTCATCAATGCCGTGTTTGACAGTATGGCATCAAGAAGGTCTTGCTAAAGTCGAGTCATGGGGAGTGGTTGTGGCTACAGAAATACTACACTGACTGGTACAAAGGGAGAAGTTTGTGGTATTTGGACACCAGTCATCTCAGCTCCAGGACACCTCTGCAGGAATTCTTCGGGATAGTGTCTTAGGTCCAGTCATCTTTAGATGCTTCATCAATGATCGTCCCTCCATCATAAGGTCAGAACTGGGAATGTTCAGCACCATTTGTGACCCTTCATACTGAAGTAGTCTATATTTGAAAGCTGTAAGATCTGGACATTATCCAGGTTTTGGCCAGCAAGTGGGAAGTAACATTCATGCTACACAAGTGCCAGGCAATAACTGTTTCCAACTAGAATGAATCAAACCATTGTCCCTTGACTTTCATTGGCATTGCCATCAATGAATCCCCCATCAGTGACCAGAAACTTAGCTGGACTAGCCACGTAAATACTCTAGCTACAAAAGCAAGTCAGAGCTAGGAATTCTGCAGTGATGTGTCTTACCACCTGATTCTCCAAAGCCTATCCACCATCTACAGTGCATAAGCTATGAGAATGACAGACCATTTGTCACTTGCCTGGATGAATGTGGCTTCAAAAACACTCAAGCTTGATATCATCCACAAGAAAACAACCACAAATATTCAGTCTCCTCATCACTGACACTTATTAGTGGTGTTATGTACCATCTATAATGCGCACTGCAGAAATTCACCAAAGCTCTTCAGGCAGCACCATCCATACCCATGAACAAAACAGTTTAGTAGGCCAGGGGTAGCAGACACATGGAATTGCCAAATGTAAGTTCCCTTCCAAGCCATGCACCATCTTGACTTGGAAAAGTATCACTGGTCCTTCAATGTCGCTGTGTCAAAATCCTGGAATTCCCTACCTAACGACGTTGTGGACCTACCACCAGCAAATGGTCTGCAATGGTCTAAAAAGGCAGCTCATTATTACCTTCTTGAGGCCAACTAGGCAGTGGGAACTAAATCCTGGCCCAAGTGGCAACATTACAGAAATTTGTAAATAGTTATACATCTGATTGAGGGGCATGGACCGGATGGATAGGAAGCATACTTTTAAGCTGAAGGACAGGATTTTATTTTTCACTCTGGTTGGTGGGAACCTGGAATGCATTGTCTGGGAGGATAGAAGAGGGAAACCTCATGGTTTAAAAAGGATGAGGATGAACACTTGAAATGTTATAACTTTCAACATTTAGGGGTCAAGTGCTAGAAAGCAAGATTTGTGTGGAGAGGTTGGTGCAGATTCATAGACTGAAGAGCCTCGTACTGTATCATTCTTTAAAAAGAAAAACCTTTGTGCTTGTGCTTGTCTTTTTTTTGCCAAGCGGCAGTTGAGTTCAGGAGGTTGCAGCAAGTTCTGTTCTCCTTGATCTCTTGCTGTAGCCAGGTCTGAATGTTGATGTTAAGCATTTACATTTCCTTTCTCTGAATGTTGAATTTAGTGATTCATCAAGTGAATATTCAGATTGGACAGCAGATGCAGGTATTAACTTGCAACCACCCAAACGATTGGTGAGACGAATAGTACATCATAATAGCAGCTCTGAAGATGAGAAGCTGGGAGAAAGATTGACTCTAAAACGCAAAAAATCCAAACAGTCCAAACAGAAGGTACCAGAATGTGTGCAGCTTTTATTGTTTCCATGTATTTCACCCAGAAAGGGTTGACCCATAAATCTGGCAAGAAGATCCCCCTTATAACAGCACTCAATTTTATGACCAGTCTGGGCCTCGAAATGTGCTTCCAATGCTGGTGTAAAATAGATCGTATTGGGTCAGCTGTCTGTTATACATAGGCATTTAATATTTGCATTCCTTGCTGTTGGTGCTGCAGTAGGTAATTTGGCGACCCTAGCTTCTGATGCAAGAAGTGATGAAAATTGAATATAACTCATTGGCAAAAAAACCTGCGATTTCATGTTGTATAAATTGGCAAGAAGCATTGTCACCTCAACAGGTTTTACACTGCATTCTGTAAAGATGAAGGCATGTGCTTTCAGCATGTACACGTCAGTTGTGTGCATAGTATGGTGTCTTTGCAAGAGGCCAGAAAATTGTTTTAATTCTGATCACTGCACCATGTATTTGGTCTCCCTGTGAAGCCATAGTAGAACTGAAGTGGAGCGTCTTTTGAGTGCTGACTGCCAAAATTCTATGTCTTCTGATTCACATTGTGCAAATTCTAATTCGCCAAATTAGATCAGAGATAAAATCTGTTCATGTCTTCTGTTGCATGCAGGTGTACTCATTTTTCAATGACATGCTAATGCCAGATGTATCATCATATGAAATTGCATGGATATACTGCATCTGTTTCTCATTGTCTAGGCTCTGATGAGTTGACCCTTTACCTTTGCTGATTCTGCATAATACGAGTGTTCAGATATGCTCAAGTCAAGATTTGTTAATAATTTGGAACTATCTAAATCGATACTTCTGTGCAGCTAAGCATGCCTTCTATTTAATAATGTAATTGGCTGTAGAGCTTACCTGGCTTGCTTAACTTTAAAGTTTTTAGTTTTGACTTCAATTTTATTTTCAATGTGCTTATCTGCCTTCCTTGGAAAGAGTGAAATGACTTTTATTAATTATAATTTTTTTGCTGCATCTGCATCAAGAAGTCTTGTAAATAACATGGAGCCATGTTTCCTCCTTTACTTGCACATGAGTTACTAAAAGGAATTTGCATTTGTACTTCTATTATAAGGTAAAGCAAACCTAATTGTATGGTAGACCTACTGTCAAACCTAATTTTGTTTTCTCAAATTCGCATGTTATACACCTTCATTAGTTTGTCTATTTTTAGAGGCCAAGTGAACTCCTTGCCATGGAAGGTGCACCTTCTGAAGAATGGATTCCTCCATCTTGGATCCGTGATACTACACCACGCAGGTCACCATTTGTACCACAAATGGGTGATGAGGTAAATGTTTGTTTCTTGATGAAATGTGAAGAGTACGTCTGTTTTTGAGATGGACAAGCTCATTTATGTTTATTTCAATATGCTGTTTGAGTCCTATGTTTTGAAAGTTGTTTGCAAAGGTTTATTACATTTCAATTTATTTAAAGAATAATGTTACTGTATAAATGTAATTCTTTCATGTTTATTATTTTTTTCCATTTTTAAACAATAGGTGGATTTAAGTGAAGCAGTCTTGCCTTTTAATGCATCAGTAAACTAGTAAAAATCTCGAGCGATGTTTTCTGTAAATTTTAACTGCACACTAGTTCATATGCTGATCAAGTTGACCTCTTTAAGTTATTGTAAACACACAAATATACAAAAAATGTGAAGGACTCGTGCTTAAACAGGTCACCTGGATGTACAGAAAAAAAATAGTGGGGATATTGATCATTGGTCTCATTCATTTCTTTAAAAAGTTCATCAATTCTCATCAGTTGTCCTCTTACATAGTTTGAGTTGCCCAGTTGGGCCATTTGATGGCCCTTAAGTTCAGAGTATGAATGCATTGTTGTTTGACAAAATCCTTTAGGATTTTAGAATATAACCCCTTTCCCTTTGCACAGTCTGAATGCTTTTGTCAGTATCCTTACCATACTTGCTTCAGTTTTGTGATAGCCGTTTATTCTTTGACGAAAGAAACTTGGCTGAATTGTTTCTATTCCAAATCCAGAAACATTCTAAAGCCTACACCTATTGTCCGTCTCGCCACTCTGTTAAATTTTAAACTTGGTATGGCCAGTGGAGGAGTAGAATTAGAAAGCAGTTGGTGCACTCATCTGGTTTCAGTCATAACAACTGTTTCTCCAAATACTGGCATTCCTTTGTTTAACATCACTTTGACATAGCCTGTAATAATATTTCAGAAAGATCTTGTGAGGAGAGCAAACATATTCTGTGGCTTAGATAGAATAACTGCTAATATGATTTCCAACAAATTACAGCAGAAGTTTGCTTTCACTAGTACATCTGTGTGTATTTTCGTTTGATGGCTTCACTTTGCTTAAATGTTGGAATTCTGATTTGGATGTGTATTTGTGTAGGGAGCTGGGGAGATGTACAAAGGAAAACTATGATAAAGGATAGGCATCAATACACTTGCAAAACCTGCTTATAAGTGACAAAATGTCAGAATAGCGAAGTGGGAGGTGATGCATTTTTGGTAGCAAGAAAAAGACTATGCACCCGTCGGAAAATAAGTCTTTAAATGAGATTCTGTTACTTAAAGTTTCCAAAAGTGCTTTGCAATGATAGATCTGATGCTATGCAGTGGGATGAGAAGATTCAGGGCTTTTTCAAAAAGACTTTATAGGAGATATGATTTTGCTGTATTTTGAGTCCTATTGAAAAATCTAAACTGAAGTTGGTATGATAGTGTGTAATGGGACAATTGTTATTGAGCAGGTAATTAATACAATAATACAAAATTGATTGTCAAATTGAAAAACTGATTTTAATAATTTTGGTGATCTTTTCAGGTTGTATACTTTCGACAGGGGCATGAAGCATATGTGAAAGCTGTTAAAAAAGCAAAAGTCTATAGTGTAAACCTTCAGAAGCAACCATGGATCAAATTAGAACTGAGGGTAAGCGTGCTTGTTTACATAAGGTGTTGTCTACCCCACTTCACCAGCCCCTAAAACCCCAACCTCCAATTCAACCTATTCAAACAGAAACGGTGACACACAATTATATTGCTTTTATTTGCAATGGGTATCATAATTGCTAACGACCAGAACTAATGAGTTTGAGCATGAAACAGAGAGAAAACTGCTGATCAAAAGCATATTCGAACAAGTCGCATTATTTGTACTTTATGACTGCTGTTTTGAAAGGCAGTTTCCAAATCATAGCCTTTGTTTTAAGTTGAAGAGCCTGTTTTAATTTGTGATGTACTCATGTCAGGAAGACATTTTCAGAAGCAACTTAACCTTTAACAATCACTACATACAGATTCCTGTTGCAGAAAAACAAGGGTGTCTAAATATTTTTTAATTGCTGGCTTGCATTTAACATAGTTAATCAATGTTAATTGTGGTTTTCCATATTTTCTCAACGATCAATAGGAACAAGAGATTGTAAAGGTCGTTGGCATCAAGTATGAAGTTGGGCCCCCTACTTTATGTTGTCTGAAGCTTTCTCTTCTAGACCCCATCACTGGCAAAATGACTGGTGAATCTTTCTCTCTCAAGTAAGTAGAGTTTCAAGCAGGAGCACATACTGTTAATGATCCCAACTGATGTTACAGCTGGATAAGTCAAATCCAAGAATGAAATCTGGCTTGATGAATCATACATGTCTTTTCAACATGTTGATCATTCACTGATACATGAGCACAGAGGGCTACAGATTTTCTTTTAACAATAAAACAAGTTTATTGTACAAAAAAGAAGAAATGAAACAAACCAAACTGCTTCATTACGGAACACAATTTGAATGATCTTAAAATACAAAGCAAAAAAAACTCTAATTCCATGTGAGAGTAGTCTGACTTGGGAGAATTGAGGCTTTGAAATTATTGAGTTGAATCACTGCATCTGATAGAGGGTACACACTGCCAATAGTGAAGCAGGTTAATGTTTAAGGCAGTGGATGACATAGCTGTCAAGCAGGCTGCTTTGTCTTGGATGATGGGATGGCAAGTAATGAGGGTGATCATCACCCTTGTTACTTGCCATCCCATCATCCAAGATGAAGCAGCCTGCTTGACAGGTGTGTCATCCACAACTCCATTCACTACTGCAATGCAGACCCTCCTAAGATGGATATAAGCAGGTTTTGGAAACAGGCAAATACTTGACAGTTGGCGTATCAGGAGTCAAGAGTATAGTGCTGGAAAAGCACAGCAGATCAGACAATATCCGAATAGTAGGAGCATCAATGTTTTAGATATAAGTTGGCATATCATGTGATACAGATGTGAGGTTCTGCTCTTCGGCAGGAATAATTGAAGAGCTGAATGTTATTTAAGAGTATAGAGAGCTGAGCAAAAGGAGTTTGAAGTGCATGAATCTCAAAAGGCCAGCATTCAAGTTCAGTGGATAATAAGGAAAGCAAAGAGAATGGAGTGCAAAAGTAAGGAGGTCTTGTTAGAAATTTTACAAAGCACTCGTCAGACTATAGCTGGAATTTTGTGAGTAGATTTGATCTTTATTCCCACTCTGTTTCCTATCTGATAACCAGTTCTCTGTCAGCATCTGGAGACTAACCCCAATCCCATGCACTTTGACTTTACATACCTATTCTCTTATGTGGGACCTGATCAAAAACCTTCTGAAAGTCCAAGTAAACTGTATCCACTGGCGTTGCCTTACCAGCTGTGCTAAGTCATGTCCTTGCAATATTCTAGTCACTCAGTCTAACATGGTTTCCCTTTCATAAATCTATATCGATTCTGACCCATTCAATTGCTGTGCTGAAGTGTTCTGTGATTAAATCTTATTATAATAAATTCTAGCATTTTCCCCAATACAACAATCAGGCGACCTCGTCTATAGTTTGGTTTTGTTTTCAACTGCCCTTTTCAAATAGCTTAAAGGTATACATCCTTTTCTTTTTCTTGCATTCTTGCAAAATTATTTAGATTTTCACTTAGTTTCATTGAATCTCTGAAGCAACTTTTTGGAGTCTTCGTTTGAATGTTAAATGTTGAATTATGATCCTTGAGATTCAAAAGGAAGTTGTTTTGGATTTTGTTTGGTCTGATTACCTTGTGGTGATGTTTCAATTTTTTAGATACCATGATATGCCAGATGTCATTGACTTCTTAGTATTGAGACAATTTTATGAAGAAGCAAAAAAGAGAAACTGGCACGTTGGTGAGTCTTGCTCTGTTGAAAGCTCTTGGCATCTTAAAGAATGATACCATTTATTCATATCTCTGCTGCTTAATGATTTGATTTTTCAAAATGACATTGACTTTAAAGATAATGGATAGCTCTAAAAAATCCCTTTTTTTTAATAGCACTTTAACTTAACATGGGCATCTGAATCTGTAGCGAGTTAAGTACAGAGGAACTTTGATTATCTGAAGGAGATGGACGGGCATTATTGATTTGCCTTGGGGCTTGGAGTTTTCTGTGAAATCTGCTTCCCGTTCAGGAGACTAGGCAGCAGCAAATCATGTGAGGCGCTGCCCCCCAACCCTGTCTGCTCTCACCCTGCCCCTCCCACTTCTAACCTGCCCCCTCCCTCTGTCCGCCCCCAAACACCCACCCACTGTTCGAGCTCCGTCCGCACCCTTGCCCCCAACCCCATTCAATACCACTCTCCGTCCGCCCCCCCATGTGGAGAGAGAGAGAGGGCGGGATGTCACTCATTTTGGAGACAGTGCCTGGGCAGTCCAAGACTGTTCTCTGCAGCATTTCAGTGAGCCGAGTTTGTTTTTAATCATTGCAATCCTGCTCGTGTCTTACAACAGCTGTCTGACGTAATGTTTCTATTGGGACCTTGAGATCCCCTTCGGATAATCCGATATTCAAATAATTGATATTTGGATAATGGAGGTTCCTCTGTCCTTTTATAACATTGAAACAAGCAACCGAGTACTTGCTGTAATTGTTGGTCAGGACTTGATAGTTACTTTTTACCAAGGAGCATGAGAAGCAAAACATTCGGGCTATTAATTTTGAGGCTGCAAAATGTGAAAAATGTTTTCTGAAATTATATATGCTATTTAAGTATCAAATTCTACAACTGCCCATTATTGTATTGAGGCAGTAACTGGTCCAGTATGGAGGTGCACCAGCATATAGCAAGTGATGTTTAACTGGATTGGGTATCTGATCTTTAGCAGAGCAAAGTTAGCTACATTGGAGTATTTTTGGGCTTTAACAATTAGATGAGCATCTGGGTAAGGCAACGTTGTGGTTTAATAACATGCAAAGGTGAATTCATTTGGACCATTTTTAGAGGAAGAGTAAATCGCAAATTGGCGAGAGCATTTGTAATGAAATTGCCTAGAATGAAAAATTTTAAATGAGGAAAGATTGCTGAGGCAGAGTTTATTTTCTTTGGACCAGAGGAAGTACACCTTTCTGGATAAATAGCAAGGTCTAGAATCACTGTTCAAATTAGCTGAAGGATATGAGGAAATCTGAAAGATTTTTTCTTCAAACCTGTGGTGAGAGTCTGGGACTCTGCCTGAATGTCTGGTAGAGGTAGAGTAATCATTGATGTAACAAGCAAAAATGGATACGCAATTGATGAGTCTTAACCTACAGAACAATAGAATTTAAGTGTTTTTGCAGTGAATGTAGATGCAATGGGTGGCATAGCCACCTCTTGGGCCATTATATGCCTACAAAGAGGGGCTTTGAGCTTGACAGAAGGGAACAGCATACAAATGTTTGCTTGCTGGTAGATTCCTGCTGTCCATTTGCAATAAAGATGAGTGTGGCAGAGAGACAACAAGAACAGTTGTGAGCAAAAATGTAAAGTTGAGAAATTCACTTTAGGGCAAAGTTGGTGCCTTTGAATAAGAGCTGAAATGAAGGCAGGCAGTGGTGAAAGTTACTAGGAAAGTCAGTTGAGTTTGCTGGACAGCCTGAGCGTTCGGGAGTGCATTCAGCTCTGATAAGATAATGGATCTCAGTTGGCTCAAGGAGTCTGCATCTTTCACACCCATCTTTTAGTTAATTGGTAGAGGAAACTGATATGGGTCCTCTCCAGCTGTAAAGTGAGTGCAGTTGCCATGGTTCTTGTTGCAAGGGGACGTATAAAATCTAGTCCATTGTTTTTCTAGTATAAAATATTAATGTGAAGTTTCCAACATAGCATAGCACAGTACAGAAAGTAAGGTTAGTGTATTCTGGAGGTAGCCAAAAATATCTGTTTTAAAAAAGTACCAAGGTGCTTCACAGCACCAAAACCCAAAAAAAATCACATGTAGGTTTTAAAGATTGCCTCAAAAGAAATGAGGTAGCAAGCTAGAGAGGCTTCAGGGGGAGGGTATTTCAGAACTTCAAGTCTAGGCAACTGAAGGCATGCTCCCAGTGGTGTAGCGAATAAAATCAGGGATATTCAAGAGGCCAGTCTTGGAGGAATGTAGATATCCAGGATGGTTCTAGAGCTTGGAAATCAGTATGATGAGCAAGAGTTGAAAGGGTTTTGAAACAAGGATAAGATTTTGAAAATTAAGACTAGGAGCCAGTGTATGTCAGCAAGTATGGGGTTCATAGAGGAATTAGGACTTGGTGTCTTTTAAGAATTGACGGAGTTTGAAATTGGGTGATGTTAAGGAGGTGCAAGGAGGCAGTTTCAGCGATGGCACAAATGATGTTAGAACTTAACTCATTCTGCCATAGGGTAAATGTAATATCTAGTATGTAAGACATTAAAAGGTTAGTTAAGGAGTTGAGTAAATTTAACTGGGAGATAACGGAGTCGAGAAAAAAATTTTTTTAAAAATAGCTTTGTTGCTAATCTCAATTTTCTTTTTTAAAATTTTGGATATTGCCGTGACAGTTATTCCTGATATTTAAGAAACCCAGAGTTTCAGTATAATAATTATTGAACAGAATTGTGGTAAAACCACCTAATAGAGAAGAGCAAAGTTTGAGTTTGAAGGCAGTGATGTTAAATTGACTTAGGGTGCAATGATTGACTGACTGTGGAGGTAATGGAGTTTTAAAACTAGTATGTGAACATCTTGACAATAGCATGCCAGAAATACTAAGTAAGTGTTTTTGGTGTTGAGACTAAGCGTGCAACAGTAACATTTAGCACATGAAATTGTGGGTTAATGATTGGTCTAACTCTATTTTAATTTTTTTGGTTTTGCATTGTCAAAGAAATGCAGCCGTTTGTTGTAACCTTCATATTTCTTGTATTCACATAATGATTTCCACTAGATCGTAACAATATGATTTATGATGAATGTTGATTGCACCTTGTGTTCAACACAGTTTCTGCCTTTGCACAACTTTTTAACATGTTGATTCTATTGAACTATTAAAACTATAGTAGTGCACACTTGAAGCAATGGAAGAAAAAAGGTAATTCAGGTAAAAGTTAGGTTGCAATCATAGTTGAGTACTTTTGAGGGATGCTTAAAATTGTTTTGTTATTGTTTTACCAGGAGACACGTTTCGCAGTATAATAGATGATGCTTGGTGGTTTGGAACAGTGCAGAGTCAGCAGCCCTTTCAGCCTGAATATCCTGATAGTTTATTCCAATGTTACAATGTTTGGTGAGGAATTATCATCTTTTGGATGGTGTGAATGAATTTCTTAACTGTATGACATTTTGATTTGAATAAGAACCAGAGATAAAACTGAACACTCATCAGAGATGATTTTATTTACTAGGACCTAAACTGTCTATTTTAGATATCCAGTACTTCAGAAATAGAACTCTCTTCTGGCTTTTGTCATAAATGGCTGCCTGTCTGCTTGCTATAAAGTTTGCTTTGCTCTTACACTTACCCTTTGATCAAAGTATTTGTATTGAAATACAACTTTGTAAAAATAAAATATTCTACTACTTGAGTTAAAAAAATAGCCGTTAAGGGAGCTGGCATTCTTGTGGAGTTTTGATGTATTGTCCCCTGTGGTAGAAGAAAACATTTTAATGTAAAATAAAATGATTTTTTCCATTTCTAAGAATTAAACTTAGTGTTCAAGGAATCTTCAAACAGTTACAATTGCTGAGTAGAAAATGAATTTTAAATTGGGTGTCTGGGGATGGAGAATGTGAGAGGGAGAAAGTATGTCAGAACAAAAGAGGGCAGTCAGCCTGTCAGTTGTTTGGGTATTGTTAGAAAATATTCTGAGGAACAGAATTAATCTACATTTGGAAAGGCAGGGATTGGTCATGGATAGGCAGCATTGATTTGTGAAAGGGAGATCCTGTCTGTCAAACTTGATTGAGTTTTTTGAAAAGTTGACTAAATATGTCATGTAGTTGATGTGTTTTACATGGATTTTAATTAAGTCCTTTGGCCAGTCCTTTGGCAGGCTGGTCCAAAGGGTAAAAGAGTTCATGGGATCCAAGGAAAGTTGGCAAACTGCATCCAAAATTGGCTTGAAAATAGGAGGCAAGAGGTGATGGAGGGATGTTTATGTGATTGAAAGCTTGCGACCAGTAGTATTAATGCTGGGACCTGTGCTGTTTGTTATGCACGTCAGCAACTTGGGCGTGAATGCAGAAACTATAATTAATAGGCTTGCAGAATATGCGAATTGGTAGCATTGATAGTGAGGATAGTCTCAGGCTGCAGTCTGGTATTGATGAACTGGTAAATTGAGTGGTAGATTGATTTTAATCCTGGTAAGTGCAAGGTGATGCAATTGGGAGGTCCAAAAAGGGAAGGATAAGCACAACTAATGGTAGGTCCCTAGGTAATACTGAGAAACAAAGGACTCTTGGTGTACAAGTCCACCGATCTCTGAAGGTCTCAGCACAGATTGATACGGTGGTGAAAAAAGCATAGGGATTCTTCTCTTTATTCGACAAGGCATGGAATATAGGAACAAAAATGTCTTAGTACAGATTTATAAAACATTGTTTAAGCCGCACATAGAATACTATTCGCGGTTCTGGTTGCCATGCAATCTGAAGAATGTTATAGACAATAGACAATAGGTGCAGGAGTAGGCCATTCTGCCCTTCGAGCCTGCACTACCATTCAATATGATCATGGCTGATCATCCTCAATCAGTATCCTGTTCCTGCCTTATCTCCATACCCTTGATTCCACTATCCTTGAGAGCTCTATCCAACTCTTTCTTAAATGAATCCAGAGACTGGGCCTCCACTGCCCTCTGGGGCAGAGCATTCCACACAGCCACCACTCTCTGGGTGAAGAAGTTTCTCCTCATCTCTGTCCTAAATGGTCTACCCCGTATTTTTAAGCTGTGTCCTCTGGTTCGGGACTCACCCATCAGCGGAAACATGTTTCCTGCCTCCTGAGTGTCCAATCCTTTAATAATCTTATATGTCTCAATCAAATCCCCTCTCAGTCTTCTAAACTCAAGGGTATACAAGCCCAGTCGCTCCAGTCTTTCAGCGTAAGGTAGTCCCACTATTCCAGGAATTGACCTCGTGAACCTACGCTGCACTCCCTCAATAGCCAGAATGCCTTTCCTCAAATTTGGAGACCAGAACTACACACAATACTCCAGGTGTTGTCTCACCAGGGCCCTGTACAGCTGCAGAAGAACCTCTTTGCTCTATACTCAATCCCTCTTGTTATGAAGGCCAGCATGCTATTAACCTTCTTCACTACCTGCATGCTTACCTTCATTGACCGGTGTACAAGAACACCCAGATCTCTTTGTACTGCCCCTTTGCCTAAGTTGATTCCATTTAGGTAGTAATCTGCCTTCCTGTTCTTGCCACCAAAGTGGATAACCATACATTTATCCACATTAAACTGCATCTGCCATGCATCTGACCACTCACCTAACCTGTCCAGGTCACCCTGTAATCTCCTAACATCCTCCTCACATTTCACCCTGCCACCCAGCTTAGTATCATCAGCAAATTTGCTAACGTTATTACTAATACCATCTTCTATATCATTAATATATATTGTAAAAAGCTGCGGTCCCAGCACTGATCCCTGCGGTACCCCACTGGTCACTGCCTGCCATGCTGAAATGGAGCCGTTTATCACTACTCTTCATTTCCTGGCAACCAACCAATTTTCAATCCAAGTTAGTACTTTGCCCCCAATACCATGTGCCCTAATTCTGCTCACTAACCTCCTATATGGGACTTTATCAAAAGCTTTCTGAAAGCCCAGGTACACTACATCTACTGGATCTCCCTCATCCATCTTCAGAGTTACATCCTCAAAAAAGTCCAGAAGATTAGTCAAGCATGATTTCCCCTTCATAAATCCATGCTGACTCTGACCTATCCTGTTACTACTATCCAGATGTGTTATTGCACTGGAGAGGAGATTTGCCAGGGTGTTGCCTGGGATGAAGAGTTTCAATTATGAGGTGAGATTGACTAGGCTGGGTTTGTTTTTCTTAGCATAGGAGGCTGAGGAGGAATCTGATTTAAGATGTACAAAATTGAGACGCATAGAAGACAAAATCTTGACAATCTGTTCCCCCAGCAGATGTGTTTAAGACCAGAGGGCATAAGCTTATGGTGAGGAGCAAGTAGTTTAGAAGAGATCTGTGAAGAATATTTTACACAGCAGTAAAAATGCAGAACATTTTGCCTGAGAGGATGATGGAAGTCGATATTCTCACAACTTGGGAGAAGCATTTGAATGAGCATTTAAAATGGCAGGGTGCAGTAGGTTATCGACCAAGTGTAGGAAAATAGGATTAGCGTAGCTTGGTGTTTGTTGTTTTCCCTAGACGTGGTGGCCCATAGGGCTAATTTCTAAAGTGTATGACTCTGAGTCTGTGCCAGTATCTATTTAGTTAGGTCTAAAAAGAATCTCATTATGTGAGGCTTATGTTATAGGCCAACCTATTGGAAAAGATAGAGGACTAAATTTTCAAGGTAACTAGACAGGTTTAAACTTCTTATAAGTTAATTATAAAGTGCTTTAATTATCTCAACACCAGTTGCATTAGTAATAGTGTTTAGGGCAGAGAGAGAGAAAAGTTTCTGAAGTGTGCTGAGGAGAATTTTATAGATCATTAGGTTTTTGGTCCAATGAGAAAGATGTCATTGCTGGATCTGGATCTGATTCTGGTGAATGAAGTAGCTCAGTCATAAGGGGAAGATTTCAGGTGATTATCTTCTGACTACAAATCAAGAGCAAATAGTTTGGGTATATTCTCACACTGGGTAAAGGACCAACAAAGCCAGCGCTTCCTGGATGGCAAGATATACTGAGTAAGCTGAAGCAGAAAAATATGTATCTGATGAATCTCAGTTGATACAGGTTGGAATGAATTTGAATACAGAAATTTTGAAAGAACAGTGAAATATGAGGAGAGTGGTATAACTAATGTGAAAGGAAAGAAATTTTAATAGTAGAAGTATGGTAAAAGGAGGAGTGAGGCTTATTCAAGGAGACAGGCCAAGAATATCTGTCTGATTGCACCTTACTTGGATAGTTCGTTGGAGATCAAACCCTGCTCTTTTTGGAGTTGTCAAAAATTAAAATAGGCAGATTGCCCAAATTACCCAGGTTAATTTTGTTTCTATTGTTAAGAATAACTGTTTGTTTATAAATAAATAAAAAGATTCTAGCTACAGCTAAATAATGATGAATTGTCTGCATATAACTTTAGTAGTTAAAACGCAATGCCCATAGATGTACACATGTGGGAAAAAAGGTTTTGTAGGTTGAGGAAAATACGGGAAATCAGTGGTCCTTGTTCACAGAATATGCTGAGATGACTTATGAGCTGATAGTATGCTGCTTTTCTGTTGTCTTCTCAAGATACTTTCACTTATTTGTATGAGTCACAGACCCATCGCTACTTGTCGCTAGCTAAATCTCCATTTGTACACACACTCTCAGCTTGTCTACACCTTTTCCCTACTGTTGCTTCAGCCAGTTGCTGTGTAAACAGTGCGTACAATGAGTGTCAGTTTACTTGTTTTCAAAAACATGCATAATCCTTTGGCAATCCCTGACTTTAAATCAGTTCCTTCTTCCCCATTTCAATCCATAATTTAAAAATAAGAGACCGTCTTTACCAAGAAAGGAGGTGTTACCAAAACCATTGTTTTGTTTTAAAATGCTGGTTATTAAGATACTGATGAAGCTAAGAAAACCTTGGCGCTTTTTGATGAAATTACAGGGTGAGTTATTGAATGCAATTTGGTAGATGTAATGTCTGTGCGTTTCCAAAATGCATTTAAAATCTGATGCATAACCAGTTTATCAGCAAAGTTAAGCCCTTGGAATAAAAGGAGTATTGGCAGCATTGATACAAAGATGCATAAGTAAACAAAATAAAGTAAGTGGATGTTTTAAGTGGGAATTGAATGATAATCTGAAATAAAATTTGCAAGAGTATGAGTGAAAATACAAGAGAGGGGCCAGTTAAATTGCTCTGAGTTTGCATTGACATGTCAGCTTAACAGCTGCCTCTATGACCATTTTTCTCATCTTTATTCAATATTAGTTTTCCCTTTTGATCATGCACCTCTTTTTAAAATATACAATATCTGTGATACTAAGCACATCTGATAAAACTTTGAATTTGCAATCTCAAAGGTTCTTTAAATTATTTTGTGGTATTTATAGCTGGGATAACAATGAGTTGGAGAAGATGAGCCCATGGGACATGGAGTCCATTCCTGATGATGGTAGGACACTTAAATTAATTTTGATAGTATTGTGTTGAAAATGCATATAAAACAACTATGTAAAATCCCTTCACTGTTCTTTGCATATCTGAAGTAAATAATTTCACTTTAATTGATTTAAGTAATTTTCCCCTATTTGCGTGAATTTTGGTCAAGGTTAAGAGAAATTGAGCAATTGTAGAATGTTTTCTCAGATAAAATCTAATTTTTGAAATTCTCTGATTACATTGTTCATTTTTGACATAGCAGTTAGTCTATTTAAAAGTTAATACTTCACAAATAGATACACTGAGAGCAGTCACAATTTTGTACACCTCTGCAGCGTAGAATATTTTTATTATAAAGGAGCTAGAAACCGCTTCCTACAATCATTTTGTTGCTTCTCAAAAAAATGCAAGACATCCATCTTTTTAAAATCAATATTGTTTGATTTTACAGCTACCTACCCTGAAGAAATTGGTGCCAGTGTCCCTGTTACTCCAGAAGAACTGAAGCGCCTGTTATATAAACCTCAGGAGGGTGAATGGGGATCTGGTTCTGCAGATGAAGAACATAAGCGTATCATTCAGGGAATCAGTCAACTGATGACACTTGGTAATTGCTCACTGCAGTTATCTTCAATTTCAAATTATCGCCAATGGCTATTGTGTAAAGATTCAGTTTCTATTATCGTTTAAGTCAGATATTTGGAAAATGAATCTTTTAGAAAAACCAAAGAAGTGCGAAGTGTGTAAATTTAATTTATTCTCCAGAAATAGCTGCACCATTCTCTGCTCCTGTGGATCTCTGTGCCTATCCGCTGTATTGCACTGTGGTTGCGTATCCAACAGACCTAAGCACCATCAAGAAGAAATTAGAAAATGGGTTTTATAGGTGAGTTATCATTTCTGCTTCACGAAGGAGGTTTTCTTCGATTCTTTGCATTTATTCTCCAATCCTAATTACAATGTATAGGCGGTAGTGGAAACTTCCACTTTAGCGTGTTGTGTGGGACCAGAATCATGTCTAAACCAGGGTAGTGAAAAGGGTAATGGATTTCTTATTTGAGCGACATTATTGAACAAATTACTAGATTGGTTGAATTCCGTTTCGGCTGGATTTTGAAGTCAAATATGATGTGAATCTATGACCCTTGAGTACCAGTCCGTGACAATAATTTACATCAAATATTTGAATGGAATTGACCTGTTATGTTGTGAAATGTAAGAAGCTTAGAGACTTTTTCCTCTCGCTGTGGAGCAAAATAGGAGTTAAAAATGTAAAGCTGGGACTGGCTTCATATTATACACATTTCAGTCATAGCCAAATATTTGAAGTATCAAGTGCTGAGTAGAGCACATACCCAATGTGATGGTGTTCAGTTCCAATGCAGGATGAACTTCTGCAACCAAAACCTTTATCTGAATTCCCTTTTCGTCTTCTGTAATATTTTTAATAGAGACATGAACTTTCTGGATTCTGGTCTTTTTGTTTTCCCACCACGCATTTGCATTGTTTCTCAAGTTTTCTAATGCAAGCTTAAGAAATTGATTGTCAAAAACTTTTCTCACTTTACGGTCTGTACTGATAGAACTCATCTGCCTCGTGTGTTGGGAGATAATTTTTTTTATTTGCTTCAGTGACGTGGGCAAGCAACATTTTATTGCCCACTTCCCGTTGCCCTTGAGAATGTGGTGGTGTGCTGGTTTTTGAATCACTGAAGTACACAATGGTTGCTCCTCAATGCCCCTAGAGGGAATTCTAGAGTTTTATCCAGGTGAGTGGCTTGGAGGGGAACCTGTTCCCAGGTTTATGCTACCCTTCTAGATAGAAGTGGTTATGGGTTTGGAAAGTGCTGTCTAAGCATCTTTGAATTTCTGCAGTGCATCTTGTAGATGAATAACACTGCTGCAACTGAGCATGAGTGGTGGAGGAACTGAATGGCACCACATCCACAAACAATCAAGTGGATTGCATTGTCCTGGATGATGTCAAGCTTCTTGAGTTTTTTGGAGCTGCACTCATCCAGGCAAGTGAGCAATATTCTATCATTTTCCGGATCTGCACCTTGTAGAAGGTGGACACCGTGCAGCGAGTCAGGGAGGTGAGTTACTCACTGCAGCATTCTGAGACTCTGACCTGCTCATGGTCAGTGTTTATGTGGTAAGTCCAGTTGGGTTGCTGCTCAGTCGTAATCTTGAGGATGTTGATAGTGAGAGATTCTGTGATGATGTTTTTAAATATCAAAGGGTGGTGGTGGTTAGGTTCTCTCTCAATAGAAATGTGATTGTTACTTGCTACTTGTTAGTGCAAGCTTGAGTATTGTCCAGACTCGTTGTATTTGGACATGGACTGCTGCAGTGTCTGAGGAGTTATGACTGGTGCTAAACATTTATGCAATCATTGGCAAACATCCCCACTTCTGACCTTTACGATGGAGGGAAGGAAGCAAGCAGAGTGGCACAGCGGGAGCATGCTGGGCTCATAACCTAGAGCTTGGTGGATCAAAACTATCCTCTGCTATTTGCTTGTTCCTATTACCACTGCAAATGTGCATGTGCTGTGCCTATGACTGTTGTTACAAGTATTTAGACTCTAGCTACAGCTACAGGGAAGCAGTTATAAACTGTCAATGAAAATGGGTTATGGGGTAGAGGGGAAAAACTGCAAAGACGGTTAAGTTGTTCCCAGGTCATATGGCTAAAATCTTTATAATTCTTCCACTGGCCAGTATATTGCTTTGGTCGTCTTTCTCCAGATGATTCCAATAACTGGTAAGGGACCCAAGGTGGCTGGTTCAATTGCAAAATCTGACTCATCAGTTAACCAGCTTACAACAACTTTTTCAGGTTTAAAGTTAAAATTAACTGTTGAACAGAGAGACTGCTTTTGAGCTGGAGAAGTCTTGAGTATCTCTAACTTTTATTCCCAGCTCCAGGCTGTTCAGTTACCTGAGAACTAATCATACAATTGTTGCAGGCAAAAGGTTTCTGTCAATGACTGGTTACCAATCCATAGACCAAGCAACTTCGTGTTGCTAACAAAAGTTGCATCATGCACCCCTTGACTCCAAGTTATCTGCAACTTGTTCAAGTAATTGTTTAAATAGTGCTTGGCACGGATGTCAGCTTATTTGCTTTCCAAACATACTGACAGACTTTCAAATAGTGATTTTAAACAATTATTTCTAATTTCATTCCACAATACTTTAAAAAGTACAAAAATGAAAAGACAGTCCTCAGACCAGATTTAAACTGTTGCTGGAAAGGAGGAAGACCACCTGATGTAAAGAATTTTGGGAGTACATGTAAATTATCAGCTTTTAGTATTGTTTGAAAATCTATTTAATTTATAGCACTTCTTTTCCTCCCAAGTCCAGGATATACATATGATGGCTCACAGCATAAGCCACATTGGAGATAGGTGGAGAGTTTAAAAAAAAATTGGAAATCATACAATTTCCTCTGCAATATGTACTCTAAGGATCTTAGTGCTAATACTCTGTTTGATTTATTTAGTCATTATACATCAAGTCTAATAATATAATGAATATACAGTGCAGTTTCCATAATATTAAAACATTATATCCTTCATCCAAGATGTTAGAGTAGAAATCATAATAAAAAAATTAATGACAGTAAATTTGATTTTACACCAATCACGCAAGACTTTAGTACCAACGTTTGCGTTGAATTGGATCAATTTAGTATTCATAAAACAGAAAATCCCAATTAAAGAGGGTTGTGATGTGCTAACCAAAGTATGCATACAAGAATGAAAAAGAATCATCAAATCAGAAGTAGGTCGACAGAAATAACTACCTATGATATAAAAGTGAAACATGAATAATCAGTCTAAACATTGTTTTGAATTAGCTTAAAATAGCTGGTTGAAATTTACAGCGCAACTTAATATTTATTCTTACGATTAGAAACACAAAGAAGCAAAATATTGTAGGTAATCTTATTCTTATTTGTATAGTTAGTTATCCACGCAATGTTGTAAATGTTGTATTTTGGTTGGGGGCAAGAGAACCTAAATCTGTTGTTGGGAGTAAATCAGTTGCAAAAGACGCAGTGAAAACTCTCAATAATACAATATGCAGATAAATGCTGCAAATTCAAAGCATCAAGGCATTGACACCTGAAATCCTCTGCCCAGCCCTCTGTTATCATTGTATTAGAATATTGTGGGCACTGAAGGATATCAGTCTCTCAATACTTTCTAAGGTGTTGATTTTAGAGTGTTCATGATCTAAATTAGGCAGCCAATAATTTAATATAATTTTCTGCAGATTTTTGAGAAGTAGTTAGACGTGGTACATTTGTATGACCTGTGATAGATGAGAGTGCTTTATTGATCCCGGAACCGTTCTGTCGAAGGGAGGAACAGAGGCAGCACACTCCTAAGCCCCAAATGTCCTGTTGTCTTTTGAGGTGGTCTCTGTTCCAACAGTCTTTGTTCTTCCCTCGGTCTTTCCTGGCCTTTTCTCAAGGAAGGTTATGTGGCTCATCTCCCTGGATCTTTTCCCTTCCTCCCCTCCTGTCCCTGTTAATATACTTTATCTTTGGAGACTGGTCATCAATGCTTGAAAGTTAGTTTTCATTCCTTTTAAGATTGAAACCTTCCGTTCTTTCAGTATACTGCATTGATATTGGAGTAGGGTAATGCCTAATAAAATATTTGATGTGATTCAAGATATTGATTCTGAAGATCTCTCCTCTGTTTCCTTGTAGAGTTTTTTTTTACATTTGGTGAAGGCTGATTACTAATGTGACAGTTAGATTAGATCTCATGCTACACTGAGGAAAATCAAATATGGTGTGTGGAGTGAGACAGCTTTAAGAGCCAAGCTAATTCTCAAGAGTGGGAAGAAATTGTGGCTTCCTGATGTTGTCTTGTTCCAGTACCCAGACTTCCAATTCAAGTGCACATTCTCTTAACCCTGGTGTGCTCTGTTTGGCGGATTAAGCCAGGAGTATTTGGCCTATAAAAAGGATCAGAGCTAAGACATGTAGGTAGATTCAGATCCATGCAAGAAGAGGATGTTCCTTCTGCCAGGCCCCATCACGGAGAGGTTAATTTGGGCTGTGCTTTTTCTAGACCGACACTTTAATGTAAGCAGTCAAAAGTTGGGAATGCAACTGTTCTTGTGTGTAGAATGTGTTTGTCTAATTTATTATTGTTCTGGTATCTGTGATTTATTTAGTGCTCTACAGGCAATCTCCTCCATTCCCCTGTTCATCTCAATTTAAGGAATAATTTTGATTGAGTTTGCTCAAAATATGAGGGTAGTATTTCTGAGTTTGATGTCAGTAATAATACTTGTTAGAAATTCTAATTTCTTTAATTCGCAGAATGGCTAGTCAGATAAACATCGTAAATTCTATGAAGCATTACCAAAATCTTTTTCTCAAAGCTTACAAGGCTCTTTAATTATTTTTATATATTTGCTCATGAGGCATGAAATCATAAAAAAATTGATTAGTGTTTTTAAACTTTTGTCAATCGTGGATATCCAGCTCCTCTTCAAAGCAGGACAGTTGTCTATAGGTTTTGTGACAGAGTTAACATTTCAGGTTGGCAACCTGTTTCTCTCAGGGGAAGGCCATTTGGCCCTCAAGCCTACACTGCCACTCAGTAAGATCGTGGCTGATTTGACTGTGGCTTCAGTTTCATTTTTCTGTTTACTTCACACAACTTTGATTCCCTTGTCGATCAAAAATCTGTCTCATACAATCTTGAATATATTTGATAGCTGAGCCTCAAACTCTGAAGTATAGAATTCTGAAGGTTAAGGAACCTCAGAATGAATTCTTCCTTATCTTCTTAAATGGTGAGATAACTTAACTCTGATGCTTTTGTCCCACGTAGTAGCTTTCCTCCATCAAGGGAACATCGTCTCTGCGTTGATCCTATTAAGTCCACTCAGGATGCTACACATTTCAATAAGACTCATTTTCTAAACTCCAATGAGTATAGGCCCAATATTATTCAGAATAAATGGAATCAATCTATTGCATTCTCTGAATTTCTTCCAATGCAATTAGTCTTCCTTTTAAATAAAGAGAAAAACTGTATGCAGTGGTCTAGGTATGGTCTCACCATATCTTGTACAGTTGTAGCAAGATTTCTCCAATTTTATGATTGATATTGCAAACAAAGAAGCCGACATTCCATTTGCCTTCCTAATTACTTGTTGTATTTGTAAGCTGCTTTTTTTATTCATTTGAGAACACCCAAATTGTTCTATCCTGTAGAATTCTGTAGCTTTTCTTTACAAGACAAGATACGATTTTGTTATTCTTCATACTGAATTGAAGAGCCTCATATTTCATATGCTCTAGTTGATGCTTTTGCTTTTGTTGCCCACTCAATGTGTTCGCAGCTGTCCTCCCAGCTTGTTTTCTGATTTATCATTGTAAGGTCAACAATGCATACAATAAAAAAAAACAAAGAACTGAGAGTGTTGGAAATCAAGCAAACACACAAATTGTTGGAAAGCTCAGCAGGTCTGACAGCTGTGGAGAGCAAGCAGAGCCAAATCCACAATTCATATTCTTCACAAGAATATTTTTGGATTTTTTTTTCTCAGCTTTACAGAATGCAAAAAGCCACATTGTACACTACAGCAATGTCATGTGAGTTCTTGGTGCTACGTAGCCTGCTCCAAGCCAAATATCCATCATTATGTGCTTGGTTTCTAGATTTGATGTGTCAGAAATAATAAGTATTCCAGTAAACCTAATTTCATATGTTTAATTAGGAACAATCTCTAAAGGACAAATATGGTTGTCCATGCATTTATTCACTGTTAGAATTGCTGTGAAAATTGGACAAGATAATCAAGCCAACTCATAAGGAGATTTTGGTGACAATTATTACTGTCACAAATCCAAGCTGCACTGTTGTGTTGACCGTTCTGTTTCCTTATTTCTCTATACTATACCTGGAGCTGAGTGGACAAGTTGCAGGTTTATGATAATGTAACTGAGAATGATATTTATTGTAATTCATTGCACACCCTACCTCACTGAGAGCAGCAGATTGACTGTCATGACAGGATGTAAAGATGTGCCCTGCCAGTGCACAGGCCCATTCTTTGTTCGTGCTATGTCTGTATCATCTTATTGGGAGTATATTTCTTTCATTCAAATTACTTGTAAATGTGCTTAATTGTACTATTCCATTCATATGGACACTCTGCCTGGGATCATAGTCTGTCTGTCTTCCATGTTCTCCACATGATATTTCCCACTGTTGTTTTGATATTAGGGAAATGTCATTTTACGTTTAATCTTGGTCATTTGCTGTTTGGCCCAGCTTGTTGACACATGATTTATAGATATGCCTGGTGCTGCTCCCTTTCTGCTCTCCTGCGCTGTTCATTGAATCAGGATTGATCTCCTGGCTCAATGGTGGATGTAGAGTGGGAAAATACCCACCAGAAGTTAAAAATTGTGTCTGAATGCAGTCCAACAACGCCTCATGAATAACCAGTTTTAAGTTGCTAGATCTTTTTGAAATCTCTTTTGTTTATAAGTGCAACGTTAACAGTAGGAGGGTAACCCAGCATATTATTAAGAAGTGGTGGTCGACACTCCTCTGATAATTAAAACCAAAAAACCTGGACCTCTCCTCATAATCTGATAAAGAAATGTGACAAGGGGTATAATCTACTTCTCACCCCCACAACCTGTTATAAAGGAGTGGTTAAATGAAATGAAATCCTTTCACTCATTCTATAATTAACTGGTAACAAACTGAACAATCCTCTCCAACTACCTATTCCTGAATAAAACAAGCTTCTGTTGGTAAGCTATTTCAATAATACAGGTTCCACTTGTATAAATCCAGATAATAAGAAAACAAAAAATTAAAATTGATCTCTCGAAGTTCACACAGAATGTGTCTTCCAGAATGCTGCTCGTTCTTTCTGCTGATTCTGTTCGGGATGTTTTCTGTCATTTTGTCAAGAGAATATTCGTTAAATGTGCCTCGCACTTTTATAGATGGTACTTTTTAAGAGTGTGTGGAGATTTTTTTGTGAGACACGAGTACTTCTTTCTTAGATGGCAGGTTTGCTCTCTCTTTAGATGATTGTTGGCTTTCCCTCTCTATCCAGTTGCCCTTCTGTTATATACTCCGAATGACACATCAAATTCTTATAATATGATTAGTTTCAGGTTGGCAATACCATCAGATTTGAAATTGATTGGTCCTTAATTTATAAAGGCACTTGGAAACTTAATTGGCTAAATTTAAACTGTTGTCTGGATTAAAAACTGCTGCTTGACCTGCTAACTATAAATAGCTTTTTGATACAATGTGTCAGTTCGAGGGCCTGCAGCTGCTTATCCGCACACCCCCTTTTAAAGGGATGTGGCAATGCTTTCCCCCATTTTATAGTTTTACCTTTTTTTTAACATAGCAACTTCATGACAATATGCTGTCAAAATTGGAAGCAACTGCATCAGATAACTTAGTGAGAATGAGGTCAAGTACATTTTTTTTCAAGTGAATGTTCACAATACCTGTTGCATACCTATGTCCTTTAAGGCTCAGTCAGTAGTGGTGCTCCCTCATTCAGAGTATAGTCTGTACCTTTGCCACACTTAATGCTTCTTCCAACTTGTGCACAATTTTGAGGAATACCAATTCATCAGCTGAGGAGTGGGACAGCAGGTTGTAATCAGGAGCTTTCCTTGCCCATGTTTGACTTGATTCCATGAGATTTCATGAGGTCCTGTTACTTCACCGAGTAGATCACACTTTATCATCACCTCTAGACTTTTCTAGATTTGCCAACAGTTTCCTTCCTTTCAAACCACTTCCTTCTTTCTTCTGACTAAGTTTGCTGTGATTGGAATTAGAATATAAGAGTATTAAATCAATATGTTTGATTTTATTTCTTATCAATGAATTGCAGTGAAATGGAAAAATAACACTTGTGACAAGTGACTGGTACATTTCAATGTAGTTGTGGATTCTGCTGAATTGATGGTGGATGCCCTATTAACTTTTTGACTTCTGAATTCTAGGACTGTTTCTGCCCTGATGTGGGAAGTAAGATATATTGAACATAATGCTAGGACTTTCAATGAGCTTGACAGTCCTATTGTCAAGTCTGCCAAGTTAATTACAGATACATTACTTCAGTTCATTGGGTGAGTTGATTTTTTTTCAAACTTTGAGACTCTCTGGAAACTTTGCTGTTCATATGAATTGATTTTATATCATAGTTTACCAATTATCCTTTTGATATTTATAGGGACCAGAGCTGCACCAATATGTTCGAGCTGTATGAAAAAGTTAAGACAGAAGAACTTAGCAGTGATGAAAATGACAAGGTAAAAGATCTACACTATGTTAGCATCAAAAATGCCTTGAGTGCAGGTTCATAGTTCATTGAAAGTGGAGGTGCAGGTAGATAGGATAGTGAAGAAGGCATTTGGTATGCTTTCCTTTATTGGTCAGAGTATCAAGTATAGGAGTTGGGAGGTCATGTTGTGGCTGTACAGGACATTGGTTAGGTTACTTTTGGAATATTGAAAATACTTTTGCAATTCTGGCCTCCCTCCTATAGGGAGGATGTTGTAAAACTTGAAAGAGTTCAGAAAAGATATATGAAAATGTTGCCATTGTTATAGGGTTTGAGCAATAAGGAGAGGCTGAATAGACTGGGGTTGTTTTCCCTGGAGCGTTGGAGGCTGAGGGGTGAGTTTAGAGATTTAGAAAATCATGAGGGGCGTGGATAGGCTAAATGGACCGAGTCTTTTCCCTGCAGTAAGGGAGTCCAGAACTAGAAGGCATAAGTTCAAAGTGAGTGGGAAAAGATTTAAAAGGGACCAAAGGGGTGACTTTTTCACATAGAGGGTGGTGCATGTATGGAACAAGCTGCCAGAGGAAGTGGTGGAGGCTGGCACAGTTAAAACATCTAAAAGATGTCTGATGGGTAAATGAATAGGAAGGGTTTAGAGGGATATGCGTCAAGTGCTGGCAAATTGGGGCTACATTCTGATAGGATATCTGGTCGGCATGTGTGAGTTGATTGGAAGGTGCTGTTTCTGTGCTCTGTATCTGACTCTCATCTCTAAGTACATGTTGCCTGAGTAAACTTAATCTGCAAAACAAGTCAATATAATTAAAAGCTTCCTTTAGAACCACATAATTTTTAAACTTTTTTTCTTTCAAATAAATCTAGGAAATAGCTGCAGAACTAGATTCTGATGCTCCAGGAACCTCCTCGGACACAATAGTGAGTATAAAAGTGCATACCTGTTGAAAATTTCAGTCATACTTGCACTGTTTCCTGAGGTTGGTTTTTCTGTCATGACAGTATACAATTTTTTTTTTGCCTATTATTCTGTACAATATTTTGCAACCTATTCTTGTAATGTAGCTGCAGCTAAGAATTTTCAGTTTCCCCTATTCATTATAATTTTGCTTTAAAACATTCTCACCTATTCTTCCTTTGAATGTAGCAACTGAACTAATATAAAAGATTGATAATTGTATGCGTTATTACTCCTGATAACAGTTAGATAAAAGCAGTTCCATGTGGCCAGGGCATTCTCATTCTTTGCTCATGCTGTTCCTTTGTCCCTTCACTATGTGAGAGACATAGCTGCATGTGACTGCCTTCTCAGGAAAGCTGGGTTCCAAATGTAGAAGAACTGTAACAGTGACTCCACATTATGCCTATTTCCAAGGGTGGTGTATTTATAAAATCAATGCCATGCTAACTGGTTTAATAGTTTATCAGTAAAGTAAAATCTTTTCTCCCTCCCCCATCTCCCCCTACCCCTCCTGCTCTCAATCCTCCCCAACTAATAAAAATTGCCTTTCGTTGAATCTATTCTCTTTACGTTAGCATCGGCTCCCAAGGCAGTTGAACAGAAGGCCTGTGTTCAGTACTGATGCGAATGCTTGGAAAGAGCAATGCAGAGAATTTCTGAACCTCATGTTCCAGTGTGAGGACTCTGAACCTTTTAGACAGCCAGTGGATCTCTTTGCATATCCTGTAAGTAGTGCATTTTCTTAGATTGTTACATTTTAAAATACACATCAGCTTTCTTTTTGAAGTTTCCGCTTTTAGGATGTGTCTGTAGCACTCAGGAGTGTCCTGTACCTTGAGTTTTTTTAACATGGAGTAATCTTTCTTACGAAGTAGGGCACCCTCCTCTTTTAATATTAGTAGAGGAGATATATTGCATTTAAAAGCATAAGATTTTTACTGAAACATTTGATTGAATATTTTGAGCACGTATTCCTAATTAGGTAAGTAAAACTCCTTCCTATTGAATGATTTAAAATATTACTATATAAAAAGTGGTAGTCTTGCATGACAGCAGCTGTTGGGCAGTAATTTCATGTTTTATTTTACATTGGTGACCCAGCAAGGCTAGGATTGTTCCAAAGCAAGTGTTGATCTTAAACCTATTTTGAATATTAAGATCAGAGCTGATTTTAAAGCATCATGGAATGCCACACTATCTGAGGAAGTCTTATTTTGCTTTGTGTTTAGGTGGTATGACTCCAGATTCGGATGGAGTTGCAGCAAAAATCATCCATCTTTTGACCGATTTTTGTCTCGGAATGTTTAGTGCCTTGTTTAGTATGGCCTAGTGTGGTTCAGTACTCTGACATGGCAGTGTCAACACATTAGCTGCAGTGGGAGACAGTGAGCTGACCAGGTGCAATATTCAGTGGCCTCAGGTTTTCTCAGCCATCGTCTTTGTTAGTTGAGTTTTTCTTTCTCCTCCCTTCTAAAGTCCCTCCAGCACTCAGTTCTTGATAGCTGTAAGCTTTGGCAGCTACGTTAAGTTTACACTGTTAGTATCTGCTATCTTAATATCTCACTTCCAGCTGTCTTGTTTTAGAAGATGTGGGCTTCCAACAGGCTGTATTGCAGTAACTGCTTCATCATACAAAGGTCTGTGTGGGTCTATGGTGTCATCAATCAATAAATTTGCCCAAACCAATATTAATGAATGCATGCTAAGTGAAGTTGGCATTTTTGTTCTTGCATGGGATGTTGGTGTTGATGGCTGGACCAGCATTTATCACCTAACTGCCCTTATGGTGATGGTGAGATACCTTTTTGAACTGCTGAAATCCATTTGGTGTACCTTTAGGGAAAGTGTTCCAAGGTTTTAACTCCGTAATGGGGAAGGAAAGGTGATCTTTTTCCCAGTCAAGATGGGGAGTAACTAGGAGTGGAACTTGCAGGTGATGATCCATCGTATCTGCTACCTTGTCCTTCTAAATGGGAGTGATCGTAGGTTTAGAAGGTGCTACCTGAGGAGCTTTGGTCAGTTTCTGTAGTGCTTGTAGATAGGGGACACTACTGTTAGTGAGTGCCTGTACTGGAGGAATGGATGTGGTGCCAATCAAATGGGGTGCTTTGTCCTGGATAGTGTCAGTCTCGAGCCAGATTATAGTCTAATTTATTAATATTAATAACATCCAGCAATACCTTGTGTCATCACATTGACAATAAAACGCTAGTATCCTGGGCCATGACATTTATATGCTGTCAGCCAAAGCAGACTGCTTACAGACATTAGTGTCCATGCATTTGAAAATGTTCCTCCCATAGAATACATTTGGCATAACTCAACTCTCAGAAAAGGGCTTAACATACTTTTTTGACTCCGGCAGCTTAAGTAAACTACTGTTCATTTGGTCAAATGCCTTGGTGAGATTGGAGGCAGTATGTAATAATCGCCTTTGTTCATGACATTTGTCAGGTAGCTACCAGACTGAGAACATCATGTTAATTGTAGAGCTTCCTGTTCTGAAGTCAGATTGGGATTCAGGGTAGTTATGTTCAGCCAGGATTTGCAGTCTGATCGGAGTAACATAGGCAATACCTTTTACAATGTTTCTGCAAGAAGATGCCTTGAAAGCTATTGCTATTGCTGCAGTAGCCTGCCTTGCACAGAACTGTAGTCTTTGAATTCTACAAACCTGTGCATTGTCCTCTTCCAGCTAAGAAATTTGTGCAGATGCTGCATGAGTATGGTTTTCCATACTTGATGGATTCAGGCAGTATAGCATCAGCACCTCGAGTTTTGCTAGTGATAGGTAAGTTGCAACCTCTTATTGATATTAAACCAGAGATTGAATATTAAGGCAAAGTAAAAGGCTACTTATGGAGTGACTTCACATTTGGTCGAGGATGTGACTGCCCAATGTATAACTATATCTACAACTCCATACAACTTAATTTATTAAAACTGGTTTGTTCAAATTTGATCTTAAAGAAATTGAGTTCTTGAAGTTTGATTTTTTTCCGTTGAATTTGAGGAGAAAATCTGTACTGGGAACATGTATTGCTTAGTTGATGGAAATATTTCAACCTGTCAGTTACAGTATGTGTTCATTCCATTTTTAGGACTATCGCGATATCATCGATGTTCCAATGGACTTCAACACTGTAAAAGAAACACTAGAAGAAGGAAATTATGAAACCCCTTTGGAGTTCTGTAAGGATGTTCGGTTAATATTCAGCAACGCCAAAGCCTACACACCCAACAAGAAATCAAGGGTAAAAAGAATAATTTCTTTTGGAAAGGATTGTAAGACATTTGATTTACTGTTGACCTGTTCCTCATTGGGAGACTAGTTATCAAAAAGTATTGACATCGAGGAACATTTTTAAAGTTTGTTTTGTGATGAAGGTAAATGGTTAAAGTTCAAATTTTAATATTGACCAAATTTGTTTCGTTGGTAGAATATTTTAACAAGTTGATTCATTGGTGTGTAAAACCAGTATGATGTAATGTGGTGAACATTGTGACATCTGTCAAGTAATCTGTTTCTATAAATTTGAGGTGGCTGTTCACCAAACAGGGCAATAGGAAACAGTAGACAGTACATCAAACCAAAATATTTTCTGGTCCTGCCAATTTATGAAATAAGTCTAATTTTATTATGTGGCTGTTATGTTGACAATCAACTCTGCAACACATTTGACTTGCATCAACAAGTTTAAAGGAGAGTAAACATGAGTCACAATGCACTAATTAGACTTTTTACTTCCATATTTTATGAAATTTAGTAGAAAATGTCAGGATGCAGCCAGCAGGATTTTGATTTTCCTCTAACTGGAATAAAGTATTATAAATTACATGATCTATTTATGGTTACAGATATACAGCATGACACTCCGGTTGTCTGCCTTATTTGAAACGCAAATTAAAAGAATAATTTCAGACTACAAGTCTGCCTTGAAGTGCCAAAAAAAGAGTAAACCACGACAGAAGTATAGAAAGAGGTTCAAAAGCAGCAGCAGCAGCAGCAGCAGCAGGAGCAGGAGCAGTTCTCGGTCTGGCAGCAGGAGCAGTTCTCGGTCTGGCAGCAGGAGCAGTTCTCGGTCTGGCAGTGGTTCATGTTGCAGTAGCAGAGCACCCAGGTAAAACAGTAAGCATGTTTGTGCCAAGTTCCTATCAGTGTGTTCTATCATGACATGTGCATATTTTCTGAAATAAACATGAGAGTCTTTGTGTGATTAGCTGTAGTGTATGATTAAAGAAGAAAAATCAGTTGCTTTTTCTGATAGACCACATTCCCTGCTTGTCTGACAACAGTTTGCTGAAGGCAATGCCCACAGCATTTTAGCTGACTTCTGTTGTGAAATCATGCAAATTCCAGACCTATTTATCAGCTAATTAAGTTGCAGATCACTTGGGCAAACCTAATGTTTGATTTTCAAAGCTATATAATTCCTCACATTTTGGAATATGTGTAGCTTTTTAGATGTAAATTTTTTTTGAGTCGGAGATTTTGACTTGAGAATCGAAGGGAATGATGAATTGATTAAAGTCTTGATAAAATTCGAATTGATATCCAAGGCGATTATGAGATTCAAAGCAATGATAACTTATATTGTGTCCTGTACCAAAATTTAAAACTTTGAGCATTTCACTTGTAAGCTAAAAATAGGCTGGTGATGAAATCATTTTAAACTCAGTCCACATTTTCCACATCTCCGGTGATTACTTGTTTGTGGTGGCTTCCATATAAAATGAGGAAAGTTTGAAAGACATTTATGAAACTAAAAAAAAATGAACTGCGTTTATGTAGCACTTCTCAACACCGCCAGACATCTCAAAGTCCTTGTGGGGACGAAGTCCTGCCTTCATGTCGAGAATATACTTTAGTGCAATAGTAGTGCCATAGAACACGACATCACTCGGAGCACATCTAACAACTTAAGACTCTGCATCTCTGAGGATCTATGGACTGTCAACAGCAGCAGTGTTGTACTCCACAATCTGACCTGGCATATCCCCAGCGATTCAACTGTTGTGTAATGGAGAATGCAGGGGGTGCATGCCAAGAGTAGCAACAGGCATACCTAAAAATGAGGGATTAACCTGGTGAAGCAATTAAAAGTATTTTGCATGGCAAATAGCATAAGCAAGTGAAAGAGCTAAGCAATCTCACAACTAATCGATCATATCTAAGTTCTTCAGTCCAGCCACATCCGGTCATGAAAGGTGATGGACACGCAAATCAACTCTCTGGAGGAGGTGGTTTCACAAATATCCCCATCCTCAATAGACTAGCCTAACAAATCAGTCCAAAAGATAAGGCTGAAAGCGTTTACAGCAATCTTCAGCCAGTGAGTAGATGATCCATCTTGGCCTCCTGTGGTGGTCACCAGCATCACAGATACCAGTCTTCAGTAAATAACTTGCTCAGTAATGCCCAGTTTGGGTTCTGCCAGTTCCATTCAGATCCTGACCTCATTGCAGTCTTGATTCAACCATGGACAAAAGAGCTGCATTTCAGAGGTGAGGTGAGAATGACCGATCTTGACATCAAGGCTGCATTTGACAGAGTATGGTATAAAGGAGCCCTAGCTGAACTGGAATTTGGTATCAAGGGCAAACTGTTTTGCTGCTTGCAGTTGAACCTGACAGGTACAGAGATAGTAGTGGTTGTTTGTTGTTCCATCTTCAGAACATATCTATTTGACTTTTGAAGGATCATGTATTAGACTCGACCATCTTCACCTGCTTTACTAATGACCTTCCCTCCATTGTTGCATCAAATGGGGATGTTTGCCATTGATTTCTTAATGTTCAGCACCATTCACGTCTCTTCAGATATTGAAGCAGCCGGTGTTCAAATGTAACAGGATCTGGACAATATCCAAACTTGGGCTGAAAAGTGGCAAATAACATTCCCATCATACAAATGCCAAGCAATGACCATCTCCAAAAAAAATCTAACTATCGACCCTTGCATTGTTCGTGGTGTTACCATCACTGAATCCCTCTTTATCAATGTCCTGGAGATTACCATTGACCAGAAACTTAATGGACCTGCTACATAACAACAGTGGCTACAAGAGCAGGGCAGAGGCTAGAATATTTCAGTGAGTAACTCATCCCCTGACTCCCCATACCTTGTCCACCATCTATGAAGCACAACTTGAGAATACACCCCACTTGCCTGGATGTGTGCAAGACCAACAGCACTCAAGAAGCTTGAGAGCATTTAGGGTAAAGTCCACTTGATTTGCACCATATCCACAAACATCCACTCCCTCTACTACTTATACTGAGTGTCAGTGGTGTGTACTATCTACAAGATGCACTGCAAAAATTCACCAAACATTCTTAGCACCTTCCAAACCTACAACCTCATCCATATAGAAAGTAAAGGCAACAGATACATGGGGACGTCATCACCTGCAAGTTCCCCTCCAAACCATTTACCATCCATTACTGTCACTGAATCCTGAAATTCTTCTCATAAGGGCATTGAATATCAAACTAGTTTGTGACCTCAGCAATTCAACAAGGAAGCTCACCACCACCTTCTGAAGGGCAACTAAGATTGGGCAATAAATACCGGCCCAGCTAATAAAGTTAATGTCTCATGAGTGAATTTAAAAATAAACTTCACATCAGTGCAGTACTTTATTTTAAGTTGTCATACAGGAACTGCAGCAGCTTTTACTACACACAGTGAACTCCACAAGCAATAGTAGGAAAGCGGATGAGGTCTCTGTTGAAAGTCTGATCAAAACATGGCATCTCTGACAGTATGGCAAACCCTCATCACTCAAGCATTGATTAAAATCTCCAGACCTTTCATCAGTGACAATTTAATTCTAAGTTGATACAGTTCTGTGCTGTAATTTTCCAATCTTCCTTTCTCCCCATTTAAGTTACTTTGGATTGACATCAGATATAAAGCACTCCATTAAATGGTTTCATAGTTTTACATTGAATGCAATTGATAATTGTTCATACTCTTATCTCTATACTCTTCCTTTATGATTATTTACTATTCTCGTTCTTGCCTTTTAGCCTAGCACATGAACCAACAAACACTTCACCTAAGGCAGACCTGAATATCTTACCGTCCTGTTCAGTTAGAGCTATTTCATCAAGAACAACTCCAGGTGAGAGTTTTGAATTTGCTCAGAATTGCGAAGTATTTTAAAATCACCATGTGATTGATTTGTACAGGAATTCAGTTATCTAAGTTGGCTACATAGCTGGTTTGTGTTAGAGCAATGCCAATAGCTTGGGTTCAATTCCCGCACCAACTGAGGTTACCATAAAGCACCTGCCTTTTTCAGCCTCTCCCCTCACCTAAAATGCGTGACCCTTGGGTTTAACTACTATCACTTATTTCTGTCGAATGAGAGAGCAGCCATTCGGTCTATGGTGACTTTATCTTTACCTTTTTAATTTGTATACTTCAATAGGCAAAAATTTGTTTTTTGGGCAAGATCAACTATGAACATTGTGCAACAGTAACAGTTCAATGGGAGTTTTAAAGTTTTTGGTTACTTTGTTGTTCTCCCATCTTAAAATACTGCACTGACATGGAGGGCAAGGAAGTAGACATGGGATCTAAAAACTGAAGCAGAAGTTTTTAAAACTCTGAATGGACTGAATGCCGTGTAACTGGAGGTTAATTAAAGTGGCGTAGAAGGTGGTGAGAATGAGGAAAAATAACCAATTAAATTTGGTTAAAGGAATTCAGTAAGCGCTTGCATATAAGTAATACAAGGAAATTAAACTGCGTAGTTCAAAAGTGGTGCTGATAGTAGTAGAGAAGAGGGGTAACTTCATGGGGAAAAAAATTATGAAAGTGCCATTACTTCCCAAAAAATTTCAGTTGCAATAAGTTCATAAGCCTTTACAAATGTTCAGTTATGTTTTGGACAAATATACTTTTGTTCTTTTAAAGCATTTATAGTCCCATTTTCTGCAGCTTTCACTGTCTTATTAAATCATCTGTAACACCTGGATTTAGTTGTCATTGAAGCCTCATTTCTTTTGTTTAACTTGGTTTATAGAATGAATTTGTCTGCAATAACAGTTACTGTGAAACATTTCTCAGCTGCGATGTAGTTTATAAAATCCTTACAATGTGGAAGCAGGCCATTAGGCCCAACAAGTCTGCACCAACCCTCTGAAGAGTATCCCACCCCAACCAATTCCTTTACATTTTCCCTGACTAATGTAACCTGAACACTGGGCAATTTAGCATAGCCAATTCACCTAACCTACCCGATCTATGGATTGTGGGAGGAGAGCGGAGCATCTGGAGGAAACCCATGCAGATAGTGGGAGAATGTGCAAACTCCACACAAGCCCAAGGCTGGAATTGAACCCAGGTCCCTGATGCTGAGAGAGAAATAGCATGTAACCATTATAATATTGAACCATTTCTAGTTTTATTTAAGATTTCCAGCATGTGCAGTGTTGTGCTTTTTTTTAAAAAAACTTAAACATTTGTTGCTTTTTTTTTTCTTCTGCTTCTTCTCCGAATCCAAATTCTCAATCTTTATTCAGTAGAGTTGTTGGAATGTCTTTATTAAGTGAAGAAAGCAGCTTGTCCATCAGCTTCTCATGGCAATTAGGGATGGGCAAAAAGTGCTGGCCCTGTCAGTAATAATCAGTACTATGTGAATGCATTTAAGATTTGATTGCATGCTAGAGTGAGACAGCAACTCTTAATTTACTGAACTCTGTGCTAGTCGTGTTAACATGAGTGAGGGGACTAGAGAGCAGATCAATCTTCAAAGACAGTGAAAATTCATCCAGAGGCAATTACATTTTACCTGCCAACTGAAAGTAAATTAGCTGCTTTTTGTATTTTAAAAAAATCTCTTGCCAGATTTTGTTCTCCCCAGAAGATGTTTATTCTTTTTGGTAAACATGATAGTGAAGTTATCTATTATTCTCCTCTTACATCTCATTGTGTGCAGCCGTTTTTTGGTGTATATGACTTCTGCATCTCTAGCAGGAATTGCGAGGCAAATTTAGATTTTTAAAAATGCTTTCCTTCCCCTCCTTCATTGAAACCAGGTATGGTGGTTTATGCCATTATATTATTAAATTTTATTTTCCAGTTTTGGAAACAGAAGTTCTTCCAGTATCACTGAATGATGAAGTTGAGTATCTACAGCTGTCACCATTCCCTGAATGTGAAGTACAGAATAGGAGTGGAATTGGTTCAGTGTCTGGATCTACTGGAGTAACAGGAAATGCCCCTATGCCTACAGGGCAAGGTAGTGACAAATAAATGTGTCTTGTAGTTCAGCAAGTATGTAAGTGCTGAAGTGTGGTGGTTAAAAATGAAAATCTTTCTGTGATGTCTATTCTTCTACACGTTTATTCACTCATTTGCACTTACAATTGATTTTGCCACTGATAGTACGTCATTTTAATGCAGGCATCCCAATTGAGACTTTCTTTTATGTTTTGCTGGTCCAAGGGTTAAATACATCCTGAGAATTTGCAGGAGACCATACACACAACTATAGCAGCGTGGAACCATCTTCAGATTTTTCAGCTCAATGTTATTTCACTTGTATGATATTTAATTTGGAGTTTATAAATGCTTCTGGTTTTTTTCCCTGGGTCTTTTTACTCACCCTTGTGTTGGCCCATGAAATGTTTTTGAAATTTTGTCTTTCTGTATTTGGTGCTGGGGCTGATTACTCCTGCTGTTCTTGTCATATCTACTGCTATTTGCACCTAGATGCTGGAAGGGCTTGAATATGGCATATATGAACTCCAGGATGCCCTGGCTACCAGGCATGACCTCAACATGTTTGTTGATCTCTGTGGCAACAGACTTTAGGTCACCATTGAGGTCTTTGAATCACTGCCTCAGGATTCTCTCAGTTTCACCCAGAATTTTAAAGGCAAACCAGAAATCATTTGTAGATTGCTTCCCAAAGTTTTTGAAGCCACAGCCTGCACGTTCAGAAGAAATATTTTCTTTATAATTTGGATTCATGACACACAGAACTCATAAGATGTTGCAATGTATCCTACAATATACTGGAATGAAGTCCACCATTCGTCACTGAATACACATTTAGCCAATGGATGACTTTTATCAAATCTTTGTTCATGAAGGATTATTCATAAGAATAACTAGAGTAAGTATGAAGCATGGAAAGTGACTCTGCATATAAGCAAGCCCTGTAACATAAAGTTCTAGAGTGGTATTAATCCTCCAGGTGCTTGCATTTTATCTGCCATTACTCTCTTATTCTTCTACATAGGATTTACATCTGAGAAACTACCATTTAGTCCAACTGTCTATGTTTGCATTCACATTCCACATGAAGTTTCTCCCACTTACTTTGTCTAACTATTAACATATTATTCTATTCCTTTCTCCCTCATGTACTTATCCAACTTTCCCTTAAAAGCATTTGAGGTATTTGCCTCAGCTACTTATGTGGTAGCTAGCTGTGAAATTGAACCACAGTCTCGATAAATTTCTCCATCTTGCTTTTATTCCCAGACTTAGGCTCTGCTGCAAGTGAAAATACTTTCTGTACATGTGCTGGACAGACTCCAACCCCCCTCAACCTTTTAAATTTAGCACAACCAAAACTCCGCTACTTGATTATGCTGTCCTTGGTCTTCTACTTGATCATGCTGACTTACATTTGGTCCTGATCCCCAGTGCCTCAAAATTAAAATGGGTATGCTTCTATTTAAATCGTTACGTAGTCTTACATTTGTCATCCTTTGTAACTTAATCCAGTTTACGTTCATTTTTCTGGCTTTGTTCTCTGTTCACCTTACCATTGAATCATTTTTCCTTCGGGTGTCTAAAGTACAGTGCTTTGGAATTTTCAGCAGGTCTGGCAATATCTTTGGAGAGAAATCAAAATTAATGTTTCATATCCAGTGACCCTTCTTCAGAACACCTTCAAGGGATTTGCTAAGATTTTTCAGCAGTTTTTGGTTTTGTTTCTGATTTCCACACCTGTAGTTCTTTTGGGTTTTTTTATGCTTCAGAACTCTCAATTTTTCAGCTTTTCCATCTTCCCCTCCTGCTTTCAAAACCCAAGTCTTTGAATAAATTTCTCATCATCCTTTCTTAATCGTTTCTCTGGTTCAGTGTCCTTTTAACGCCCTACCTCTGTTGTTCTTTTGACCATTTAAACCCCTCTAAATTGCAACTGATTATTTCTGCTTTGTTCAAAGTTAAATCAGTTAGAATTATTTGGAAGTCTTTTGAATATGTTCACGTGCAGGATTTGTCGTATGTATGTTATAACAATCACCTATTTTCTAAAAAAGCTAAATGGCTGATAGAAAATCAGACCCGACAGCTTGTTCTTCTGTTTTGATAAAGTTGTTTCATAGCTAATCTTAAATGTATGGTCAGTCCAAGTGTTAATGCCTAGTCTAAAATGAATGAGTCAATTCATACTATTCAAAGTAAGCTTCAGGATTTATTACTCAGATGCTGCATTCTGCAATAGTTGGCATCAGGTCTCTTCACAGAACTTGTGGATGTAACAGAGGAGTCTGGTCAGATGCACCAGACGCAAGGTAAAATCTCTAGAAGATTCAGCCTACAAGACTATTCTAAGCTGAAGTTAAAAGTGTGGCAAGTGTAAAAGCCAAGTAATTATCTTACATATGTTACAGCTCCAAATTTGTCTTCTCTTTCAGATCACTTTTCAAATGGTCCTTTAGTTAATGGTCATGGAATACGTACTTCTGCAAAGAGGAAGGCGATGAGTGATTCAGAGGAAAGTAGTTTAGAGAATCCAAACATGGGGGAGATGGACGGCATTGCACAATTAGGTAGCAATGCATCAGCTAAATCTGGCCCAGGGTCTGAAAGTGGGTCAGAGTCTGTTCCTGGATCAGATAAAGACCACATTGAAGGCGATCACGATTATAGCAAGGCTGTGAGAAGAAAAACAACAAGGAAAGGAAATATAAAAAGCAAAGTAGTAAGGAGGAGGAGGCGGAGGAGGAAACGCTTCAGATTTTCAATACCAGCGAATAAATATAAACGGGCAAAACTATTAGATGATTGGTTTGATGAAGACGAATTGTGTGTTGATCGATTGAATAAGTGCTCCACAATTAGAACTAGAAACCAAGGTAGAAGGACAGTTTTATACAATGATGACTCTGATGACGATGGCTTTGTCCCAGCTGGTGAACGTCTAAACCTTGGTATGTCAAGATCGGGAAGAATGCGACGAATGACAGAAAAGGCTAAGGCAAGTCATTTAATGGGATGGAGTCACTGATCATAAAAGCAGAGAACATTTCAAACTGAACTTATTACATTCGTACTGCAGGGATATGATATGCACAATACATTTATTAATTTATGCGATGGGGTTGGGGGGAGCTGGTGTGAAGGGAGCCTTTCTTTTGTTGTGGTGCTGATCTCATTATCAAAATGCACTTCAGTCTTCCAAACTTGCTTACCATCTGCAGAATCCAACCTCAAAGGCAGTGTAGCCTTAATATATTTAAAGATTTCTCTGAAGCCACTGATGCGCAAAGTCACCAACAGTTATGTAATAGGAAATACTCATCTATTTGCCGTAACACCTTGAACATAACCTGGGCAGTGTTCCTGATCTTTCGCTTTTGATATGTCGAACACAGAATTTGTTTCAATTCTAGCCATAACCTCTTACCATACAGTAATAAGCGTATCCAAGTTTTTTGCACAGTTCTTCCAGTCTCAGTGGCAGCTATTAAAGGTTTACAGTATGAATATAATTTACACTAATTATGATTATGACTTATTTGATCTGCACTGGCTTTTTTTCAAAAATCAGGATTGAATTGTAATATATGTTACATGTGTTAACTTGTTTTTATTTTGAAGTTGAATTTAACTTCACTGGTAGATTTTGTCTTCCAGTGATGGAAATAATGAGCAAATAATGATTGGTGCCTTTGTAATATGCTGAATTTAATTTAATTACTTGAGTGATAATGATAATGTTTTGCTTTAACTCTGTACAAGTTGAGGAATATGAATTTCAAGCATTCTGAAATGCTTTTCAAATGTTTACACCCTTCAACATTTAAAAATACCTGTATTTTGTGTTTTAGCTTTTATGAATTTGCTATTTTATTGGCTTTCAGGCCCATATTTTGTATGCCGTCCTCCTTCAGCAAAACAAAATACAGCAAGAATTGTTTCATTGCTGACAATGCTATTCTTTGCTTATCTTTGTAATGTAACATATCTGATTTAATGTCACTTGTCAGGAGGCAGACCTTGTAATGGTGAATGACCACATCTAGAGCATCAACCAACAAGAAAATCTTTATAGTTTTTCCAAGAACTTGGATATGACTTCAAACTGCTTTCCGTCAAGAAAAGATTCCTAAGTCACTGTATGCTTTGTCTGCATAGCAGTTCTAGAGTTCTAGTTTCCCTGTCTTTTTGTCTGTCTCTCTTTCCCTGTCAGTGTGTCTCTCTCTCTCTTTTATTCTCTCCACCTCCCCCCCCCCCCCACCCCCCAACCATCTGTCTGTCTGTCCCTCTATTTATTTCCCCCTCTTTCCTTTTTTTTTTTGCTCTTCTCTACATCCTGAGGTTAGTAAATCCACAATTAGAGTTTAAACTGTTGGAATTGGATTGAAAATTGGACTAATGCCTTTCAACAGTGAAGAAATGCTTTGGGCGGTCTTGAATCTGAAGTCTTATTCTCCCAAATAAAGTATTTTCTTCATTTGTAATGTAAATCTGCGCTTTAAAAATTATTTTTTACAAACTAAGTACACTTTAAAGCATTATCATATTTATTTATTTTATGGCTGGTTTCTGTTCACATTTGACTCATCATTTTCTGTTTGTATGTATGTGAGTACTGAGCTTGATACGTGAAATATCTTGTTTATTTAGAGAGAACCAGCTATATTATGTTAATGTTCTGTAGGGAGAAGAAAATGATTACATGATTTTCTGAGAAAATCATAATGTTATCAGTGTATGTGAATACACCTTAGCAAATTCTACTAATTGCTTTTTCCCTACCGTTTGCATATGACATTAGCTTGACAGAGGTGCTGTAAAATTGTTTAAATGATTTTTCATGCAAAGCATTTCACTAAAGTTGCTTGAGGAACAATAACTTATGCAATTAAAGGTTGTACGGGACAAATCTGTAGTCCTGTTTATTTTTCTACAGAATCTGTGCATTGTGCACATGGCTTCATTATTTTGTATACATTATACAAATCTTTATAAATCAATTTGTTTTTTGTAAAATGGCCTAATTATGTCCGCACAATCAAAGGTTCAGTCTTGAGGAGTACATTTTAAAAATGTATATTGCTCACAGCAAGTGTTGAATTGCAACTCTAGTGAAATGCCTTATTAATTATTCTCCAAAGATTTGATGGTAGGAAGGTACTTTGAGTTTGTGTGTGTGTGTGTGTGGTCGCGCGTGTGTAACCTTTCCTGTCTATAAGATCATGCAGCATATTTCTTTTCTAATCTGTGAAGAAAACATTGTATTAACTTCTTTCAGTCCTTGCTGCCAATTTGAGCCAAAATCTCCAGGTAGGTGATTTACACATGGACCAGATTGCAACAGTAAATTGACTTTCAGGGGACATGATTTCATCAAATTGTTAATTTTGGTGGCAGTCTCTATTTATAAATGTACCCATATAAATATATTTTAAGAAGTCAGCATTTCAGGGATTTTTCTTGCCTTTTGGGCAGACCAAATGTAATGTTGATATGCAATGATTTACTGTGAGTTACAGTTGACCATTTTTATACTGTAAAAAGTGTAAATATGTAAGCTTTTGTTTATAAAATAGTTATTACACTTATATTCACAATGGTGTGAGTTCTTATTTGTTGAATGAATTGTTTTTCCCAAAACTACCATTAGTTGTGTTCCTATTTTCCTGTTGCTGATGTTTTATGGGATTGTATTCATTTTACACTCTTCGTCTCTACTTCTACTACCTCCATTTCTTAAAATGCATGGATTTCAAAATCTTTGGCTTGAATATGTATAGCAGTACACCTGTAAATGGTAGTTAGGTCAAGGGGAAGGAGATATTAACAAATGATTTGTAGGTCCAGTATTGACCAGGGTCGGGAGTGGATGTGGGTGTCGGTGGTTGGTTGATGGTTGTCTTCCAACCCTCAATCCTGAGAGCATTCTCATGTCTGACAGCTCAAGGAGAGATGTTCTGTGTCTACTGTCTGCTACCCAAACCTGGACGAACCTCTGTTAGCTGTCATTTGGCCACTGTTAAATCTGAAGAGGTTACCAGCCTCTTTAAATATTTAAATTGCTTACCTGGCTTCCTGAAATGGTTGACTGCCTGTCCATTGTGCCATCTGTCAAAAGTGGAACCAGGGCTGCTGTTCTTTTATCATGTGCCTACCGTCTCACTGAGCCTATTCCCTTGACCCATCTTCAGAACCTCCATTTAAAAAGTCTACTTATTTCAGCCATATTATTGGTCACGTTGGAATTGTCTCTTTGCTGTGGGACATTCTACTTCAACAGTGCAGTCGAAAAGCAAATTAATAATTGATCCAAAAACCTTTTTAACTTTTGCTTCCTGCAAATATGAAGGCATTAAAATGAAACTGATCACATTGTATGTTCTAAAAGATTTGCAGCTTTTTAAGTCAAAATGGAAATTAGATCAATATTTCATTCTGACTTGACATTTGCATAGCACTCAAGCTGTCTTCAAATGTAATAACATCGATTAGATGTTTTCATTTTTTTTTTGCAGTTAGTGACATGAGCTGATCTCTACTTTCTGAAAACTAATTGAAAATTAGTGTTCTGATCCCTGTGAAGACCAATACCTTATTTTAAAGAAATGCATGCTTTCAGTAATCAAAAATATCTCTGATTTCAATTTTAAAATCTTACTGTAAAAACAAAAATAAAGCAGTATTTGCTCACCATGATTTTAGTAGAGAACATATACTCTAAATTACAGACAGAAAGCCAATTAACTTTAAAAACACCTGAAACTCCCCTCTTTTGGTTATATTTCACTGTCATTTAAAATAGACAGTGAATTTAATAGACATTTAATAGACACTTGTTCTGTAGGTGCAAGTCCAAGATGATTCTTTGCTCCAAGGAGTTTGCTTCTTTTCCTTTCCAGTCAAGTAGCAGCCATGCAGCTCCGAGGCAATGGCATTTTGCCCTTGGTTTATTTAGTCAGTGTGTGAGCTCATATCAGCATTCTGCATGGTGAACAATAAATATTTCTGATTCTGTCCCTGCTCTGCCTCTTCTAGCCCTGGCCTCCAGTTAAATTGTAAACCCACAAATCCATATGTCTGTAGCCAAACCTCTACCCCTTCCTTAAAGTTGCCACACTAAGTTAAGAGACAAGACTTATATCACACATTATTGGTGGTGGAGGGGAAAAGCCCTCCGTTTTGGCACCAGTCCAGATCGGGTTAAGTCAAAATATTTTTTGACTCCATGCAAGTCCTTGCCACTTATGTGAGGTTGTGTGTATGCGTGCTCAGACTTACGCACCAATTCTCAGTTTTCATTGACAGGTTTACGATTTCATCCTCCTTATGGTGTTTTACCTCTTTTTCATTTCAATGGAATTAACAGAAAAAGGTGAGGGAGAGCAGCTACTTGGAATTTTCTTTTGTTACTTCCATACAGAAAGGCATGATGGGTGCTAGCTTTTTAAAGGCTAGATGTTTCTGCTGTATTGCTCTTAGCCAAAGCTTGTAGCCACCTGTTCAGCAGCCAATCAAATGTTTGTTACTGTGCTGAACCCACAATAGGTCAGGATGAAAAACCAGAAACCACAGAGTGCGCACAAGCAGCGCTGTTCTATCTGGAATGCTCTATCACTGCTTGAATAAGCCATCATTGCAGCTACACCTCTCTACACAAATTAAAGCTGGCCAAGAAGTAACAAAGAGGATTGATGAGGGCTGAGCGGTGGATGTGATATATATGGACTTCAGTAAGGCATTCAACAAGGTTCCTCATGGGAGACTGGTTAGCAAAGTTAGATTTTGTGGAATACAGGGACAATGAGCCATTTAGATACAGAACTGGTTCGAAGGTAGAAGGCAGGGTGGTGGTGGTGTGGGCTGCTTTTCAGACTGGAGGCCTGTGACTGATGGTGTACCATAAGGGTCCTCTACTTTTCATCATTTATATAAAAGATTTGGATGTGAACATAGGAGATATAGTTACTAAGTTTGCAAATGACACCAAAATTGGAGGTGAAGTGGACATCCTCAATGGGATCTTGATCAGGTGTTACCAATGGGCTGAGGAGTGGCAAATGGAAATAAATGTGAGGGGGGAGTGTTGCTGAGCAAAGTGCAGATGCATAGTTTCTTGAAAGTAGAGTTGCAGCTAGATAGGATAGAGAAGAAGGCATTTGGTATGCTTTCCTTTATTGGTCAAGAGTATTGAGTATAGGAATTGGGAGGTCATGTGGCTATACAGCACATTGGTTAGGCCAGTTTTGGAATGTTGCGTGCAGTTCTGGTCTCCCTCCTGTAGGAAGGATGTTGTGAAACTTGAAAGGGTTCAGAAAAGATTTACAGGAATGTTGCCAGGGTTGGAGGATTTGAGTGAGAGGGGAGAGGCAGAATAGGCTGGGGGCTGTTTTTCCTGAAGTGTTGGAGGCTGAGGGGTGACCTCACAGAGGTTTATAAAATCATGAGGGGCATGGATAGGATAAATAGACAAATTCCTTTCCCTGGGGTGGAGGAGTCCAAACTAGAGAGCATAGGTATAGGGTGAGATGGGAAAGATATAAAAGGGACCTAAGGGGCAACCTTTTCATGCAGAGGGTGGTATGTGTATGGAATGAGCTGCCAGAGGAAGTGGTTGAGGCTGGTATAATTACAACATTTAAAAGGCATCTGGATGGGTATATGAATAGGAAGGGCATAGAGGTATATGAGCACGTGCTGGCAAATGGGATTAGATTAGGTTAGGATATCTGGTCGGCATGGACAAGTTGGATCGAAGGGTCTATTTGTGTTCTGTACATCTCTGTGACTCTAAAACCATAAGCCATCCTTTTTGTAAAGAAATAAATTCTCATTAAACAGTTTTTTTTTCTGGTTGTGTGAAACCAGAGAAAATGCTGATTACAATGTGTGGTAGACATAATTTGCTCCGAATGCACAGATCCCCATCTTTCGTTTTGGATACTGAAGAATTATATGCCATGCTGATTCACCAGAATTGCAGCTTGGTTTAAAAGTTTAAATTATGAATAATGGGTTGCATAAACTCATATTACTTTCAGAGTGGAAAACTGAAGATCAATCTGAAAAAGGTACCTAAAATGTTAAAAGTTGGGTGGAGAAATGCTTTCTTTTGGGTAATTAAGAATATGGGGACATGATTTTGTTGTACTCTGACCTACTCTGGAGGGAAGTGGAGGTGGACTCTTTCCCTCTTTTCTCCTACACCTCCTCTACACCACGCATGCTAACACAAAAAAATGGAAATCCAGGACTATTCACAAAGAGCAGTGGATACTGGAACAAAAGCAACTTTGAAAGCAGAGCAACAGATTTGCTTTAGATATTTTAGTTATCTAGGGAGCTGGAACAGCAGGAGGCAAATATATTTGAAGTATCGAACACTTACCATGCTGTCAAGTGACTCATGGAAAAGGCTCCAGGGGGTTGAATGGCAATTCCTATATGTATCTTGAATACATCAATCATCCCAAAAATGCCACAGAATCAGGTTGATTTCAAAGTCAAAAATATGTAAAATTGGAAAAAGCTAACAATACATGGCATCAATGGAAAGGAAGATGACTTACTGCTAGGATGTTTGCTCCTAATCCAATTCTATGTAATGAAATGCATCAGGTAGAAGGTCAGCTCTTTTGTCTTGGCTTAGTAGTCTGTTGGCAATCTTTACATGTTGGTAGGACTGAGAGAAACTTAAAGAAATTAGTATAGATAGAGGTTCCGAGTGGTATGGCAAGCTTAAATATAGATAAATCTCCAGATGAAATGTTCTCCACCTGTTGACTGAAGCAAGGGAGGAAGTAGCAGGGGTGCTGCCAATTTTCAGTTTCTCTGTGGCCACTGAAGAGGTGGACTCGAGGACAGCCAATGTGGTAGTTATTCGAGAAGCAAGCAAGGGATTAACCAGGAAATTACAGACCAGTCAGTTTAACTTCTGCAAAACTATTGGAAGTTATTCTGAGGGACAGAATAAATCTGTATTTAGCTAGGCAGAGATTAATTAATTAGCCAGTGTGGTTTTGTTAAGCAGACATCCCAACTGGCAAACTTGGTGAAATTCTATAGTAACTATAAATGCCGGAGGAAACATCACCAAAGCGCTTCACAGGAGGCTCCCAAGCACTGAGGATGTCACCTAGACAGGGGACGAAACACCTGCAACACAAATCCCCAGCTCGGCGAACAGAACCACAACAACGAGCACCCGAGCTACAAATCTTCACAAACTTTGAGTAGTAACCAGGTACGTAGATGAGGAATATATTTGATGTAACCTACTCTGAGGTCAGCAAGGCTTTTTGATAAAAGCCCATGGGAGACTGGGAAATGGGATACAAGGAAATATGGCCAATTGAGTCCAGAATTGCTGGAGAGGCAGGAAGCAAAGGCTAATGGTCAAGGGGTGTTCTTGTGACTGGAAGCCTGTGTCCAGTTGGATTCTGCAGAGATCAGTGTTGGGGCCCTTGCTGTTTGTAATCTATACATATATAACTGATTTACACTGGAATATCAGAGGGATAATCAGTATGTTTGCAGATTGTATGAAAATTGGTAGGGTGGATAAGTTGTGAAGAGGATGACTGTAGACAACAGGAAGCTATAGATGGGCTGATCAGTTGTACATGGGATTCAATCCTGTTAAGTGCGAGGATTAGGCAGGGACAAACAAGGCAAGGGAATACATGATACACCACTAGGACTCTGTGGAGCACCAGTCAGAGGAATTTGGAGTGCATATCTACCAGTGGGAGTAACTATTGCGTCTTTTGGGCAGGTCTGTGGGCTGGTTATCTCTTGGCAGCTTTTACACAATTTTGCCTACAACATCGTTGGTCTTGCCTCCACTCTGGCCTCGCCAGAAACCGCAGTAGCAATTGATGCTGGTTGACCAAAAGACCTGGAGGAAAATAAACATCAGATGGCTGTGAGATACATTGCAGTGTTGATTGTTACCTTTGAATTGCAAATAAATGGTTTTAATAACCCATTTCATCCCAGATGGGGTGCATTCTGGAGGGGGAAAAAAACTTCCCTGCGCGTACGTACATAGCAGTGATCTGCGAAAGGTGTTGATGCAACATAGGATCCTGCAAGACCATCAGTGCTGGTAAGATATGTCTACACAGACTGAAGAAAGACCAGGAGACTTTATTTGAGATGCAGACTTGGATCTGGGAATCAGCTCAAGGACCAAACACCATAATAGATGCTGACTTGCTTATTATGAAAGAGAATGTGGAGTGGCCCTACCAATATAGAAATGTTAATCTTTTATAACTGTAGCTGTCGTGATTGAGGTAGAACTAATCCGACTGAAGTCTGTAACATTTGTATCACACTGAAATGTCTGATACAATGGTGAAGTGAATTGAATTTATTGTCACGTGTACTGAGGCGCAGTGAAAAGCTTTGTCTTCTGAGCAATACAGACAAATCAGAGTTAAGTAGCATAGATAAATAATAGGTAAACAGCGGCAAAAACAAAAACACAGGTACAGGCGAATGTTAAGAGTTTGTGAGTGCATTCAGCATTCTAACAACAGTAGGTTAGAAACTGTTTTGAAACCGGCTGGTGTGTGTGTTCAGACTTCTCTACCTTCTCCCCAATGGTAGAAGTTGTAGAAAAACATTGTCAGGGTGGGATGGATCTTTTGAGAATGCTGGCGGCCCTTCCAAAACAGCAGGCCTGGTAGATGGATTCTATAGATGGGAGACTAGCCTTTGTGATTGTCCAGGCTGAGCTCACCACTTTCTGTAACTGTCTCCGATCTTGAATGGTACAGTTGCCTTACCAGGTAGTGATACATCCAGACAGAACGCTCTCGATAGCGCACCTATAAAAGTTGGCAAGGGTATTTGCCTTCATGCCAAATTTCCTCAGCTGCCTGAGGAAGAAATGTTGTTGTTTGTAACCAGTGTGTCCACATGAAGAGTCGAAGAAAGCTTTTTGTGGATGACCACTCCCAGGCGATTGACACTCTCCACTTGTTCCACCTCTGTGCTTTTAATGTATAGGGGGGTGTGAGTAACATCCTGCTGAAAGTCAATAATGAGTTCCTTGGTTTTGCCAGCATTGAAAGCTAGGTTGTTCTCGGTGTACCATTTTTCCAGGTCTTCCACTTCCCATCTGTAGTCTGTTATGTAGCCGTCTGTGATTCGACCAACTATGGTGGTGTCATTAGCGAACTTGTAAATGGCATTAGTCTGGTATTTGGCGACGCAGTCATGGGTATGCAGTGAGTACAGTGGGGGACTGAGTATGCACTCCTGAGGCCTCCAATGTTGAGTGTTTAGTGAGAATGAAATATTGTCCCCAATCTTCACTGATTGTTGCCTCTGGGTAAGGAAATGGAGGATCCAGTTGCAGAGAGTGGGGCTTAGTCTGCGATCACTAAGTTTAGTAATCAGTCTTGAGGGTATAATAGTGTTGAAGGCTGAACTGTAGTCCATGAGTAGGGTTCTTACGTAGCTGGATTAGTGGTGCTGGAAGAGCACAGCAGTTCAGGCAGCATCCAAGTAGCTTCGAAAGTCGACGTTTCGGGCAAAAGCCTTTCATCAGGAATGATGAAGGGCTTTTGCCCGAAACGTCGATTTTCGAAGCTACTTGGATGCTACCTGAACTGCTGTGCTCTTCCAGCACCACTAATCCAGAATCTGGTTTCCAGCATCTGCAGTCCTTGTTTTTACCTTCTTACGTAACTGCTCTTGGTGTCAAGATGTTCTAGGGAGGAGTGAAAGGAAAGTGTTATGGCATCTGATAGGATCTATTGGTCTGATAGGCAAATTGGAGTGGGTCAAGAGTAGTGTGGAGGCTGGAGTTGATAAATGCCATGACCAGCCTTTCAAAGCACTTCATGACCACTGGCGTTAGGTCCACTTAGACACAGGGATGATGTTGGCCCTCTTGAAATGGGCAGGGACAGTGGCCGGCTGCAGGGAGAGGTTGAAGATGTCCGAGAGGACCTCTATCAGTTGCACTGCCTGGTACTCCCTCTGGTCCCATTGCTTTCCTAGGATTCACATGAAGAAAATCTGGTCTGACCTTTGTGCAGTGACTCTTGGGATAGGTTCATTCAGACTTATCGGAATACGAGTTTCCTTTCTGCCGAAATTCTGCTCAAAATGAGCATAGCAGGTGTTGAGACGATCTGGGAGGGATAGGTCATCTGCTATCTTGCAATGTCTGTTTTTAGAACCTGTGATGCTATTCAGTCCTTGCCATAGTCGCCAGGTGTCTGTCTGGGTCTCTAGTTTGGATTGGTATTGGTTCTTGGCTGTCTTAATGGCTCTGCAAAGGTCATTCTTGGATTCCTTATTTGCGTGGGTCTCCTGTTCTGAAGGCCTCATGTCTGGTTTTTGGCAGGTTCTGTATGTCCTGATTCATCCAGGGTTTCCTGTTGGGGAACACCGGCTTGACTACTTTGGTATGCAGTCCTCCACGCACTTGCTGATACAGTCTGTGATGGTGGTAGTATACTCAAAGTATACATTGAGCCTGTGACTATTGAGCCATCTTAAGACTATACCATTGGAAGCAAGGTCGTGATACATTACCCTACTGCAACTCCTTTCAACAGGTACCTTTCATGTACACGTTATACAGACAACATCAAGCATTAGAAGTAGATGATCAAAATGCAAAAAAAGCATGCTATAGCGCGCTTTTGTGGAAAATGTAATGGCAGTGGGTTAGCCAAATAACCAAGTTCCTTTGCATGTTCTATGTGAGAGTTAATGGTTATAATACAAATTGGTCTCGACCAACATAAACACGATAGAAATGATGTGTTGTGCAGCCAGAGACAATTGGAAACTTTAACTAAGACTGGACCAGGAAGGAGAGCATATACATGGATGGAGGAAGAAACAGTTGCTTCGCCCATGAGGACAACAATTTGCTTGGGTGCAAATTTAAGATCTCAAGCATCCTAACCACAAAGACAGGAAAGCAAATCTTGGATAAATGTAGAGCATTGCAGAACATCCATAAGTTTGCCCAGCTGCCATCATCTGACAAGATTGGTGCAGATAGCTTTTGAGGATGTTCCCCAGGATGATACTCATGTCCAGGAGCTGTTAAAGGACTGTTCATCCTCCAACTAATACCCCTATATGTCAGGACATCGATGACCAGTTATTTCCAGTAGAAGAGTTATTAAGCAAGAGGTTTGATCCCAAGGTCAAGGCAGGGGCTGGTGGAGTAATAACTGGAGGCGAATTGAGTAAAATTAAATTCCAGGCCAAGAGATCAGAATCCAAGAAAATCTAAACAATCTGAAAGGGCAAAGAATGTTGGTGCAAAGACGCAACAGGCAAAAGAAAAGGATGTTCAGAGAAGCTCAAATACTTTATAAATGCAATGGATGGTGGCGGCAGAATAGGCAGTGTCTGGGCTCAGCTCAGGGTTCGACTTTTCCATCCTCCTCTTTTCAATTTTTTTTTAGAAAACTTGCTTTGTCGAAAGTGTCAATGGTGGGATTGGAGTGTTGCAGCAGCTGAGGGCCAGAAGTGGGGCGGTCAGGGGGCTCGGAGCAGAGCGAGATGACTAGTGGGTGGTGGGCCCAGAGTGGAGGAGATGGCTGTGGGGGTTGTGGGACAGCTAGTGGTCAGCTGCCCAGGGCAGAGCGGGACGGTTACCAGGCGTGGCAGTGGAACTGGATGCTTGGTGGGCCTGCAGTGGAACCTGGTGGCATGGGGACGCAGAAGTAGAGTGGGCCAGCAGGCTGGGGCCTAGTGCAGTCTATTTGTCTCAGACTGCGGTCAACAGCTTGTGAGCATGTTTGGGTACACTTAGTGCAGTGGAAAGGCCCCAGAATGAGAGACTTCAGGCTGTAGAAGGACTATAATGTTAATTTTAACTTTTTTCTTTATTTTCCTAATTAATACTATGAAAAACTAATGTAAAACTTTTTAGCTATTTTCTTTTTTTCTCTACTTTGTACCTAAACTATTTTAGTACCTAAGATTTCTAACTATGTACTTAGTATCTACGATGGCACCATATGTGATGGCATTGTACATTTTACACTGTGCTCCTGTACATTTGTACTAATTCTAAAAGTCAGTTAACCTGGCAGGTTGTGGGGACACCATCCAAAATGGAACTTGAACTTAATTTCGCGCCTGAACACTCAGTGCCGAATAATAAGGCAAACATTAAAAATAATTACGAAATAATTTGGTCAGAGACAGTATGTACAATTAATATGCCACATAGAGGGGGAAGAGGTAAACAAAGTTGTCATAGATTCAGATAAAAGGTGTGTGGTAGGTCCAGATGAAATGAGAAATGAAACCAGATGAAATGAGGTCCAGCATTCAAGTTATCCATAAGCAGGATGCCAAATGTGTACCTCAGCTCTTCTCCCTGTGGTGGAAATCATGCACAATTCCATATTCATTCAAAAAGGGTTGAACCTACTTGCCTACAACTGAAGACCAGGAGCGTAGCAGAAATATTGATAACTGGAGGCCCATCACAATTTAACTCTTTTGCTAATGTTTCGTCCCCCATACCGGGTGACATCTTCAGTGCTGTGTAGCTCTGGTGGTGGTGGTGGTGGTGGTGGCTGTGGTGTCATTGTGATCTGCCCAAAACTTTTATGGTTCTGTCTGTCATGGCAGATGGTTCTATTTCTGGTTGTGAACTGTAGTGGTCTGGAGATGGGGTCTATTTCAACATGGTTGTTTATGGCACCAGTGGATGAATACCAGACCTCCAGGAATTCTGTAGTTTGTTTGTCTGTCTCCATATCATGTTGTCCCAGTTGAATTGATGTCCTTCATTGTCAGTGTGTATTGACATGAGGGAGAACTAGTTTTGTTGCAAGCTCCTGCTCATGTATTCAGGTGGTGAGCTTCCTGCCCATTTGTCCTATATAATGTTTCTCACAGTTGCTGCATGGTATTTTCATATTACATTCGTCCTGCATGGTGCGGCTGGGGGTCTTTTGTGTAACATAGTAGATGGCAAAGTGTGCCGGTGGGTTTGTGTGCTGCCATTATTCCCAGAGGGTGCAGGAGTTTTGTCGTCAGTTCTGAGACATTTCCAATATAAGTTGGGTGGTCAGTGTGTTGAGATGCACAGTGTCCTAAAAAAGAAGAGGAACGTTTATACAAAGAATTGGCTAATAGTGGGTACCCTCGCAGCTTCATCTGCCAATGCCCAGCATACAAACAACAGCAAGAAGATGAGCATATTTGGTCATTTTTGTTGATCTGCCATTGTGTCAGTGGTACAAACTTGATTTTGTTTTTGGCCAAACAGACCTGAATGCTTTAATTGAAGGGGCGTTTACTAAGTCAGTCAGCATCTGAGTTATTTAGAGAAATCTTACTCAAGCCCTTTGCAGCAGCAACTTGTGACAAACGTGTCAATACACTTTGGAATTTCAGTGTGTACACCATGCTTGAAGTCTGTTAATCCTGAAGTTAATTCTTATCTTGAGCCGGCCATCCAATATTCTCCAGATCTTTGGATTCTTTTATCATTCATGGAAAGACTGGATGTATTAATTCTGCAAAGCCTGTCTATTATCGTACGAGCAAATACTATTCAGAGATCTCTGGACCTGTTTATGGATTGATCAGCAAAAATAAAAGGCTGTACATGTTGCTTAAGAGGCTGCAATTCGGCAGAAATAATATTCGCTGTCTCATCCAAAATTAAATGTTTGCCTTCCATCTGACATTAAAGGCTTTTAGAACATAGAACATAGAAAAATAGAGTGCAGTACAGGCCCTTTGGCCCTCGATGTTGCACCGATCCAAGCCCACCTAACCTACACTAGCCCACTATCCTCCATATGCCTATCCAATGCCCATTTAAATGCCCATAAAGAGAGAGAGTCCACCACTGATACTGGCAGGGCATTCCATGAACTCACGACTGACTGTGTAAAGAATCTACCCCTAACATCTGTCCTATACCTACCACCCCTTAATTTAAAGGTATGCCCCCTCATAATAGCTGACTCCATGTGTGGAAAAGGTTCTCACTGTCAACCCTATCTAAACCCTTAATCATCTTGTACACCTCTATCAAATCACCCCTAAACCTTCTTTTCTCCAATGAAAACAGCCCCAAGTGCCTCAGCCTTTCCTCATACGATCTTCCCACCATACCAGGCAACATCCTGGTAAACCTCCTCTGCACCCGTTCCAGAGCCTCCACATCCTTCCTATAGTATGGCGACCAAAACTGCACACAATACTCCAGATGTGGCTGCATCAGAGTCTTATACAACTGCAACATGACCTCAGGACTCTGGAACTCAATTCCTCTACCAATAAAAGCCAGTATGCCATATGCCACCTTCATCGCAATATTTACCTGGGTGGCAACTTTCAGAGATTGGATTTTATTATTGACGTAGCATGAAGAGCCATGTGTTTCATTCTTTGATTTTGTTTTGCTTTGCATTTTAATTTTCACTGCAGTCCTTTACACTAAGTTTAATTCAGGCTATTTAAACAATACAGGCCTGTAGTAGCAAGTTTCAATCACCCAATGGTGTTCGCATCAAATCAGGTATGACTGCATCATACAAACTTACTCTGTTCTGGCACTGGTCAGATGACTCAAGAAAGTGACAGTGAGCTGACCTCCGCATGTAGATAGCTTGGGTGTTAGTTTAAAAAAGCCAGCCCTTTGTATATCCAAACCCAAGATAATGATGGTATTGTGTTGTCTCACAACTAATATGCAGTATACCTTGAAGAGACATGCTAATGACACTATGGTTGTATCATTGCATGAAACCTGAATATCTAAAGGTTTCCATCACCATCATGACAGGGCCACTTGAAACATGACACACTTCTAATGTTTTAGAAGTTGAGTTTGATCGGGATGTTGCTGCATTTAAGCAAAGAGGAGCCATTGACTAATCTTTAATGCTATCAGAGGCTTTTGACTTTTAACTGGAGAAGCAAGCTATCTGTTTGTTTTTCAAAATAGAGACAAGGTTTCTGGCTTGATAATAGGTAAACCTGCTGTCTCTTAGTTGTTGGATTTGTAAGTTTGTACACTCTCAAATTGGTGCTGTTCCAAATAGTTTGAAGTGCAGAACTATTGTCGAGCTGATCTTAAGTGTGGATTCCTTGTGTCTGGCCAGAGAACTTGTATTCTTTTAGAAACAACTACTGCTCCTTATCACTGTCCTGCTAGTATGATCTGCTATCATGTTGTTGACCTATTTGCTTTCAGGATATAGTGTATATTGCCACCTCGCTGTTATCTTTGAGTAACGTCGGAACCAAATATGTGTAACGCATTTGAAGATTTGACAGACATTTATTATAGTTGCTGCGGTATGCATATATTATAGTCACAAGTCGTTCAGTCTCGGAGCTAGTATCAAGCTATTTGATTACAAACATCACATTTCCATCAGCCTGTCATGTTTCAAGTAGTGCTAGTATGATGGTGATGGAAACCTTCAGATATTCAGGTCTCATGCGATGATAGTATCATTAGCATGTCTCTTAAAGGTATACTGCATATTTGATAGAGTCATAGAGGTGTACAGCATGGAAACAGACCCTTCGGTCCAACCCATCCATGCCGATTAGATATCCCAACCCAATCTAATCCCACCTGCCAGCACCTGGCCCATATCCCTCCAAACCCTTCCTATTCATATACCCATCCAAATTCCTCTTAAATGTTGCAGTTGTACCAGCTTCCACCACATCCTCTGGCAGCCCATTCCATACACATACCACTCTCTGCATGAAAGAGTTGCCCCTTAAGTCTCTTTTATATCTTTCCCCTCTCACCCTAAACCTATGCCCCCTAGTTCTGGACTTCTCCCACCCCAGGGAAAAGACTTTGTCTCTTTATCCTATCCATGCCCCTCATAATTTTGTAAACCTCTATAAGGTCACCCCTCAGCCTCCGATGCTCTGGGGAAAACAGCCCCAGCCTGTTCAGCCTCTCCCTGTAGCTCAAATCCTCCACCCCTGGCAACATCCTTATAAATCTTTTCTGAAGCCTTTCAAGTTTCACAACATCCTTCCTATAGGAAGGAGACCAGAATTGCATGCAATATTCGAACAGTGGTCTAACTAATGTCCTGGACAGCCGCAACATGACCTCCCGACTCCTGTACTCAATACTCTGACCAATAAAGGAAAGCATACCAAACGCCACCTTCACTATCCTATCTATCAATTGTGAGACACAATGCAATACCATAATCATCTTGGGTTTGGATATACAGGGGCTGGCTTTTCTAATTTCATCAAGAAAAAAGTACTAGGTGGTTTAAAATGAAGAGGTTCTTGCCTTTATCAAAATGCAGCTCATCCCATGGTAAATTACATTGGTATAATGAAAACTGGTGTGCAGACTGAGGAAATCTAGCTAGTGGTTCTATTGACTTCAAGATTCAAACTTCTTTTCCAAATTCAAGCTTTTATGACATCAGGTTGGGCATGGCTTGATGTAGTCTTTAGCATTAATCGTTTCAGAACCACTTGCTGATACCACAACACAATGTGGATCTTTGATCCTCTTTCTCACATATCCCAATGAGGTTGGGGCTGAATTGTTGCTTCTATTTGTCTTAGGAGTAGTCGCAAGGCCCATCTCACTCCTTTTGTTAGTTTGGAAATTACTGCTTGTAAAGTTCAACTGAAAGTGTCATACTGTCACATAACCAATACAGTGTTTTGTTGAGACATACTGCAGTAAGAAATATTATTAATGTATTGTTTCCCAGTCACCCTGAATAACATCAATGTTTTTACTGCACTTTCATCAAATGCGTGTTGACTATATACTTTCTGAATTTGTGCTACTCTCATTTATTTTTCTTAAATCCAGCATTTAAAAGCAAATTACTTTTTTCAAATCCTTTTAGTGGAAAAATGTTCAATAAATCCAGAAATTAATGGCATAAGATATTGAACATTACTCATTCTTTGAATGTAGCTAATTATAAGTATAATTAGTTATTTCAACTTGCAGCGGCATGTGAATTGTTGTTGACAGGAATTGCCCAAAGAAATGAATCTCAAGCATGAGGAGAATCAAAGTGACATCCTGCCTGACTCATATACTGACTAATCATTCACAGATAATGTATACTAAGGACAGGTTTCCAATATTCCAATTATCCCCTTGCGACTGATTACTAAACTTAGTGATCTCAGACCAAGCCCCACTCTCTGCAACTGGATCCTCAGTTTCCTGACCCACAGGCCACACTCTGAAGATTGGGGACAATATTTCATCCTCACTAACACTCAACACTGGAGTGCCTCAGGGCTGTGTACTGAGCCCCCTACTGTACTCACTGTATACCCATGACTGTCGCCAAATACCAGACTAATGCCATTTACACATTTGCTGATAATGCCACCTTTAGTCGGACAAATCTCAGATGGCAACGAAACAGATTTCAGACAGGAGGTGGAAGATTTGGAAAAATGGTATGCTCAGAACACCATAGCTGACAATGCTGGCAAAATGGCCATTATTGACTTTCAGTGGGATGGAACTTCCTCTCTTTCTCCCCCCCCCCCCCGCCAAACACGCACGTGTGCACTAACAGCACAGAGTTGGAACGAGTGGGGAGTCTCAAGCTCCTGGGAGTGGTCATCCACAACAAGCTTTCTTCGACTCTTCAGGTGGACACACTGGTTACAAAGCTGTCTTCCTCAGGCATCTGGGGAAATTTGGCACGATGGCAAATACCCTTGCCAACTTTTACAGTTGTGCTGTCGAGGGCATTGTGTCTGGATGTATCACTACCTGGTATGGCCACTGTACCAGTCAAGATTGGAGATGGTTACAGAGAGTGGTGAACTCAGCCCGGATAATCACAAAGGCCAGCCTCCCATCTATAGAATCCGTCTACCAGGCCCCGCTGTTATGGAAAGACTGCCAGCATTCTCAAAGATCCATCCCACCCTGGCCATATTTTTCTGCATCCTGTACTATTGGGGCGAAGGTACAGAAGCCTGAACACGTGCACCAGCCAGTTTCAAAACAATTTCTACCCTACTGTTGTTAGAATACTGAATGCACACTCAAACTCTTAACATTCGCCTGTACCTGTGTTTTTGTTTTTGCCACTGTTTACCTATTATTCACTTAATTAAGTGGCATAGATAAGTGATCTGCCTGTATTGCGCGGAAGACAAAGCTTTTCACTCTACCTCAGTGCATGTGACAATAAACAATAAATTCAAATCAATTCATTAAAACTATTTGAGAGCCAGATTTGACTGTACCAATGAAGCCATCATAGTAGCGTGGGCTTTGTTAATGGTTTCCCCCCTGTCTTTCCACCCCCCCCACCCCTTCATATTAGAGAAGTTGGAAAAAGGAGGAGAGATGGGAAAGAATCATGTCAAATTTGTAAGAATGAAGTTTTGGATCTGGTCCTTGCTGTTAACAAACTTGCAAAAAAAAATAAGTTTCTTATAATCTTGTTTTTTTTTTAGTATTTTCTGTTACCTATTATTCGAATTCCCAAAAAGTTATCTCTAACCATGAAAGAAATTAATCACAATTGGATTGCGGTTGGAGATATCAGACATTGCCCTTGTATTTTGAAAAATGTGTTTGGGAATTTAATCTACTTTTGATCAGTAAATATTAACTTCAAACAAGGAACTCAATAGCTCACAAGATCTGGAAAGATCAGCAATTACTCAAAGTTGGTGTCATCATTCATATAATAACCTGAGCTATTGTGAGCTTTCAGAACTGCACTTGTATAATGCCATGCTTTGACATATGCTAAAAATATAATTGCTGCTTTTAAATTTCCTCAACCTCCATTTCACTCCTTCTTCCAATCAGATTTCTGTCCCATTGTTGCGGCTAAAAGGATCTTAATCAAAGGTCTCAATGATGCTAAGTCTGGTCAGTGATGAATTACTTTCTCTCTGCAGCCTTTATTATGGACCTTCACACCACTTCCCTCTTATATCAGTCATCCATTCCCCAGCTCATTTGAGCTATCCTAGTTTAGCTTCACTGCTCCCTTTCCAAATATAACCAGATCAACTTCGCTAATGTCTTCTGCACCTATCTCTCATTACGCTCAATCATAAGCTGACTTTCTGAACCCCTATTCTCCACATCATAAAAATACTTATCCTTAATCACTCCGGCTGAGGCAGGAATGGTAATCTATCTGGTTGAAATTATCACGCATGATTTCATTGAATTGTAGAACCTCCACAATGTGGAAGCAGGCCATTCGGCCCATTGCACACCGGCCCTCAGAGTATCCCATCCTCTGGCCCTATCCCTGTAACATTGCATTTCCCATGGCTTATCCATCTAAACTGCACACCCATAAACACTGTGGGGCAATCCATCTAACCTGCACATTTAGACTGTGGGAGCACCCAGGGGAAACTCGTGCAGACACAGAAAACTGCAAACTCCACACAAACCGTTGCCTGAGGGTGGAATCAAACATGGGTCCTTGGTGCTACAGTTCTATAATCACTAGTGTCAACTCTAAACACAATCATTCCAATGGCTTTTCACATTTTATTTGCTCCAGTGCATTTATCATCCTGACATAATTGCAAGCTTGCCCCTAACTTGTCATAACATACAAACAAAATAGAGTGGATCTTAATGTGAAATGGAGTTCTATTGCACTTAACAGGAAAAATGTGTCTGTTTTTATTTTAAACAAAGGACTAAGGGTGGTCTGGTTAAATGGAAGGATTTGATTGGATAGGTGCAGAGATGTTTCCACGTGTGGGTGTGACCAAAATTCACAAATGTAAATATAAATTGGTACAAAATAAACCAGAAAAGGTAGCTGGGCCATGGCTAACAAGGGAAATTAGAGAGAGTATTATATCCAAGGAAGGGGCATATAAGTTAGCCAAAGAAATACAGCAGCCAAGTATGGAGTTGTTCTTCTCTCATCCTAGTACCTACATATATGTAGGAAGTGGAGTGATTCAGAACAGATAGAGAACACTACATGTGCCAGACACTCGCTACTTGGGTTGCGGAAAATGACAAGATTCAAAAAAGCCCATCTTACTGTGTCCTATAAAGACACACACACCCTTGCTTGAAGAACACACAGGGCAGGTGGCATTTGGGAATCAGTGCTGGTGCTGGGGCATGGTCTCGAAGGATAGAATCTTCTCACTCCATTCACTTTCTCTGCAATCTCAGTTAGGATCATAATCCATAGTTTGGGAATTGCTACCATAAACAGTAGATGAACATGTATAGATCCATTTTGTAAAACAAAACCCCAACTTAACCCCATGTAAGAGAAAGGAATAGGTATTAGCGAGTTTTGATAATTTTCATAGGATCTGATGACGGATTGGAGGAGGTTTGAACAGAGTATAAAATTGTGGGCCTAATTATCTTTTTTTAAAATTTGATTTATTATTATTGCGTGTACCTAGGTTATAGTCAGAAGTTTTGTTTTGTGTGCAGTGCAGGTAGATCATTTCATGCAAAGTGTGTAAGGGTAATAGCACAGAGCAAGGAATACAATATTGTTGCTAAGTACATGTTGCTAAGTACAAGTACTTTGTGACTCAAAATTGATGTCAAATCCTGAGCTGCTGTTTTCTATCTGGACACAAGATGGCAGCATCATACCTGAGAAACTGTGTATTACCTCGCAGAATGAATCTATTACAATAGGAACCATTCTCCTTCCCTCCTTGAGTAGATCACCATCTACCTGACCTTCAATTTGCAACAGTGATCAGCATGAGATTAATGTGTATGAAATTAAACTACTGCTTTGTTCCTTTTGAGAGTTTGGTACATTGAAATACTATGTTTGCTGAGCCCAATGAATTCCAGCTACTGACATGAATCTTACTTAAAACTGTCATGTCGTCTGCTCTTTCTCTGAAAATATGAAAGATGAAATGAGAGAGTTCCATGTTATTTTAATCTTCAAATAGACCGGCTGTGGAAAACCATGCGACAAAATGGAACTAATTAAAACTTGCATTTATACTTAAAAGCTATCAAAGCACATCAGAAGGAGGTGCATTGAGGTATGTACGTAATTATGTTTGGGCCATTACCTTTTCTGAGTATGTAATTACTTTATCATCTGTTCGAATGGAAACGTGTTTTTCATTTCATTAAACAGCAAAGTCTGCCTGATATTACACTGTGTCACGTAGGATATAATTATAGCACGATATGTACAATAATAATTGGAACTTTCCTTATTAAGACTTGCAAGTGCTTCAAATACCTTTTGGAATTATTTGCAACTGCAAGCATAAGGAAAAGAGTTTCAATACTTTGCATTTAATTTCTCTATGATAAGAATTATATTTTAACTGTAGGGTATCTCGAATGTGTTACCTTCAGAATTGTAATGTTAGCGGCTGCTTCTCAACCCTTGCCAGAATTGACCAACTTTGGAGAGGGAAATATGTCACTTGATGAGCATTGAGTTATGATATCAAGAGCACCTTTGGACAAGCTGATGAAGTCGGAGGATCAGGATCAAAATTGCCTTCAAAATGTTCACTAGCTTCATGAATTTCATTTGTTTGTGGCTTAGGTTAGCCGAATGGCTTGGGGGTGTGGATGGTTACAGTCATTGGCTGCAATATAATCAGACTGAAGGATGACAGTAGGGAGCAGACGTACTCACTGCTCTCTTCCCAAATGCTCTGTAGGATAGGCTCAGAGGCACAATCGCAGATCTTCTGAATTCCGTCAAATTATCCCTACTTGGAGCAACTAAATTATTATCATAGAAACGTGGGACAGACTAGTTAGAAGCTGAATGTTTCCAGAAATTTGATTGAGTTTGGAATAATTTTAATGAAGGCTTGTTGGACTTGAAATGCTAACTCTGTTTTTCTCTCCACAGATGCTGCCAGAACTGCTGAGTTTCTCCAGCGATTTCCAGCATCTGCTTTATTTGACTTCTAATTCAGTTTCTTCCTGGTACATGTAATCGGATTTCTGTTGCTTGTAGATAATGGTTTGCTCAGATTAAGGGTTTCTGTTTGGCAGGACTTGTGCTTGCTCCAGTGTCTGACTTGAAATTTGAAAGTTGCCCATTGACATAAATATCTGTATGTCAAAATGTCTGATTGGGATCACTGATCTCCCCAGGGAGATTGCTTTCACATGGAGATTGTTCTACTTCATGTATAGCTTTGTATACAGTTTTATGCTTTTTCAGAATCAGTGTTCTGTTTACACATCTTCTGACAATGACCTATTTTCTTAAAGGAGTGTAAACATTCTTTTAAGGAATAGATATTGATCACACTGATGAAAGTTTTGTTTTACTGCTACAGCATGAGCAGGCACTTCAGACATCGTCCAGTTGCCTTCCCAGCTGTAACCTCTCCTCCTTTAGATTTCCTATGTCTTACTCTTAAAGATGTGAATGAATTCTATAGAATTCCTATACCGAGGTTTCTGGTCCCCTCTGACTATTCATCTGTTCTCTCTCTGGACCTCCTTTTGCGAACTGGCTTTCTCCATGGTGGTGATGTTGTCTTTTGACTGTTGCAAATCTGACAAAGACTCATTAGCAACCGCGATGGTCCAAGCAGTCTACAAATCTTCATATTCTCAACTCTCAACTAATCTTTAGAGATCATTGAATAAAATCTTCTAATGATTAAGCAGGATTCTGTGAATCATGTTCTTTGCTGAATGTTACTCTTTCTGAGATTGAAGTATTTATCAAAAGCTTTTAAAGTTTCATGAAATTTGTTTCCAACTACTTTAACTCCTGGTCAAGCAATTATATCATTCTCTACATTTACAAATCGTATAAAGAAATATATTGCTGTGTTCTGCTTCAGTCTTGTCTAATTGTAAGCAATCTGCATATTAAAAATTGTCTCCTCCACGATGTCCTAAGTCTGTGAGTGAGTTTTGAGAAGATCTGTAGCTCAGGTTGAGGTTCTGGATGAAAGTTTGCTCGCTGAGCTGGAAGGTTCATTTTCAGATGTTTCATCATCACACTAGGTAATATCAGTGAGCCTCTGGTGAAGCACTTGTGTTAGTGACCCGCATTCTACTTGTGTTTAGGTTTCCTTGGACACTACATTGGACAAACAGGCAGAAAACTAGCCACCAGGATGCATGAACATCAACGAGCCACAAAAAGACATGACTCTCTCTCACTAGTATCCTCACATACGGATGAGGAAGGACACCACTTTGACTGGGACAACACATCCATCCTAGGACAAGCCAAACAGTGACACACACGAGAATCCTGAGAAGCGTGCCATTCCAACCAGAACTCTATCAACAAACACATTGACTTGGATCCCATCTCCCACCCTCTGAGGAAAAGAACAGGAAATGACATCACAGGAAATAACATCGCCACAGGAAACTGCATCACCAACCCAAGGAAACCTAAACACATAAGTTGAAAGCGGGTCACTAACACCAACGCTTCACAGGAGGCTCAATGATGAGGTTACTCAGTATGGTAATGAAACGTCTGAAAATGAACCTTCCAGCTCAGTGAGCAAATTTCCATCCTGGCCCCACGTCTATGTTTAATTTGATCCAAAGGTTGCTGGTGTGTTTGTATGTTAAAGAATAAATAGATTTTCTTTAGATCTCCTGTGCCAATTTTAATCTTGTCCTTTTAGGATTAAATTGCTTTTCTTCTGAACCTCTGCGTCATTCACCATCTGAATAGCTTTCTCTAGAAATAGAACTATAATAAATCTGACAAGACTTATCAATATTGCCCACAACAATCCAGTCTCTTGAGTTCTGCCTTAAGTAGTTATAGTTATATCTCTTCATTGTAAGTATCATCAATGAAAGCAAGCCTGGTTTAATGTAGATGCTGCAGTCTTTTGTTAAATCTTCCTCTTTCCAGAATGAAAGTTTTTATGATGTTTTAGTAATCAGTGAAGCATTTTAATACATTCTTGAATTTATTTAATATTTCATTGTTCTTTGGTGAGCAATAACATCACCTGTTATTGTCTCAATTCTGTACAAAAGGATATTTACTTGTTCAGCTTTTGCCTTGCTATCCAGATTAGAAGTTATTTTGTACCCTAGAAGTTGTATTCTCAACGTCCAGATTTATGTCTCATATAAAATGTTCTGGCTGTTACTTTTATGTACTATCTCTGTTGTAACTTCCTTTATATGATCAGTTACTTTATCATTTTTAAAATATTTATTTAGCAGCAATGGTGTTTTTCATGCTGGAGATTTTCTCATGCTTCATGGCTATAATGAAAACTTGCCCCTGTTTCTGAGCTAACCTGGACTCCTGCTTTGTTTCCTTTATTTCCCAAAATAATTTGGTAATAGACCAGAATTCTTTACTACTTTCAATTAAGTAATGCTGATCTGCTTTGAGAGTCTGGGACTCCGGGCTCTCCTTTCCCAGAATATGAATGGCTTTTCTCTCACGGACTTCTCACTTTTGACTCAGCAGCTCTGTTTCATGGTATCCATATGCTTTCTTGCATGCGTAATCAGAGTTGCAGCATTTTTAAAATTGCTGGAATTGTTGCGCTGTTTCACGTTTTCCCTGTTGTACAAGGAATTTTGGGTTTTGATCCCACAATCCCCAACGTCTGATCAGTTTACTAGTTCATCTTGGACCTGTGACCACTGCCTTGTGCTGCAAGCTCACCTCTACCTCAGCGCTACAGAACACTTCAATGTGTCATCTGTCAGCTCTGAAATGCTTTCTGCATCATGCTCCGAATTATTCTTCTGTCCTGAGTGCAGCCAGAAGGTATTTTGAGGATAACTGCCAACGGCAGTTTCTTATTACGAGCACTTTTTTTTTTTTTTTAAACCTGTTCTTTTTTTTGATTTGAAGGTCCAAAGCCTGATCTCTTCAAAAACAGAAATTGCTGAAAAGATGCCCAGCAGGTCTGGCAGCATCTGTGAAAAGAAATCAAAGTTCATGTTTCGGGTCTGGTAACCCTTCCTCAGAACTGATATAGTAGCTAGGAAGATGTCAGTTTTATGCAAAATGATAGGTGGGGATAGAGACCAAAGGGAGAACCGTTAGACAGACAAAGGAGTTGATAACGAGCTGGCTAGGAGGTGAATAGATGTTAATGGAGACTGTTAGTGACTAACAGTCGGTTGTGGAGGGCAGCAATTGCAGACTGTCCTTTAATAAGGCCTGGTGTGTGCGGGTAGGGCCTTGGACATGCGGTTCAAGACCTAAAAGTTATTGAGTCCAGAAGGCTGCAGGGTCTCCAAGCAGAAAATGAGGTGTTGTTCTTCCAGCTTATGCTGAGCTTTACTAGAGCACAGCAGCCAGCCTGCAACAGAGATGTTGGCCAGGGAACTGGGATGGTGCGTTCAAGTGGCAGGCAACTCTAAGCTCAAGGTCTTTTTTGCAGGCAGATGTAGATGTTCTGTGAAATGGTTACCCAGTCTATGCTTTGTTTTCCCCAATGGATAGGAGACAATATTTGTTTCTGATTTACACCATCTGCAGTTCTTTTAGTTTTTAACCTGATATCTCTTTGGAGGCAGCATTTAGAAATTGTGTTGGATGTCATTGCTTATTAGGTTGTGGCAAAGGTCCCTCTGTTGTCACTGTGTTTAGAGGCATCCTTTATACCCAAAGCAATATCGTATGAATGAGGGAATTCACTATTCTGATCTAGCTAGAAGAATCTTGTTGAGTAAACAATAAAGTTTATGGCGTTACTGCAACTTTTAGCAGATATCATGAATATGACCTACATGGTTAAAGTGACTGTTAGGAGCACAGGAGCCTTAACTCTGTTTCCTAATAGCTCCTACCTTATATCATGAGGACTTGGTGGGAGCGCAATTACAATGGTGGGAGCCTATTGCTCAGAATCAATTATAAATCCTTTCGATGCCATATAAAATTGCCAAAGAACTTAGTGACGTTTAGCAAAGAAAGTGCCAATATTCTGGTGATTTGGTCTGAGCTAAGAAGTTGCAGAGCGCTTTTCCAAAGGGCAAAGTGGAGGGCAGCAGCAAGTGGGTCAATCTAAGTAGGTTCATGTCGGTGGATGACAGAAGTCATAGAATGGTTACACACGATCTACATTATATGGTTTAAGATTTCATGACTGCAACTATTTGTACATTATATGAACATGACCCCACTGAGACTGTTTGGAGTGCACAAACATCGCGTCTATCCACTACATGTTTCTTGTTACTCTGGCCAAGTCCCATGGTATTATCACAGTGGGTGGTACCTGATACACTCTATCCATTGTTAACTCTTCCAGACCTATTTTCACCAGGTCTGACAGAGTTTACCACACAGTGGGAATAGATTTTGTCACTTGTCTCCAATAAAAATGAACTAACCAAACAACTATTTGATATTTTTAAAAGGAATGTATTTTTAAATAAACTTCAGAGTTAAATTCTTTGTTTTTATTCCTCCTCAGATTTGAGATACAGGTCACAGAAATCATACATTTTAAAACCATTTAGGTGAAAGTTCACCCATCCAACCTGGAATGAAACCCCTCAGAAGCCAATTGACCGGACACCAAAGCCTCTGGTTTTGATATATTTTATCACTTTGTTGTCAATTGAATTTAATTAAATTTGTATTGAATATGAAAGTGCAAACTAATTGCTACTCAACAAATCTTTCTCTTTGCTGTGTAGAAGCAGACAGATTTGCAGATTACTCTGTTTCAATCAATTAGATTCTATACTTTTCACAACATCCATGGACATAAGTATATACTAAACAATTACATCTCACCATTACTTTTTTTGTTCATTTGAAAAGGGAGGCTTGTTGTTCTCTAACTGAATTCATGAATTCCTTGCAGTAAGATTAATGATCTGTAAAACTGAATTGCAATGTCCAGTTGAATCAAGACAGTGACAACATTTAAAAGACATTTGAACAGGTACATAGATAGGAAACAGTTAGAGGAATATGGCTCAGGCAAATAGGGCTAGTTCAGTTTGGGAAACCTGGTCGGTATGGACAAGTTGGACTCTAGGATCTATTTCCATACTCTCTGACTCTGAGATGTGACATCAGGGGAATTCCTCAGCGTCACTGCCAGGCTTTCAGATTGTTCGCTATCAATGGCACGAGGATGTCCTGGATTCACTATCCATTGGGCTCCAGGCCAGGGATAGGAGTTGATCCTGTGCAAGACACATGACAGCAATGAGAGACTTGTCTGCATTATCTTGGCAGACAGGGATAAGAGATTGATCCTTATCCTTAGGAGACACACACTAATCAGTATAGGAGACAGGAATAGCAGACCTATCGCACTCTCCCGTTATGGATTCAGATCAGAGACTGATCCATATGGGAGATGGGGTTAAAAGGCTGCCATGTTCCTTTGGGGAGGGGGATAAGAGATGGCTACATGACCATATTAAAAATCTCTCAACACCAGGTTATAGTCCGACAGGTTTATTTGGAAGTATTAGTTCTAAGAGCGCTATTCCTTTGTCAGGTGGCTAGTGGGACAGGATCATAAGACACAGAATTTATAGCACAAGACCGTAGTGTCATGCAACTGATACACTATATTGACCAAACTTTGATTGCTGTTAAGTCTTTCACCTTTTAGAATGAGTTGCAGGTTTCAGTTCATTAATCTGTAAATCCCAGAACTACTTTCAAGTCACATTCCTGAGATAACTTAAGATATTATTTTTAAAAAGTGATGCCTCAGCTCAGTTAATGCTGAAAGGTGTGAGGTTAGAGTCTGTCTGTATCCCAATCTTGAGTCAGACTGGTTCTATTTCCAAAGTAGGAATTTATAAAATGTTACATGGATTGACTGCCTGCAGCTTGTGTGCTCTTTGAGCAAAATAAAATGCATCTACAAATACACATTCACTCCATAGACTTGTGTGCACATGCATGTGAGGGAGAAGGAGAGTGTGCGTGTGTGCTTGGTAGAGTGTGTGTGTGAGTCTGACGGAGTATAAGCCAGTGAGAGGGTGTGTGTGTGTGGGAGTTGTATGTGTGTGTGTGAGAGAGAGAGTCTGTGTGAGTATGTAAGGGGTGTGTGCGTGAGCTTGTGTGTGAGTGTAATGGGGTCTCCTGTAGTGTGACATGAGCCCCAGGTCCTATTGAGGCCACCCTCATAGATATCAAACTTGACAATCAGCTTCTGCGCGGTGACTGTGTGTTGTGTATCCCAAAGTCCACCTTGGTGGGTGGTCAGCCGAAGATCCGAGACAGAGACCCAATACAATCCATGGCAGTACAGGAGGCAGGGATTAAGGATGCAAAATCCAGTTTCATTTCTAGCATTGGAAATGGAAGGCTGTCATGTTCCTGATTGTGCCTTCAGCTGTTTCCAGTGTGAGGGGATATTATTTTGAGGCAGGCTTTTGAGCAGGTAAACACTGCAGGATTTGAAGTCAACTAAACTCATTCAATCAACACAGCAAACAGCCCAACCTGTTGCTGTAATCCCCCACTTTTCAAATTTGGACCAAGCAGGTCTACAGAGATAATTTGCGTATCATTCACCAAAGATCGCGTGTGAGATGAGTCTTGCACTTGCTTTATTTAACATACCAGGCACTCAACTTGCAGGTAAAGTAACTTTGGAAAACGTATTTGCAAAGTATCTGGAAGAACACTTGAGTGCTTTCCAGGTGCTGGCTAGAATTCTTGGTTTTGGCAGCAAGTGCAGCTCTGCCCTTTCAGGGAAGGCAGAGAATTAGGTGGAGTGACCATAAGTCTGCAACTGAAGGAGAATCTCGTTGGGAGTATGGCATTGAGATGGACAGGGACAAAAGAGAGGGGGAAGATCTGCATGATGACCTCCCCTGATTTGGTTTGAGGTTCCTCTGTGCTCCTTGACAGTCCCGGGAAGCTGCTCGTCAGGCCTTGGAGGATGCCCAGCCGTGCATTTCAGTACGTCTCTGTCATCTGTGTTCCCTGCAACATGACTCCTCAGCGAGCTCAACCACCAAGAAGCCGGACTCCAAACCATCCTTTACCAGAGTCTGGGGTGGAAGGTGAGGGAGAACGAAGAGCAGAATTTCAGCAGGTAGTCTGTGGAAGAATGTGAAGCAAGAAATCAATGGTGCCTTCACCTCAAACTCATTCTTCATGCTCAATAAGAAACTGGCATTGATCGAAGTGTTGAGAGGGGCATATGACGGTCATATATGGGCATTGATGTTCTCAGCAGTACTGATGACATTGGCTCTGTCTCAGCCAGCCCTGAGATGTGAAAAACCATTTCCCTGGTGTTGCTCGGGTGCTGTTTTCCATCACCACTTAGATTCAGCTCACTTCTATCATGTGCTACGTTGTTCCGCAAGGGAAAAGGTGGAATGGCAATGATTGGGTTGGCCTATGTTTGGGTGATGTGCTGCTTCTCACTGGGAGTTTGTAGAGGCAGTGAGAATTGCGAGAGAGGCTGGCAGCACTGGTACATGTTGGACATGAGTCAGCAGGGCCTGGTGGATCGAAGGGTAGGAGATACCATGGAAAAGTACGTTGACTGACGTTGACCAAAAGTGCAAGGTCATTAAACGTCTGGCTTTGTTGTCAGATCTTCAGGAAGTGGACCTCTTTGGCTATGTACTCTTCATTCCTTTATGGTTGGTCTTGTGAGTTTTCTCACACCAACCCCCCACCCCCCCCAAAAAAAAGTAGGTCAATGAAATCTTCCCTCTTGTCCACCTCTAGCATCAAGATCTCTAGTGCTGCATGTTTAATCTTGGAACACTCTTACTGACATGGCATTCCACTTGTTTATTGTTGTAGCAGCAGTATTCATCAGCATTTAATGAGTTAATTCAGCTTCCATTGAAGAAGGGACAGACTGTGTTTAAGGACAGAAGGCTGACTTCATGATTCGCTGCTCCTCGGATGCTGCCTGAACTGCTGTGCTCTTCCAGCACCACTAATCCAGAATCTGGTTTCCAGCATCTGCAGTCATTGTTTTTACCTTGGCTTCATTATGTACTATCTGTTAAAGCTACTTGACTCCCTGCTGAGCATGATTCAGAGATGCCAGTGTTGGACTGGGGTGTACAAAGTTAAAAATCACACAACACCAGGTTATAGTCCAACAGGTTGAATTGGAAGCACTAGCTTTCGGAGCGATGCTCCTTCATCAAGTGATTGTCGTTGATCACCTGGTGAAGGAGCGTCGCTCTGAAAGCTAGTGTGCTTCCAATTCAACCTGTTGGGCTATAACCTGGTGTTGTGTGATTTTTAACCCTGCTGAGCACAAAGACTAGCAGCAGGGAGGAAATGTTTTGTCCTACCCAACATGACAAAAGTTGCTTGCTGCTACTTCTATTGAAGCCAATGAATTGTGTCCTTTGTGCCTGAAAAATGCTGCAAGGCAATTTTAGTCCAAGACTTTCTGTTCTTTTCCTATTTCACTGTGGCTCACGGTAACAATTTTGAGATTCTGATTATCGAGTTCAAGGAAAAGCTCATAATTACTTTCTTGTTGTAGTAGAGTTGGACAAGAAATGATCATTTCCATTCCTAAAAATGATTAACAAAAATGTGATCAACTGGTGGGCACAAAGCTGAAAATGTTCCCTGGGCATATTCAGGTTTAGTCAGTGCCTTTAATTTATAAAATAAGAATTCATAAGAAAATCCACGAATTAACCTTTTCTCTCCCAGAGTCAAGCATGCAAAAGTTGATCCCAGATACCACTTTTAAACAATGATCCAAACTTGGCTCGACACGTTTGCTGTTAAGTCACCAAAACTCTGCCAATTTGCACAGACAAGGTCTCAGTCTCAGTTCTACTGACACTACAGTAACCCAGTGACAGAAAAAAATTCAGGGCTATCAAATGTATTTTTGAGCAAGGCAAAGTAAACATCTCTTCACAGCAACGTCCTTGCAATCTGTAATGATGTCAACTGTTTGAGAAACCTGTTGATAAGTTGGAAACCTGGCAGATACCCAGATGTATCATTTGGATTTGTTGATCCAAAAAAGGATTTTCTGGCTGTTCGCAGAAATAATAAGGGAATTGATACCAACGGTGTGATTTGCTTAATGGCGTACAACTGTAGAACTGAAGAATGGAGTGGCTAGTGGTTACTCTGTGATTTAAGTCTTCTATGGGGAGTGGTGTTACACCACACCAGCAGCTCCAGAAAGCCTTTTTTCCCTCTCGTCTGTGTAGGTTTATCAAGACCACTCCAAGCAAGGTGTTAACAAATCGTTGACCCCAATGTTCTTTACACAGAGAGTTGTGAGAGCATGGAATGCGTTGCCAGCAGCAGTTGTGGAAGCAAGGTCATTGGGGACATTAAAGAGACTACTGGACATGCATATGGTCACAGAAAGTTGAGGGTGCATACATGAGGATCAATGGTCGGCACAACATCGTGGGCTGAAGGGCCTGTTCTGTGCTGTACTGTTCTATGTTCTATGTCCCAATAAGCAATAAAGGGAAGGATATACAGGCTGTTCTGCTGTTATGTGACAGTTCCGTTCCTTTGCGACCTTGCACTATGGAAAACCACTAAAAAACCATGCAGAAGATTGCTATAAAAAAATCTCTATACACATTCAATAGAAAGTTTGCATTATCCAATTCATCAATTGCATTATATCAATTCGCATTGACGAAATGTGTATTATGCCAGAATAACCTGTATTTGATTTAATTTATTATTGTCATAAGTACCTAGGTGAGTGAAAGGCATTGTTTTGCATTCAGTTCAGGTAGATCATACCATACAAAGTGCATTAGGGTAATAGAGCGAGGAAGAACGTGGTGCTGGAAAAGCATAGCAGGTCAGGCAGCACCCGAGGAGCAGAAACATCGACGTTTCGGGTAAAAGCCCTTCATCAGGAATTCCTGCTCCTTGGATGCTGCCTGACCTGCTGTGCTTTTCCAGCACCACACTCTTGACTCTGTGGGCAGCACGGTGGCACAGTGGTTAGCACTGCTACCTCACAGCGCCAGAGACCTGGGTGCAATTCCTGCCTCAGGCAACTGTCTGTGCGGAGTTTGCACATTCTCCCCGTGTCTGCGTGGGTTTCCTCCGGGTGCTCCGGTTTCCTCCCACAGTACAAAGATGTGCAGGTCAGGTGAATTGGCCATGCTAAATTGCCTGTAGTGTTAGGTTAGGGGTATGGGTGGGTTGCGCTTCGGCGGGTCGGTGTGGTCTTGTTGGGCCGAAGGGCCTGTTTCCACACTGTAATGTAATCTAATCTAATCTGATCTCCAGAATCTGCAGCATTCACTCTCGCCTAATAGAGCGAGGAATACAATGTTACAGCTGCAAAAAGAGGGAGGTTGATATTAAATTTGAAATTTGAGTAGTCCATTCAGAAGTCCAATAACAATCGATTAGAGGCTGTTCTTGAATCTGTAGGTATGTACATTTAAGTTTTTGTCTTCTGCCTGATGGAAAAGATTATAACTGGGTTGGGAGGGGGTTTTGTTTATGTTGGCTGCCTCTCTGAGGCAGCAGCAATTATAGATGGAGTCAATCGCTTGCATGATGCACTGGGCTGTGTTCACCACTCTCTGTAGATTCTTACAGACCTGGCAGAGAAGTTGCCAGACCAAGCCGTAATGCATCCGATAGAATGCTTTCTATGGTACATCTGTAAAAATTGGTACCTGTCTTTATGGACATTTCCTTAGCCTCCTGAAGAAGTGATGGCATTATTGTGCTTTGTTGACTGTTGCATCTTTGTGGGAAACAGCCCAGATTCTGGTTGTCTGTTTGTGGTGCAGGCATCCAGCCCATGGGATAAGACTTGGTTACGATGTCCCTGAGTATCATTGAGCTGAAACTCGCATATGAAAACTGGTCTCTTGATGAAGTGCAGTTGGGTTGCTCAGCATTTACTGAGGAGTCCGATTGTTGAGATATCTGTTGCCGTATTTTCTTCAACAGTAGGCTGTAATGATTCAGCCAATGAGTAATTGTGGGAGAGGGACACAGAAAATGGGCTAAAATTATTAGGTAGCTAATGAAGGTAGTAATTTTCTTCCATTACAATATGGACTACGTGGATCCTCTTGGGGAACATTTTGTCACTAAAATCCTACAACAAGAATCTACAATCAATTTTTGGCTCACATCTGCAAAACTCTTAACTTTGATTTTAGACCACTCCATGATAAATGAATGGAGTATGGGGGAGGCCATAGCTTTGTTGGCTCATTACCAGAGTCTTTGCCACTGACTGCACTTTCTTTGCTGATATGCTTTTAGAACATAAATTATGACTAAACCTCTATTGATGTTGTCATCAGTGACAAAAAAAATCATTTATAGTTTTGGGATAATTTATATTTCAATCTAAGGAGTTCCTTTTTAAGTGAAAAAACATGTTCTGATAGCATCATCAGAATGTTCTGTTCTTCACTCTTCAGATGCTGAATTTTCTTTGCATTTATCTGGCTTTACTATTTCCTTATTTGAAGGGATACAAAACTGGCGATTTGATGCTATCAAAGGAAAATGCAACTTTCAAATGTACAGAAACACAAATTGCTGGAGAAGCTCAGCAGGCCTGGCAGCAACTATTCTGAGGGAGGCTCACCAGATCCGAAATGTTAATCCTGCTTTCTTTTCGCAGATGTTGCCAGATCTGCTGAGTTTCTTCAGCAATTTCTGTTTCTGTTTCAGTTTCAGATATCCAATATCTACTGTTCTTTGTTTTATTTTAAATGCGTTCCTAGCTTTCAATTTGCACTTTGATTTTCTAATTACTGTAACACCGTCCTGTTTGTAAACACAAAATAAAACACTTTTTTATTTTACCGAGAAAATTAGACAATTTTTTCATGGCCGCTGTTGTGGAAGTAGAGTGTGTTTACAATTGAGCAATTAGGTAAGAGGTCTGAGACCAATTCTATGCAGTATCTGTGAATTCTGGGAGACCTGTATGGAATTGTTGTGAAGAGGTCACTGTTGCTTTATCAATACACGTTAGAATGTGATAGTGAGCAACCTGTTCACTCCTCAATCTGACGCTAGGCATTCAATACGCTATTTTCTATCACTTTTAATAGTGTAGTCACCTATTCATTATTTCATGTTTTGAGGAGCTTCCTGTCTGTGCTTGTTTCATATGGCATTGATAGATTGAACCCAACCATAAATAATAATAGCCAGGTATGGTGCTGCCACTGTTACAAGTCTCGTTGACATTATCATTGGACAAGTCAAACTCTAGACTTCGATATCTGACTTGATATTTTGTTGTTTTTTTAATGAGGTCGTGTCTCACTGAAACGCAAGCGCACAATGCTGTAATTTCAGTTTGAACAATAAAACATAAGTTTATTATGCAAAGTTTGTGAGAAGATTTGTAGCTCAGGTGCTCGTTGTTGTGGTTCTGTTCGCCGAGCTGGGAATTTGTGTGGCAGACGTTTCGTCCCCTGTCTCAGTGATATCCTCAGTGCTTGGGAGCCTCCTGTGAAGCACTTCTGTGATGTTTCCTCCAGCTTCACAGGAGGCTCCCAAGCACTTATTATGCAAAAACATGAAGGTAAAATAGAATAAGTTAAATTATTTGCATGTAAAACAAATTTAAGCATTTCAAAACACAAGGTAAAAAAACTTAATTCCATTAATGCGAAAACACCCCTTTACCGTACGCACAACAGAGAGAGTTCCATGGTACAAGTTGGCCATGCATTGGTTAGGGTAAGTCAATGTGAAGAGGAGAAATATAGCGTTGGTGAGGTTGTAGGGCTTTTGGGTCTGTTGGCAGTGATGGGTCATGTGGAGAAAGGAGGTTGGTGGTCAGGTATGGAAGGTGTCAGGTTGGATACCTGGGCTAGCAGGGGTTTTTGTTCCAATGGATAGAGTAGGTTGGCAGGCAGGGTAGGGGTAGAGGTATGGGAATGGGGTCAGGAGTGGAATGGTGATCAGGTCAGGTCCTAATGGTGATGGTTGGTTCTGGGGCATGTAAGTGGTCTTGGTACTGTGAGAAGTATGTAGTTGAATGGTTTTGTTCGGGGTAAGTCAATCTAATATTCATGTATTTAATAGCCTAACTTCTCCTGAATAATTATTTACTTCATTTCATCGGCACCATCTGAGGACTCTGAATTAAATGGTATCTTTTGGAATGTTTCAGACATACAGGAATTCCAGAAGAATCTTCAATTTCCAACACAATTCCTTTTGAAGTCTGTTCCCAGGATCCCTTGTTGCAATTCCAATCTATGCTGGAATAAAGACTGTCTAGCTGTCTGAAAATCTGCAGATGTGATTGCTGATGTTGGAAAGTCAGAGTCAATAAAGTTTGGAAAAAGCCACAGTGGGTCAAGTCGCATGAAAGGAGTCAATGTTTCAGGTCCGAAGCTTTCATCAGGACTGGGGGAGGGGAAGGGGACTGAGAAATAAATTGGGGGGGGGGGGGGGGTGAAGCTGTGGAAAAGTTAGGTGGGATGGTGATAGGTTGTTGCAGTGAGATGGTGATTGTGATTGGTCAGTGGGAAGGGTGAAGCAGATAGGTGGACAGGTTAGGTCAGGTCAAGGAGGTGGAGAAGGAGGGCTGGACCTGGGATGAGGTGGGGTGGGGTAGTGTGGGGAGTTTTATAAACTGGTGGATTATATGTTAAGGCTGTATGGTTGTAAGCTCCCAAGGTGGAAGATGAGGTGTTCTTCCTTCAGTTTGCGTGTGGCCTTATATTGATGGTGGAGGAGGCCCAGGATAGACATGTCATCAGAGGAGTGGGAAGAGGAGTTGAAATGGCTGGCAACCAGGAGGTGGGGTTGATTTGGAGCGTACAGATTGTAGGTGTTCCCTGAACCAGTCCCTGGGTTTACGCTCTGTCCGATCAGAAAATCTGGGCCGTTGTTGCTATCTATTTAGAAAATTGAGACCTAACTTTAACTTGAAGTTTTGAGTTATGTTTATACTGTGCACCTCCAGTCAGCAAATAATTCAGGTTGATTCCTTGGACATGTTACTTAGATGTCAGAGTATCATGTGGGGTACTTTAATAGCTGTCAATGGGGCAGTTTCTTAAAAATACACACAGATGTGAGCATTTCTGGTTAGGCCAGCATTTATTGTCCATCCCTAATTATCCAAATGGCAGTTGAGAGTCAACCACATTGCTGTTGGTCTGGAGTCATGTGTAGGTCAGATCAGGTAAGGGTGGCGGTTTCCGTCCCTAAAGGACATTAGTGAACCAGATGGGCTTTTCCCAACCATCAACAATAGTTTCATGGTTATCATTAGACCCTTAATTCCAGTTTCATTATTTAAATTCAAATTTCACCATCCGCAGTGGTAAGGATTCAAATCTGGATCCCCAGGACATTAGCTGAGTTTCTTGATCAATAGTTTAGTAATAATACCAATAGACATTACCTCCCCTTACTTGTTGATGGACTTAATGAGATATGTTGGATAATGAGCATGAATCAACATATAATCAGAAGCATGCGAAAGACTAGCAGACCTTCTGAAGTGTCTCATTAAAATGATCTTTAATAGTTTAGTATTATTTTGTGGATGATTTTACTACAGGATATTTTTCACTTTCTTCTGCAAATGTTGATCCCATTTGTGAATCCATTACTTGTAATTTAACCACAGGATCAGTGATAACATGTTCTCGAACATCAGCCTCTGCCTCTGTGAAACAACAACAGGAATGTCATGGATCACAGGTTGATTTCTACTCCCAGCCCACATCTCTACTCACTGCTGCCTTAGGAGGTAGAAGTATTCTATCTTTTCAAGTTTTAATAGTCTTCCCCAATCACAACTTAGTGGTTGTTTCATTACTGCCAGTGCTTTCTATGCCTTATAACTTCTCACCAACATCAGCCAGCTAACTGTATTGGCATTCCATTTCTCCAAAACTGGCTGCTCTGTCCTTAATTGAAATCTATGAATTACTGTGACTGTAGCAGTTACAACTTTGCATTATAACCCCCTATGTCTGTCAGTCTGATGAATATATCAGTATCTTCCCCAGAGGAGTCACCAAGGCAAGGTTAGGAGTAAATATGCATGTCACTCCTGCGCTGAGATGTTTGAACTGAAGCATTTCTCTGAGTTGCACAAATGAAGTTTAGTTCATCAATTTACAGAGACTTTAATGTGCTGCTTTGACAAATCTTGGGAGTCCAATGCAGGGAGCTAAAATAATGCTTACCAAACTTTTGAATGCACAGAATTCCAAAACCGGCACCCCTGCAATGAGAGAGTGCCTCATTGAACCCAGTAGCTTTTAAAACAAGAAATGAATTCTTACATGACCACAATTAATCTCTCAAGATTTTGTATTGTCAACCAACTAAACTATGAAAGAATACGCCCCGCTAACCAAGTAACCATAAACACCATACTACGTTTATACATGCTCTCGGCAAATGTGTTGGTTTCTGACTATGTGCCAGACTTCTTCCAGAAATTCAACAGGCTCCCTCGTCTCTGCAGTACCTGGGCAAGTAGAACCATAGCTTCCAGCAGAAAGGCACCACACGACAACTCCTGGATCTTTTCAGCTGAACAGGATTTATCTCTTCAAACTGAGATTCTGTTTTCACTAGACTTCATTCTGGTGATTGACACAAAGTAACCCTTTCTCCTGCTGCGTGCAGCAGTAATTTTTCTTTTGGTCTTCTTCCTTCTCTCTGCCTGACTGAGAACACAATAGAGGGAGCTGCCTCTCTTTGCCAACGTGTGAAAAATAGCACTTGAGTTTCGGTGACTTTTATAGAGTCAGAGTCATGCAGCACAGAAACAGACCCTGTTCATCCAACCTGTCCATGCCAATCATGATCCCAAACTAAACTAGTCCCACCTGCCTGTGCTCTGGCCTATATCCCTCCAAACCTTTCTTATTCATGTACTCATTCAAAAGTCTTTTAAACATTGTAACAGTAGCTGTATCCACCACTTCCTCTGGAAGTTCATTCCACACACCAACCAATCTCTATCTGAAAAAAGGTACCCCTTGTCCTTTTAAATCTTTCCCTTCTCACCTATGCCCCCTAGTCTGGAAATTCCCCACTCTAGGGAAAACACACCTGTTATTCATCTTCTCTATACTCCTCGTGATTTTATAAACCTCTAAAAGGTCAACCCTCAGCCTCCTATGCTCCAGAGAGAAGAAGTCCCAGGTTATCCTGCCTCTCCCTAAAACTCAAACCTTCCATTCATGGCAACATCCTGGTAAATCTTTTCTGAACCCTCTCCCGGGTTTATTATCCTTACCATTACAGGGTTGACAACTGGATACTGTACTCCATAAGAGGCCTCACCAATGTCCTGTACAACCCCAACGTGACTTCCCAACTCCTATACTCAAAGGACTGAGCAATGAAGGCGAACAAATCTGGCACGCTGTTCCATTGGGCCTGTTTCTGGGTAAAATGCAGCGTGTTTACCATCACAAGTTCCAGGGCATGGTGCTTTATCTTAAGTAGAAGGCGAGTTTAAAACAAAAACAGCTTCTAATGTCTTCTACTCATAATTAACATATAAATATAAATAGCAATCAGCTTCCTAGACTCACAAGAGGCTGGCATAACAGGGTTTATGGAGCCATGCATTGACCTGACTGCTCAGACTGAGCATCTCTGTCCCACTCCAAACAAAGAATGGAAAGCCTGTTCTAAGAGAAGATTCATGTATTTGTTTGGCAGTTCTGCAGCTTTCCAGCCTCTGCCAGTGTTTACTCTTTTTATTACATTTTTCCAGTGTCCACAGTACTTTGTTTTTGTGAATTTGCAAAGGGGTGAACTATCAACTCCACAAACCATCTCTGTCAAGGGATAGAAGATGGTGCTGCAGTGTGGTAAGATCACACCGGAGTTCCTAACCCTAATTCGTCAGTGGAGTTCAGCTTCTTAAGCAATATTAAAAAAATCTGTTGTTGCCGCTTTAACTCCATTCAACAATCAAAACCTGCTAATAAAAGAAAAATATTTTTACTGTTTCTTATCATCTTGCTGAATTTGTGAAAGTTTTCATTACAGCTGGCTGAGCCATTACTGAAACGAACTCTATTTTAGGTGTTCCAGTATTAGATTGGACTCTCTGAATACAATTTCACATGTGACAGGAGGCTGCTGGGCTAAACAATGTAGTTTGTTATTGAAAGATCAGCAAAAGTTTGAACATAAGTGGTCAAATTTATTCTGTGGTCAGATAAATTGACTAATACTCCTTCAGTATTCATCTCTTATATTGTAGATAGGAGAATTGGGAAAAGAAAGATTTTTTTTTAATAGAGCACTTTACTTAATCTCTGGCATCCCAAAGTATTTGATAGCCAACAAAGTATTTTTTTGAAGTGTGGTCACTGTTGTTACCTACGAAAGGATAGCTCTGACTGAATGGTTTACCACATGTTTTCAATAATTACAGAGGATGGTGGTGGAGGGTTGTTTTTCAGACTGGAGGCCTGTGACCAATGGAGTGCCACAAGGATTGGTGCTGCGTCCACTACTTTTCATCATTTGTATAAAGTCTTTTCCATGGGGTTGGGGAGTCCAGAACTAGAGGGCATAGGTTTAGGGTGAGAGGGGAAAGATATAAAAGAGACCCAAGGGGCAACTTTTTCACGCAGAGGGTGGTACGTGTATGGAATGAGCTGCCAGAGGAAGTGGTGGAGGCTGGTACAATTGCAACATTTAAGAGGCATTTGGATGGGTATATGAATAGGAAGGGTTTGGAGGGATATGGGCCAGGCGATGGCAGGTGGCACTAGATTGGGTTGGGATATCTGGTCGGCATGGACAGGTTGGACCGAAGGGTCTGTTTCCATGCTGTACATCTCTATGACTCTATATAAATGATTTGGATATGAACATAGGAAATATATTTAGTAAGTTTGCAAATGACACCAAAGTTGGAGGTGTAGTGGACAGCGAAGAAGAAGACTTCAGATTACAACGGGATTTTGATCAGATGGGCCAATGGGCTGAGGAGTGGCAGATGGAGTTTAATTTCGATAAATGAGAGGTGCTGCACTTTGGGAAAGCAAATCTTAGCAGGACTTATACACTTAGTGGTAAGGTCCTAGGGAGATTTGCTGAACAAAGAGACCTTGGAGTGCAGGTTCATAGCTCCTTGAAAATAGAGTCGCAGGTAGATAGGATAGTGAAGGTGGTGTTTGGTATGCTTCCCTTTGTTGGTCAGAGCATTGAGTATAGGAGTTGGCAGGTTATGTTGTGGCTGTACAGGATGTTGGTTAGGCCACTGTTGGAATATTGTATATAATTCTGGTCTCCTTCCTATTGGAAGGATGTTGTGAAACTTGAAAGAGTTCAGAAAAGAGTTACAAGGATGTTGCCAGGGTCAGAGAATTTGAGCTATAGGGAGAGGCTGAACAGGCTGGGGCTGTTTTCCCTGGAGCATCAAAGGCTGAGGGATGACCTTATAGAGGTTTATAAAATCGTGAAGGGCATGGATAGGGTAAACAGATAAAGTCTCTTCCCTGGGGTGGGAGCCTCCAGAGCTAGAGGGCATAGGTTTAGGGTGAGAGAGGAAAGATATAAATGGAAGCTAAGGGGCAACTTTTTCAAGCAGAGGGTGGTACGTGTATGGAATGAGCTGCCAGAGGAAGTGATGGAGGCTAGTACAATTACAGCATTTAAAATACATCTGGATGGGTATATGAATAGGAAGGGTTTGGAGGGATATGGGCCAAGTGCTGGCAGGTGGGACTAGATTGGGTTGGGGTCTCTTGTCGGCATGGATGGCTTCGTTTGGTGAGAAGGCTCTGTTTCTGTGCTGTACATCTCTGACTCCGTCTGAGCACAGCATCATCGTTCTGAATCTGGATATGAATCATTTTAATTTACAATCAAACATGTTCACGTTGAAAGGTGACAGCTGTGGCTTCTGCAGTCGACCTGAAAGATTAACTCTGGCCTGTTATAGCAGTGCCACCACAGCAGAAGCTACAGTGTTAAGTAAAATATATAACTTTGATAAAGTGTTGTCTGCAGAACTGCAATGTTCTCAATCCTGTTCCTTTCAATCCAAATGTTGCAACATTCATGTTCTCTCCCATGATAATTGAGAGTAGGTGCCCCTTCCTTTGTTAATTGTTCTGTCAGGTAGCTAATGCAATGCTTGCTTTATAAGAACTCCCAACATCAGGTCACAAATGTGAGCATTCAGGTGCTTGCCTCGGCAGTAAATGTGAACTTCCGATATATATCCAAAGTAACTGAAAGCTAAAGACAAAAGGTGTTTACAGTACCTGCAAAAGGTAATTCCAACTAACTGGAGCAGGGTGACATAGAAAGTGCCCATCTGTTAAAATGAGCCTAATGTACTGTAATATTGTTATAGTGTAGACTTGGAGATGGACTGCTGGTCAGTGGCTGCTCTGGAGTGACAGTTATTGAATTCATTTTGAAGTCTGCTGAATAAGCTAATCCCAAACGGTTCTAATTGCTTAAAGATTTCAACAATGCTGAAGATGATTATAGAAGAAGGCATTTTTTAAAACAATATAATTCCAGACTCCAAACACTTACTTTTGAAGGAAGCACATTCGACTTTACGAAACGCTGTTTATGTTGGAAATGAAACAAGCTGATGAAGCTTTCCTTCTTTTGTAGATCAGGACAGAGTTTCAAGAATGCAAAATTTCACAGGGAGCAACAATACATACTGCATTAAAAAAAGCAAGTGGTGTTGGTTTGCAAGTGGAGCCTAACTGATCAAGTTGTTGTCATTGAGAATGTAGCAGTGAGCAATTACCTCTCAAGCTTTTGTTTAAAATCAAAAAAGGGAATTAAACGCTCATCAAAGTGTTGTCATGGGGAGTACACTAGGGAATAACTCTCCCTCGTGCTGCTTTTTTTTCTAAGTTAAAAAACGTGCAGTGCCTAGATATTCTGCAATGTACAGATCACTATATGTTTATGCATCTTTTCACAAGTGTAAGTAAGTCACATTGAGGGAACAACTGATAATCATAAATTGAGTTGTTAGTGTTAATCATCAGCCCACTTGGGCCTGCTCAGTAAATGTTGTACTGTTGGGGAATCACAGCTAAAACTGGATATTGTGTTCAAGAGTTTGCAAACACTGCTTGAATATAGTCAGTACACTGTTGCAAATAGTGCAAACCATATGCTTTTTGGTATGACCTACTAGTAGTTGAGCTGCATGGCCCTAATCCGCTGCAGGGAAACTGCCAGGGATCACTAAGTATTCTCAGATGGTAGTCGGCTGACCTGTCACTTTTAAAATGGTGGGAGAAGGCTCTTAATTGGCCTGAGGTTGCCATGGGCTGTTGCTGTGCTTAATTCCTTGCTTTCTCTCCCCATTTTATATATCCCACAACCCCACCCCCCTTTCCCAGTCGCTTAGCTTGTCCTTAGAGGGATGGTGAAATGTAGTTTGTAGGTGGACTTATCAGGCAAACAAAAACATATTTGCTTGAAGAAAAACATTGACTTCAATACTTGTGGAGAAGGAATGGGCAGAGTAAGGTGGGGGAGACTTTGGAAGTTTGGTCAATAGAGGGTCCTGCTGAGTTCACCATCTTACTGGCCTGGGAAGCTGGAGGTGGTAGGTGATCGTTAACCATCTTAGAAATGCTCCCAAGCAATCAGAATATTTAGGAGTTTGTATCAGCCTTGTCTCCCATTGTGGATTAGTGGTGCTGGAAGAGCACAGCAGTTCAGGCAGCATCCAACGAGCAGCGAAATCAACGTTTCGGGCAAAAGCCCTTCATCAGGAATGGGCTTTTGCCTGAAACGTTGATTTCGCTGCTCGTTGGATGCTGCCTGAACTGCTGTGCTCTTCCAGCACCACTAATCCAGTATTTGATTTTCAGCATCTGCAGTCATTGTTTTTACCTTGTCTCCCATTGTATCTATTGTGCTGAATTGGGGCGGCACGGTGGCTCAGTGGTTAGCACTGCTGCCTCACAGCACCAGGGACCCAGGTTCAATTCCAGCCTCAGGTAACTGTCTGTGTGGAGTTTGCACATTCTCCCCGTGTCTGCGTGGGTTTCCTCCGGGTGCTCTGGTTTCCTCCCACAGTCCAAAGATGTGCAGGTTAGGTGAATTGGCCATGCTAAATTGTCCACAGTGTTAGGTACATTAGTCAGAGGGAAATGGGTCTGGGTGGGTTACTCTTCGGAGGGTTGGTGTGGACTTATTGGGCCGAAGGGCCTGTTTCCACACTGTAGGGAATCTCGTCTAATCTTAATATCAATGCTATTGAACCCAATGGACAAGTTTGATTTAAGATTTTGTTTGAATCTACTGATTTCATCAAAAATTGATTCTGACTAAATTTTCTAAGAAAGTTCTAAGATAACGGAGCAGTGGGACCACTGAATGATATCTGAGCTTGGCCTAATTAAGGCATAAAGGACCCATCAGATATGAGAATATAGGAATTACACTTTAATGGGTAGAAGAAGGGGGTTGATAAGGTAATATTCCCCAGTACACTTTTTTGAAGGTTAGAAGAATGAATGCATTAGGTGGAGTCAATGAAGAGTAGATTCGGTCTGAATTGAATAAATGAATGGGTTTTTTTAACTGCTTTGAATTGTATGTGGTTTAGTTGGTGAACAAATGGCTAGCACTTTGCTGTGTAAGTGCCGGGTGAAGACCATCTTCAACCACAGAGAATTTAACCATATCCTCTTCTGTTTAAATGGCATAAATTAGGAATATGATGGAATATTCCTTACTTACCTGGAATGCGGCTCCAACACTCGACAGCTGAGATACCAAGTCTAAGAGTTGATAGGAGATATCTTTAGACATTCAAAAGATGGAGTGTCAGCATTGCTGTGGAAAGATGGAGCACCAGTGAATGTGTGAGCAGTATAATGGATCCTCCCTGACAGTTAAAAGTATTACAGAATTGTTATTAGCTCAGAAAGAGGTGATTTGGCCCAATCTTGTCAGCACTGACTCTCCAATTGAACACTCACTTAGTGCCAGTCTCCGACCTTTCCTTGGTAATGCTGCATACTCTTCCTTTTCACACAATAGTCTAATTCCCTTGTGAATGCTGTGATAAAACCTACCTCCATCTACCACATTCTCAGGCAGCGCATTCCATGCCTTACGCACTCGCTGCATGCTAAATTCTCTTTTTGTGTATTGCGTTTGCTTCTTTTGTCAAAGACTTGCAATCTGTGCTCTCCTGTATACAATCTTATCATGGGTGGTTATAGTTTTTCCCAAACGACTCTGACTAGGATTTTGTTTTGTTTTAATTCCGTGAAAAACACCAAGACCTGTCCTTTCCACTCGCCTCCCTCTGCTGTTGTTAATGTCCAGTAGCTGGGAGATGAATAAGTGGGAATGTTAACTCAAATCTGCTCAACAATTACTCTACTGACCCATCCTCAGCTGTGTCTGCAAAGGGGTGAAGTTGACAATCTGTTTCAGTCCTGTGGGTCAGCGCTGCTGTGCGAGTAGTTCAGGCGCAACCAATCCTATTTGCTTCGAAACAGTTGGTTTTCAGCCAAAGAACTAAAAGGGTGCAGTTACAAGGTTGAAGGTGAACATGTGATGAGGTGAGGATGGAATAAGATGGGAAAGCATGGGAGAAGGGGAGTAGGGATAACCCTAGTAACTATAGGCCGGTGAGTCTCACTTCTGTTGATTAGGGGTTTAGATAGGGTTGACTGTGAGAACCTTTTTCCACGTAAGGAGTCAGTTATTACAAGGGGGCATAGCTTTAAATTAAGGGGTGGTAGGTATAGGACAGATGTTAGGGGTAGGTTCTTTACTCAGCGAGTCGTGAGTTTATGGAATGCCCTGCCAGTAGCAGTGGTGGACTCTCCCTCTTTATGGGCATTTAAGCGGACATTGGATAGGTATATGGAGGATAGTGGGCTTGGATCGGCGCAACATCGAGGGCCGAAGGGCCTGTACTGCGCTGTATTGTTCTATGTTCTAAGTGAGAGTGAGAGGATGACAGCTTATGTGCATGAGAATGATGCAATTTGAGGGAAATGTTGGCATGGTTTGGGCAGATAAGATGATGGAATAGACAATCGGTGCAGGAGTAGGCCATTGTGCCCTTCGAGCTGACACCACCATTCAATATGATCATGGCTGATCATCCTCAATCAGTATCCTGTTCCTGCCTTATCTCCATAACCCTTGATTCCACTATCCTTGAGAGCTCCATCCAACTCTTTCTTAAATGAATCCAGAGACTGGGCCTCCACTGCCCTCTGGGGCAGAGCATTCCACACAGCCACCACTCTCTGGGTGAAGGAGTTTCTCCTCATCGCTGACAGCTTATTTTTAAGCTGTGTCCTCTGATTCGGGACTCGCCTATCAGCGGAAACACGTTTCCTGCATCCAAAGTGTCCAATCCTTTAATAATCTTATACGTCTCAATCAGACCCCCTCTCGGTCTTCTAAACTCAAGGGTATACAAGCCCAGTCACTCCAAACTTTCAACATAAGATAGTCCCGCCATTCCAGGAATTGACCTCATGAACCTACGCTGCACTCCCCCAGTAGCCAGAATGTCTTTCCTCAGATTTGGAGACCAGAACTGCACACAATATTCCAGGTGCAGTCTCACCAGGACCCTGTACAGCTGCAGAAGAACCTCTTTGCTTCTATACTCAATCCCTCTTGTTATGAAGGCCAGCATGCTATTAGCTTTCTTCACTACCTGCTGTACCTGCATGCTTATCTTCATTGACTGGTCAAAATGTTTCTTGCATACATTCCATTTTGACACATGGGCAGCCAAGTGTAATACCAGCTAAAACCATAAGGGGCTGGGGGCAGGCTTTCCTCTTTGCCTTTTGACTGTGGGGTGAGGGGTGAGGTTCACTCAGAACCTGCCTTCTTATTGTTGTATTGATGTTTTTTTTCCCTTCCCCAGGTAATGATCATGAAAATATACCCCAGTATTAGTTTCTCCTCCTATTTGGGCGGCACGGTGGCACAGTGGTTAGCACTGCTGCCTCACAGCGCCAGAGACCCGGGTTCAATTCCTGTCTCAGGCGACTGACTGTGTGGAGTTTGCACATTCTCCCTGTGTCTGCGTGGGTTTCCTCCGGGTGCTCCGGTTTCATCCCACAGTCCAAAAATGTGCAGGTTAGGTGAATTGGCCATGCTAAATTGCCCATCGTGTTCGGTGAAGGGATAAATGTTGGGGAATGGGTCTGGGTGGGTTGCGCTTCGGCAGGTCAGTGTGAACTTGTTGGGCTGAAGGGCCTGTTTCCACACTGTAAGTAATCTGTAAGTAATCTAATCTACTTGCCAAATCCAAGAAAACAGGTGTATGCTCTAAACTTTCATGCTATAAAATATCCAACGATACAAATAAAGACCTCCAAACTCCAAAGGGCCATGTCCCTTCTATGAATATGAAAGATTCTTATTGGAGTTTTAAAATCCCTCCAAACATTGCCCTTCCCTTCTACGTAAACTCTCCTATCCTTCCCTAACCACTGAGATCCCTCTCTCCTGTTCTGGCCTTTTGAATATCGCTGGATATCATTGTTCCACTATTGTTGACTATGCCTTAAGATAGCAAGGCCCCACAATCTGAAATTCCCACTGTGCTCCTCCCGGTTCATCTTTAAGACTCCCTATAATCTATCTTTGTGTCTAAGCTTTTGGTCACCTACTTTCATATCACTTTTAGTGCTTTGGTGTCAACTGTAATTAAATAATGTTCCTGTGATGCAATGCGGCATTTTAATATGTTAACCGCTCAAGTTGTTATTTCAAGAGAAAACTGCTCACCCTTAAAGGTCAGAGTGTTTAGTTGTTTTATTTTCATTCTGTGATTATCATAATAAGTACATTTTCTGAGTATTTTCAATATATAATTTCAAATCCGTATTCCACTCACGTCATCTCCCAACAGGTGACTAGGTGACTCACCTAGCTATCTGTGCTTTGGGCATGTTTTAATTACCCAGAGATTTTACATATTAAAGTATGGAAATTGAGTTTCTTATTGCTCATCTGATGTACGTCTGCTGTAACTGAGGCTCTCCTGGTCTCATTCCAGTGTTTCTTTTTTGGCATCACTTCACCTCTCAGCATTGTTCTTTAATTGCTTCATTCTTGTAGGTTTGGTTCTTTCCTGGCTGGTGACTGTCTGTCTCTTTTTGGTTCAGCATTTTCATTTGTCATAAGGGTCAATTATACTGTGTGAAGTGAAGCAGATCAAGTGACTCATCACTGTTTTGTATTACTGGTTCATCTTTAGTAAACCTTATTTATTCATACATTCATTCAAAGATCCTTTTTCTTTTGTTGCTAATGGGAAGATTAATCTGCCCTTTCCATTTTCAAAGCCTGGAGTTTCCTAAGGGGGTGGAAGGTAAAATTACCTCCAAAGAGGTGTCTGTTTCGCCATTGTTGCAAAAAGCTCAAGTATTCTCTTGATATTATCACATTACATCCAAACTCACTATGTGCTTGAATTGACACAAATCAACAGCATAAAGCAGTGAAATCCGAGATTAAGAAAATACCAAACAAGTATGCTTCATCTTTGAAACTTTATATTTGAAGATTTAGCTCATTATTTTTGTCCAATATGTCTCAGAACCCGCAAGGGGGTGGGGTGGGAGTACAGTTTTTTTTTGTGGGGGGGAGGTGGAGGTGCAGGTAGAGGGAGTGAGGTTTTGTGTTTTTATTGCTTAATAACTTGCATGTTAAACATTGTTAAAAGGAGACCAGAAGTTGAAGATTTTTGTCTTGCAATCTTCAAAACAAGGACACAAGAACTAGACTTGTGGGGAGTGGGAGAGAAAAAGACAAAATATTTGACCCAACATGAGAAGAGGGTGCTCATTGTTCAGGCCATCGTCGACATGCAGAATACAGCAAGAGACATTAACTGTCAATCTTATTTCGCAGACCAGACTGTTCGATTCTGATTGGTCAGTGCATTGTCATGGGGATGCAGCAGAGTATTACTGTCTCCATCGCCTCTTCCTTTGAAAAGGGTGCAATGCATGGGTGCAAATTAAGGATCAGAAAAATCATTGTTTCTGCTCACAATGCCCATTTTCCCACAGATTGACCTAACTATTTGAAAGTTGGGACATGTGGATAGAGATTTATTCAGGTGGCCGGTTTGATGAGCGGATTCAGAAGATGAAGGAAATGTGGCCATGTTGTAGTTGTGGTGATAGGCCCATCTAGATACCATTAAACCCTATGTGATATCAGTGAAGACACTGTGACTTCAGTGGTCATGTGTTGCTGTTCTACAAAGACATTTGGCTCCCTACAGCTTGGACTTTCCACCTCCATAGCTTTAACATGTGCAGTGTATCAATAACAGTCATTAAGAAGCCTGGCTTCAGAGTTTAACCTTACCTAAAGGACCCATGCAAAGATCCAATCACAGCAGTCCTGCATGTAAGTCATTAGGTGCTAAATTCTATATTCTTGTAAGCCATGGCATTTATTTGCACTTGGGTTTTGTATGGAATCTGGAGACCGTTGCAGAGAAAATGCCAGAACTGGGGTTTCAGCGATGGCTTTGTTTCTGAAATGTTGCCTTGATATTGATGTACAATTGCTTAATGCACCTAAATGCAATATCTCTCCCTAGTCTCTGACAGATGTATTAAATCATCAGTTTAAATACACTAAAATAATAGACAGGCATTTCACATCTTAGATATAATCTTTTGGAAAGCCAGTATCCAAAAGAAATTTCAGGAACCATGTGAGGATTCAACACAAAAGAGAATGTACTTGATACAGAAGATATTCATTTTTTTTAAAATCCGCCCAGTCCATACAGATTACCAAAGAATATAAAACATTGATATACAGCATAATGTACTTCTTTGGCTAAGGACTGCTGACCAGCAGTATGTGCATGCCAATTGGCATGGCCAGGCAAGGCATAGATGCTGTGAACATGCTAAGAGAGCAAGCGAGCAGCTTGGTCACCTGGTCCAATCTTTCAGCTGGGAATGTGTTTCCACTCAAAGTGTCCGTTCTGCAGGCTTTCAATGCTAGTTCCAATGCAACTTGCATTACAAGTCTATGTTTCATGAGTGTGCTGCAAGATCGATCAACAAATCCCAAAGCGTCAAATTATAGCAAAACAATGAAAGCAATGATAATCTCATTAATACTGCCAATTACAGATCTTTTTATAATAAGTTCAAGATTTAACGTAAAGAACATGTGTGGGTGAATCTTGTAGGGCCTTGGGTGTTTGGCAAATGCTGGATTCCAATGTCTTTGGATGTGGGTTGTGTGTGTTGATAGCTATAGATTATGCCCGGAGTTGCTGTTTGGTCATATGCAGCATGGAGGTCCTTTATAGCACGTGGTGAGCTAAATTTGCAAGTAGCTGCCCTTATTTCCATATCCAAGATTTCTCGACATCTAGCAAGTTTAGTGCATTTGGTAAGCTAGCTGAATATTAATGAGACAGGTTAGGCTGTTCACCAGATATCTAACAAGTAATAATCACCCCTAAGTATCAACAAGCTGCTGCCGAATGAGAATCTTGCATCACCAATAGTCAAAAGCATGAGACATAGGACAAGCTGCTCCTGACATCAAGATGGGTCTTGTCAGACTAATTGTCCAACTCGAGAACACATCTCACCATAGGTCGCTTTGCTTAGACCCCTATAAGATCCTGCTCCTCATATATGTTTGGTTAAATCTTTAACTCTTCGTGAAAGCTTAGTTATTGGCAGTCCTAATGCAAGAATTCCCATTCCTTTCATTGTTTTACTACAATTTGAGGCTTGGGTATTGATATGACATGACCTGGGAGAGCTAGAGACCATAAATATATGCTGAAAAGTATGTATATTTAGGCAGAGCTTATGTCTAAGATCTTCACTGGATTTATTAAATGAGCATTAGAGAGGCATACCACTCAGATTGATTTAAGATAAAATTGAACAACTACCTTAAGGGAAACTGATTACTGGTTAAAAAAGGCAACATGGTAGGAATGTAGATGAGGGTGTCATTACTGACCTTGGGATTTTCCACTTCTTGAGCCAAGATTTCAGAAACAGCAACTGCAACGTGACTGAAATTGATCACTTCTCTTTGAAATATAATTGGCCCTGTTTATTCATAGAAGAGACAGTTTATGTCCAACCCGTCAGATATACAAATATTAAGGGAAGGCAGTAGCATAGTGATAATGTCGCTAGACTAGTATTCTAAGACCATGGGGAAAAGGGATCTACTCCCACCATGACAGATAGTGAAGTTTGAATACAAAGCTTTTAGAAAAATCTAGTATTAATTAAAACCTGTCTTGTTCAGAAGTGACCTTCAAGGCAGGGAATCTGTCATCCTTAGACCATCTGCCTTACATGTGACTCCAGACCCACACCAATGCTGTTGACTTTTAAGTGCCCTCTGAACTGGTGTAGCAAACCACTTGACGGCAATTATCAATGCACAGCAAATGCGGTTCCTGGCGGTGACGCTCACATCCCCGGATTGACTGGCTACAAGAAAAGGTGCCCTTTAAGGAAGAACCCCATTAAATATGTGAAATTTGAAAAATGATCACAGATGTTTGCCACCATCTGTGCCATCTTTGTGCCTGAATCATTCATCGTGAAAATGAAAAACAGAAGTGTAGAATGTGACTGTTGCTTGCATTAATACCACCTTTCCTAATCTTGCTTGATTTCATTCCTAATTGATTTACTGTGAGTGAGTGATGTGGTGACATTGCTTTAATAGATTTAATTTTCATTTTATTTTCCGTCTCTGTGGAGAGTGAGTGAATAGTATGTCCTATGTACCATATGTGGATAGTTTTGGCTTCAACAGGTGACAAAATTACAGCTTAACACAACAAGTAAATTAACAATGAGCAAAAACTGCTAATTGTTCTAGGGGTTTGTGGTTTTCAGTGATTCAGATTCCCTGCAGCTGTTTGTTTTTCATCAAGTGAGGAGTCAAACTGGAATTCCACATTGCAACTTGAAAACAGCATTTGCTTCGGTAAAGCTCAACAAATGCTGATCTAAATTAAGTCGCATGGTACAAACTGTCAGCACAAATGTAAGTCGCTCAGCACTGCCCTCATGTCTCACCTGTCAATCTTCCTTCCCACCTATCTGCTCCACCCTACTCTCCGATCACCTTTACCCCCACCTCCATCCACCTATTGCACTCACAGCTACCTTCTCCCCAGCCCCCCACCCCACTTATCTCTCCACCGCTGGAAGGTTGGAACTGGGGTAAGTTGGGGGGAAGGGGAAATGAGGAAACTGGTGACGTCCACATTGATGCCGTGGGGTTGAAGGGTCTCAAGGCAGACGATGAGGCGTTCTCCCTCCAGGTGGTGAGGGAGTGGTGGTGGAGGAAACCCAGTATCTGCTTGTAAATTCAACCTGTTGAAAGATAACATTTTCCATTTAACTTCAAACACCCTTTTGTTTGGGAACAGATAATAAATTGCGGGCCTATATTCTAGACAGAGAATGCATTTGCTGTTTTTTCCTGAAATAGCAACCATAGGAAATATACACACCTTGTTCTTTTAATCTAAACTGCTTCCAAAACTTAAAGTAGGATACTTGCATTGCTTATGGAGTCATAGAGATGTGCAGCAATGGAAACACACCCTTTGGTCCAACTCATCCATACTTACAAGATATCCTGAATTAGGTTATCGGATAGCTCACTGAACAGGTGGGCTTGTTTTCTGACGTTTTGTCACCGTGCAAGTCAACACCATCAGTGAGTCTCTGGTGAAGTGTTGGTGTCCTGTCCAGCTTGCTATTTATCTGTCTTAGTTTGTTGTGTTGGGTGATGTCATTTCTGGTTCTGTTTCTGAGAGGGTGGTAAATGGGGTCCAGATTTAGATGTTTGTTAATGGATTCCTGGTTTGAATGCCAGGCTTCTAGGAATTCTCGCATGTGTCTATGTTTGGCCTCTCCCAGGTTGGATGCATTGTCCCAGTCAAACTGGTGTCCCTCTTCGTCTGTGTGCATCCATCCTGGGACAGGCCAAACAAAGACATGTGTAGGAGATCCTAGACGGCTGGCATTCAAACCAGGAAACCATTAACAAACATAAAGATTTGGACCCCATTTATAACCTCTCAAGAACAGAACCAGAATGATATTACCCACCACAACAAACTAAGACACACAAATAGCAAGCGGAACTGGATGCCAAAACTTCACCGGAGCATCACTGATGTGGCCTAGCATGGTGACAAAGCATCTGAAACAAACCTTCCAGCTCAGCGAGCAAGCTGACAAGCTAATCCACAACCTGAGCTACAAACCTTCTCCAAAGTCTTAAATATCCCAAATTAATCTAGTCCCATTTGCCAGCATTTGGCCCATATCTCTCTCAATCCTTCCTATTCATATACCCATCCAAATGCCTTTTAAATATTGTGATTGTACCTGTTTCCACCACTTCTTCCTCTGGTAGATCATTCCGTACATGCACCACCCTCTGCATGAAAAAGTTACCCCTTAGGTCCCTTTTAAATCTTTCCCCTCTCACCTTTAAACCTATGCCGTCTAGTTCTGGATTCCCCTACCCTGGGGAAAAGACCTTGACTATTCATTCAACCCATGTCCCTCATAATTTTATAAACTTCTTTTAAGATCACCCCTCAGCCTGCAACGCTCCAGGGAAAATAGCCTCCAGCCCTGGCAGCATCCTTGTAAATCTTTTCTGAACCCTTTCAAGTTTCACAATAACTTTCCTACAGCAATTGTTGTACTGGCAAATCTAAAATTACTTATTTAATTTATGAACAAATTATTGCTAACCGTTACAGGAAGGGATTACTGAAGTTTATACTTGCTGGAAGAATGAAATTTTAAGATTATCAGAATTTTACTGTTGATAAAGCAATGTAACAGGTATATTGAAAATTGAAATTTCAATATTACTGCTGTAAGTTGTGGTTGTGTTTTAAGTAATCTGCAACAATCTTACAACACCACAATAGCTCTTTTCCATGTGTTTAGATATTCTCTGTCGGTGCTGGGCACACCTCTGATTTTAAACATCAGGTATTAAATGATAAGTTTCTGTTTGTGTGCAGTGTATAGACCTTTTATATGGATACTGGGAATTTTAGATCTATTTTTGTTATGCGGTTACCCAAGTAAACAATAGTTGGATTTGTAGAATTGGAAATTTAATTTTTTATCCATGCCTGTTTTTAGTTTTGTAAATTCTTGAAAAGTTTTGTAAGCATGTTTGGTTTTAATTCATGATTGAGCGGGATTTTGTAATGGTGATGAACATTTTAAGTGCCGATATTCAGTGTTTGCCTTTTACTAGCGGAAGCCTAGGTTTGCTTGCACAGCTAACTTCTGAAATGGAAGAAACATTGTTGGATACAAGACACTGGCTTTCTACACAAATTGAATTTTTACAAATGGTTAAATTTTTATGTGTAGTGTGTAAATGCTTCTGTATGTGTGAATTTCTAATTAGAGTATTTACTCTTTGATATTTACTCTGGATGTACCTTAAAATATATAGATGGGTTTTTAAATATGACAATCATTTTAAACTTGTGTGTATAAGCTTGGTGTGAATTGTATTACTTATGTATATTTGAAGGTTTTCATATTGGAGTAGTCAAACTTCCAAGAGCGAATTTTCGCCTTTTTATTTATTGCCATTTGAATTTGTCTATTTATTTGCTGTAATGATAAAGAAAGGTATTTGAATTCTTATGGATTTCAATTTTTATTTACGGCTTAAGAACTTTTAATTTTATGATGTACATGTATATATCGGATCTTTGAACACAGTATATTCATTTCTACATTCAGGTTGTTGAAAGATATTTAGTCAATACTCATTGGTGAGGCCCATGAGAACTCACGAGTAAATGGAGGCTTCAGGTAAAATAAGAGGCTATCCAGAATTTAGTAAAATAAGAGTTAATCTTACTGAAACATAGAAACATGTCAAAGGACTTCTCAAGGTGAACATGGTTTACAGGGTTAAGAATCACACAACAACAGGTTATAGTCCAACAGGTTTAATTGGAAGCACTAGCTTTCGGAGCTACGCTCCTTCATTAGGTGGTAGCACTACCACCTGATGAAGGAGTGTCGCTCCGAAAGCTAGTGCTTCCAATTAAACTTGTTGGACTATGACCTGGTGTTGAGTGATTTTTAACTTTGTACACCCCAGTCCAACACCGGCATCTCCAAATCATGGTTTACAGGATAAAGGTTTGATCACTTGGGGTGATTACCTAGATGTGGAGATGAGGCAAAACTTCTTCACCTAAATGGTTATGAGTCTTTGGAACTCTCTGCTGCAGGGAATTATGGCTGCTCCATCATTGAGTATATCGAAGGTTGAGATGGATTGATGTTTGATCTCTTGGGAAAATAAGGAGTAGGTGCTTCATTGGAATTGAGCCAATTAGATCAACCATGATCATGTTAAATGTCTCCCATTCCTATTTCTTCAATTTCTTACGTAAGTGGGATTTGTAACTGAGGAATAACTAGACTTGTATCAGCACTTACTTCTATAAAGTTTGAGTCCATTTTTGGCAGTGCTAAATGACGAGAATATTCCCAGAAAAGGTGGAGATGATTATTAACTCCTCTGTAAATCTCCACTGGAGAGAGCAAACCCTGAATGGTTTGAATTAATTGTATGAATTGTAATGCGTAACTAGACTCTACTTATTCTATTTTGTTGGATATTATGGAACTATCCTTCACTTTTGCAGCCCATAGAATAATGAGTTTTGTAAATAATGATATCCTTTTCTTCTGAGTGTAGTTCCTGTTGTAATAATTTTGTAAATGCAATATTCAATGTGCACATAGCAAACTCCCACAATAGAAATATGATTGTGACTGTACTATCTGTTTTTGTGATTTTTGTTGAGGAATGAATGTCGACTGGGACAATGGTTTTCAAAGTAATGTCTTAGCACTCTCTCATGTCCACCGAGCCTGGACATCAGTTTAAAATCTCAACGGAGAGAAGTCTCTGAATGACACTCAAGCACTTGCTTTTATTTTAGTGCTCAGGTCTCTCAATATGAGACTTGAACCTGCAATCTTCTGACTCAGAAGAGAGTGCTCCCAATGTGGCCACAACTTAAGCAATGATTGTTTTTCTCACTGGGCTATCTTGTACTTGAACCATGAATTCCATTTGCTGTGATTTGTAGACACACTGATGTAAATAGATTTTGTTAGCTAAGTAAACAGTTCTTTTTCGCTCAAGATTGGGATAAGGAGTGCCTCGATTAACAGACAAGGAGGAATTCCGTCCCTCTAGAGGTCACTGGACTTTGCAGTTCTCTGTGCTGGAACCTGGTAGAGGCTGGATCAGTGAATATAGACTATAGAGGTTCTTTTAGTTTAGGGACCCAGGAACAGAGACTGTGCAGTATCTGTGCACAAATCTTTGAAGATAGAAGGGCAGATTGAGAAAGTGGTTAAAAAAAGTGCATGATCACCCACTTTATTAACAGAAACATAAAAGCAAATTATGGTGAACCTCTATAAAACAGCAAGTATTGTGTGCACCACACTTCTGGAAAGATGACAGCTTAAAGGAGAGTCATAGTCATAGGGATGTACAGCACGGAAACAACTCATTTATGCTGATCAGATATCCTAACCTAATCTGGTCCCATTTGCCAGCACCTGGCCCATATCCCTCTTAATCCCTTCCTATTCATATACCCATCCAGATGCCTCTTAAATGTTGTAATTATACCAGCCTCCATCACTTCCTCTGGCAGCTCATTCCGTACACGCACCACTCTCTGTGTGAAAAAGTTGCCCTTTTGGTCCCTATTAAATCTTCTCCCCCTCACCCTAAACCTATGGACACGCATCACCCCAGGAAAAAGATCTTGTCTATTTATCCTATCCATGCCCCTCATGATTTTATAAACCTCTATAAGGTCACCCCTCAGTCTCTGACACTCCAGGGAAAACAGCCCCAGCCTATTCACCATCTCCCTATAGCTCAAATCCTCCAACCCTGGCAACATCCTTGTAAATCTTTTTTGAACCCTTTCAAGTTTCACAATGTCTATCCTATTGCAGGGAGACCAGAATTGAATGCAGTATTCCAAAAGTGTCCTAACTAATGTCCTGTACAGCCACAATATGACTTCCTAACTTTTATACTCAATGCTCTGACCAATAAAGGCAAGGAAACTAAACACCTTCTTCACTATTCTATCTACCTGTAACTCCACTTTCAAGGAACTATAAACCTGCACCTCAAGGTCTTTTTGTTCAGCAACACTTCCCACTTACCATCAAGTATATGAGACCTGCTTTGATTTGCCTTTCCAAAATACAGCACCTCACATTTGTCTAAATTAAACTCCATCTGCCACTCCTCAGCCCACTGGCCCATCTGATCCAGATCCCATTGTACTAAGATAACTTTCTTTGCCATCCACTGCACCTGCAATTTTGATATTGTCTGTAAACTTAATAACTATACCTCCTATGTTCACATCCAAATTGTTTATATAACTGATGAAAAGCAGTGGACCCAGCACTGATCCTTGTGGCACACCACTGGTCACAGGGCCTCCAGACTGGGCCCTGCAAAAGAGAATGATAAGGATCCTTTCAGCATCGAGGAACTGTTTTTGTAGATAGATTGATGAAGTTGGGGTTGCTTTCCAGGAAATTTTATATATTCAAAATCAAGGAGGGTCTAGTTACAGTAGAAAATGTTTTCATTGGTGGAGGAGAATCAAAAGACGCTAACTTATTGTGTGGGGAAAAGTGATATGAGGAAGAACACAGTTAGTGGTTAGGATCGGTATGCAATGATTGAGAGTGTGGCCAAGGCAGGGTAAATCAGGATTTTCAAAGACAAATTGGAGTAGGAAGCTAAAGAGAGAAAATGTACAGGTCTACAAGGAGGGGGTTAAAACAGTAGAAATAGCTGAAGGAGCAGTGCTCTGAAAGCGAGTGCTTCCAAATAAACCTGTTGGACTCTAACCTGGTGTTGTGATCTTTCACTTTGTACACCCCATCCAAGACCAGCTCCTCCACGTTAGACATAGCTTAGTTGCTTGTGGAGAGAGCCAGAATGAACATGTTGGCCATTTGGCCTCTTTCGATGTTGCAGCCATTCTACGGTTAGATGTACTTAAAAGTTACAACATAGAAACTGGTCTTTGGTAGCTGTTGATAATTCAGTTGTGTAGAAGACTCCTCCCACATTGTTTCACCTAAGCCCCTGCCTGAATGTCCTTTAGAAGGGTATCACCACGGTTTCAGTAAGCTGGAAGGCTGATGGTATGAAACGTAATGTGCTACTTTCACCTGCTCAGGTTCAGGAGGTTCTGACACCAACTTAAAATAAGTTTGAAAGAAAATTGGGACTCGGATTACTTTAGAGCCTGAAAATATGAGATCTACTCAACGTATAAAAGTCTTTCTCAGGGAGTAGGGTGGATGGTAGTCCAGGTTTGATTTCAATTCAGTAAATCCATACCTTTTTTGGTGTATGATTCAGCCCATTATGTACATATCAAGGCATCATGTGATAAAGGGAGAACAAAGGACTGCTTAAAATTGGGTGTTGGCTCCAACACACAAGTATTTGGCACTGGATGTAGAAACAAATCAGCTACAGCAACCAGACGATCCACTTTAGGAAGTTCACTCCTTGGCCAGAAAGTCCAGAAGTCGGTGACAAATGAAGGACAGGCTGGAGGAGCTAATGAGAGCTGCAGAGGCGGAGAGTGCGAACAAAGTGCTGGGTGGAATTGATAACCCACTGTTTGAAGAAACAAGGGTCAGCAAATTTGACCCATTTTTTAATGATGTTTCAGCCATTTCCTCAAACATCAACAAGCTGGAAAAGCTGGTTTATGGTATCCAGAGGAAACAAGCAAAGGTACTTTGTGGGACTGAAAGTGACAGCATATCCAAGGTAAAGCACAGCCTGAAAGACGCAAAGTGTGAGTTTACGCGTGAGGCCAAGAACGTGCAGTCACAGCTGGACGCGATGAAATTCGAGCTTTCTCAGAAAGTGAACAATACCCAGCTGTCGGTGGAGTACAGGATCCGGCAGTGCCAGTTTAACACGCTGGCAGCCCGTTATCGGGACGTCCTGTCTTCTCACTACACGAAAGAAGTAGAGTACGTCAGTAAGTTGAAACAGCAAATCATTCGACAGACTCAGCTGGCGGGCTTGCAGCTCCAGGATGAGGATATTGACCATTTGGTGGAGAAACCTGCAGCCCCGCAGATTGTGGGCCGGGACCTGGAGGTCCTCAAAGCCAAGCAGCATCTGGCTCTTGCCCACCAGCGCCAGAAACAACTGCTGCTGCTCGAATCTCAGATCGCTGAACTTCATGAGCTCTTCCTTCACTTTGAGGTACTGGTAGCCGAGCAGCAAGAGATTGTGAACAGCATTGAGTACAATGTAATGCGCACAGTCGATTATGCCACACATTCAGCAGATAATGTCAAAACTGCGGTAAAATATCAAAAGAAGTCTCGAGTGACTGCAGCTGCAGCAGTGGTATTGAGCCTGTGTGCCTGTGCACCATGCATTGCAAAGTTGTCATCTTAAATACAATTGCACAGGTCATGGTTTCTCAGACTGCTGTTTTGGACCCTAATAATACTCTGGATTACCTATAGCCACTCTAACCTGCAACAGCCCCCACTGTTCATGTGGATCACTGTATGTCTGTCCTCGGGTCTATGTACGTTACTGACTTGATGGCACGTTTATTTCTGTGTCTGTGTAAACTGAAGACGTAGCAGTGGCTTATACAAAAGAGTCTGGGAATGTTCATGTTTTCAACAGTTAGCCCTGCATGTCTGTATTCATTTTGGGTACCGAGGATACTGGGTGGGGATTTGACTCACTGTGGACTTTGTGGTCTGTGCTTGTATTAATCTGGGAATTGTTTCCAGTTGGACAAATGTGAAAAACACCAAACAATTCAGCGATACCTGTACTGTCATTTTTGAACCATACCTAAGGGGTCATTTTTATATTGCTGATGGTTTCTCAGAGTTAAAATAGAGTTTCTTATCTATTTTGAAGGTGATTTTCATCCACTTTGGAGTTTGCTGTCAACGTTTCTAAAATGATAACAGCCACCTTTTTCACTTCTTCAACTTCTCATATCTGTCCTAAACATTTGCCAGTCCTCTTCACTGGTAGATCACTTGCTTGCTGCTACACACTGCTACACAGTTTTTAGAAGCTCTGCAAAATTGCATCTCCTTTTCATTCTCCAGATGTGAGCATCACTGACGAGGCCAGTGTTTATGGTTCGTTCCTCGTTGCCCGTAAGAGGGGGATGGAGCTTCTTTTTCTTAAAAACAAGTGCAATCTGGCAATGCTATTCATTTGGTTGTTGCAAAATTTTAACTCAGTAACAATTGAGGAACGGCAGTGTGTCCAAGACAAGATTGTGTTGTCTTGGAGTGGGACTTACAGATGATGATGTTGTGATATATCTGCTCCCTTTCTTTTTGGTAGGTGATAGAGGAATAGAATATGTGAGCAAAGCGAGGTAAAAAGACAGTAGGACTGAAGCTTTGCAATTTGCCACGCGTACCCAGTGCGATACCTATCCATTACAGCAAACTTTGTTTTTAACTCTCATTAAACTGCCAAACATGATATACCTCAAATACCGCAAAGTTTATTGTACTATTCTGTCCATTTCTTTTAATTTTTAAAATTTATTTACCTCCATGTAATTGCACTTGTTCAGTCGAATGACCATATGAAATATCAACAGTTGATTCAATTTCAAGTCAGTTTTTCCTCAAATGCCACTGGTAGTCAGTTGAGGGTGTGAGAGAAAAGGCTGTTTGCCAGTAAGTTTTAGTTAAGGCAAACTTGCATTATTATTTAAGTGATTTATGCTGCAAATAAAATATAATGGTGATGTGTACACCCCCGGCATTATGTTTCTCTTACTCAGTGTATGTTTTTAACATTGATTATGTGGACCTCTTGATTATCCGGAATATTTGATCAACCAGCATACCCCTGGTTCGATAGGTGGGGGTAAATCAAAAGTTTGCTGCATGCATAAAAGATTTTATTTGTGTAATTTGTGATGGAAATAAATGTAAGCTTTCTATTGTTATTGAAATAGTTATGCTCTCACCAGGAAAGGTATTTTTATGTTGTGACCAGTTGATATAGAAAATGTCCACTTTGAAAGGAATTTATAATTAAAATGTCAAGGTAGAAATAAAGAGGCAGGGGGGATGGGAGGTGCTGGCTGTTCCACATCTTTAGCTGCCCAGCACCCATCAATCTTGCTTCATTGTGCACTACTCTTGAGTTTTCATGCACTAATACCAAAGAGAATTTTAAACAACACTTTTCCCTTTTGCAATTTTTCAGAGTTGTCGGGAGCTGCTAGTACTAGTAAAAATGAAATTAGAGCTGCTTTAAGTCACGTTGCAGTCAGAAACAGAAGTGATTAGTATAGCAGATATTTTCTGGTTCAAATAACTTTACTGGTGCGCGGCACCCAATCTGTATGCGATTTAGGTCTCGCAGGCAATCTGTTAATTCACTAAGAAGAGTTCCTAAAAAGCCACTTTTCTTCTACTGTGTGTGTGTGTGTGTGTGGTGACATGAAACACATGATGACAATCCATTAAATATGGCTTTATTGCAAAAATATACTTTACTCCAATCCCCTAAATACTAAAAATGGGATTCAGGTTATTTGGTTCTTATTAATCAAAGACTGTTAGAATAAGAATGGAAGAATGTGATCCCAAAATCTGAGGAAATCTCTTGTAATAGAAATAATATTCAACTGTTTTGTCACTGTGACCTTGTGTATAAGTCTGTAATCTAGCAATGAGTGAACTGTGTAATTAATAATATAAAAGCTAAAGATACCTTTGTCTACATGTCACTAACTGATAATTGATGTGTTAAATTTTGCAGAGCAGATATATTTGAAGTATTCAGTGCCTAATGGATGAAATGATCTGATAGATAATTGGAAGAAAAATACCGTGGGCTCACTTGAAAGGCATTTGGATGATGCAGTGAAGAGGAATATAGTTTTATATGGAGGTATAATCTAGATGGTACAAGTGTCATCTGTACTGTGATCACAGTCGCTCCTCCGTCATGGTATCAGATGCAATAGAACTGATACTTGTGTTAGTAAAAAGTGGACACTGGCATTTGGGACACTACCTCTTATTAATTACTCTGAGTTGATTTGAAACAACCCCGCCCAATTTAAGCATAAAGGTTGCAGTGCACTTTCAGAAATAGACAATTGTGCTGCACTCTTTTTTTTTCTGACTTCCCATTAATTTCAAAACCTATCTGACTCTTAAAACTATTCCCCTTCATCAATCTTGACCTTTCTGCAGTTAGGAGAGAGTGAGGGCGACAGGTGCTGGCGATCAGAGTCGAAGAGTGTGGTGCTGGAAAAACTCGGCCGGTCAGGCAGCATCTGAGGAGCAGGAGAATTGATGTTTCGGAGCTTAAGCCCTTCATTAGGAATAAAGGTTGTGGCCCAAGGGGACTGAAAAATAAATGGGAGAGGGGTGGGGGCTGGGGGGGGAAGGTAGCTGGGAATGCGGATAGGTAGATGTAGGTGATAGGTCAGAGAGGAGGGTGGAGCGGATAGGTGGGAAGGAAGATGGACAGGTAGGACAGTTCAAGAGGGAGGTGCTGAGTTGGAAGGTTGGATCTGGGATAAGATGGGGATGGGAGGCGAGATGAGGAAACAGGTAAAATCCACATAGATCCCCTGTGGTTGGAGGGTCCCAAGGCGGAAGATGAGGCTTTCTTCCTCCAGGTGTCAGCTGGTTAGGGTTTGGCGATAGAGGAGGCTCAGAACTTGCGTGTCCTTGGTGTAGTGAGAGGGGGAGTCACAGTGTTTGGCCACGGGGCAGTGGGGTTGTTTAGTACGTGTGACCCAGAGATATTCTCTGAACTGTTCTGCAGGTTGGCATCCTGTCTCCCCAATATAGGGGATATCACATCGAGAGCAACGGACACAGTAGAAAGGATCCTTTTGGGGCCTTGGACAGGGGTCAGGAGGGACATGTAGGTGCAGGTTTTACACTTCTTGTGGTGGCAGGGGAAGGTGCTGGGAGTGGAGGGTGGGTTGGTGGGCGCCATGGAGTCATGGAGGGAATAACCTCTCTGGAATGCAGATGGGGTGGGGAGGGAAACATATGGTGGGGTCTGTTTGTAGGTGGCAGAAATGGTGGTGAATGATTTAATATACCCAGAGGTTGGAGGGGTGAAAGGTGAGGACCAGGGGTGTTCTGCCTTTGTCGCGATTGGAGGGATGGGGTTCAAGGGATGAGGTGTGGGAAGTGGAGGAGATACGCTGGAGGGCATTGTTGACCACATGGGACGGGAAATTGCAGTCTTTGAAGAAGGAGGCCATCTTGGATGTTCTATGGAGGATTTGGGAATAAGGGACAACATTTTTACAGGCGGCAGGGTGGGAGGAGGTATAGTCTGGGTAGCTGTGGGAGTCGGTGGAATTGTAGTAGATGTCCATGTTGAGTTGGTCGCCGGAAATGAAAATGGAGATGAAGAGTTGCAGGAAGGAGGTGTCTGAGATGGTTCAGGTAAACTTGAGATCAGAGTGGAAGGTGTTAGTGAAGTTGATAAACTGTTCAACCTCCTCATGGGAACACGAGGTGTTGCCCATTAAGTCATCGATTTAGTGGAGTAAAAGGTAGGGAATGGTGCCAGTGTAGCTGCAGAAGGTGGACTGTTCCACATACCTGACGAAGAGGCAGGCAGAGCTGGGGTCCATGAGGGTGCCCATGGCTACCCATTTGGTCTGGAGGAAGTGGGAGGATTCAAAAGAGAAATTATTGAGCCAATTGAATGTGTGTGTCAGTGGTGTAGGGTACAGGTTAGGTTGGCGTGAGAGGAAGAAATGGAGAGCTTGGAGGCTTGAATGGATATGTACAGGGACTGGATGTGCATGGTGAAGATGAGGTGTTGTGGGATGGGGAAATGAAAGTCATTTCTGCAGTTGTTAACATGTTGGATCCACACCATCCTCCTGCAACATCATTCCATCACCTTTCAGCTATATGGGATTGCACATGCCCAATTGCATTCTTATCTACATAAGCATTACCAGAGGATTAGTTGTATTGGTTTCTCCTCTTATTCTTGTGCTGTTACCTATGGTGTTTTCCAAACCATCTGATAATGATCCAGCCGTGCTCTTATTGCCCGTTTGCTCAATGTCCCTCTGTGCAAAGGCCTGAAAATTCAGACTTACATTTCACATAAACACAGATGACATCCAGCTCTCCTCATCACCTCTGTTGACTCATCCACTGTTGCCAAATATATCTGACAGTTTATCCAAAAGCCCATAATGGACCAGCAGGAAGTTCTCCTGATTAAACATTGGGAAAACTGAAATCATGGTTTTCAACTCACATGCCAATCTGTTTCTGGGTTCCCAATTCATTTCCTCTTCCTGGCAACATTTTGAGATTAAACTACACTTTGTTAGTAACCTTGGCATTGCGTTTCACCTTGAAGTAAGCTTCTGACCATATGACCCCACCATTTTGTTATGATCAGTTCCTGGGCAAGGGTCCCCATTAGTTCCGAATCTGGACAGGATAGTTCAAAATATTTATGGTCCTACGTGAGTCACGATGAACTGGTTCCTCTTCTTCAATCAACCTCTCTCTCAAACGGTTACACCAAGGTTAATTTATAAAGAATACCTTCCCTCCAGGATACTACTTTCCAATCCAATTAGATTTATATCTCTCAGACCCAATGTACTTTAGACTTTGGTGTGTTCATTAAACATGAGAAACAATAACAAAATGTGACCCACAATAACTCTGCTGCTTGTGTCCTTACTCTTTCCAGGTTCTGTTTGTCTATTGCCCCGTTCCTCCATTAGCTTTCAGTTAAATGTCATTATAGTTTTAAAATCCTCATCCATTTCCAACTCTAACCATGGCTTTGCCCTTGACTATCTCTGGAATGAACCTCCAAGATACATACAGTCATCTAATTTCCCCTCTTAACTTCAGGCAACCTTTGCAGATTTGGTTAGCCCCTACACTTGACTTGCCCTCCCTATACCTCACCAACTTTGAACTTTACTTTCTTCCTTTAAAACACTACTTCAAACCTACCTGTACAACCAAGTTTTACATCTTATCTCTTAATATGGTTCTGGCGTAATTTGTTTTATAGTGCTGCTTTGAAGCACCAATTGGGATGTTTAATTACCTTGAATTTGCTACATTATTAGTTCTTATTGATGAAACAGAGGGAAACGCTTTCACAATGATCAAATACGTGCTTGTAGAGCCCAGCCTTGCAAAATAATGCGTTTGACACTATGGAGCTACTATCAATGTAATCAGGGCTACGTCGGGTCCGAGTGATCAATTATGATCGGGATCTCCCTTGTCAGATGTTCCTGCAGTCAGCAGCAAGAAAGCAGAATGGTGTGTTGCCTTCTTGGTGCCAGTATCACAGATGTGTTGGAGAGGGTGCAGAATGTTTTCAAAGGGGCGTGGGACCAGCAGAAAGTCATTGTGCACATTGGAACCATTGACCATAGGAAGGGAAAGGGATGAGATTCTCAAGGGAAAATATAGAGAGTTAGGCAGGAATGTAAAAAGTAGGTTGTCGAGGGTAGCAATATCTGGTGATACGAACTAGTGAGGGTAGGAATAGGAGGATAGAGCAGATGAATTTGTAGCTGAGGATCTGGTGCAGAGGAGCAGGGTTCACGTTTTTGGATCATTGGAATCACATCTGGGGTAGACGTGACCTGTACAAGAAGGACAGCTTGCACTTGAATTGGAAGGGGACTAATATACTGGCAGGGAAATTTGCTAGAGCTGCACAGGAGGATTTAAACTAGTAAGGTGTGTGTGTGTGTGTGTGTGTGTGTGTGTGTGTCAAACAGTCAGGGCGGGCAGGAACAAAGTAGACAACAAGGTAGAGACTGATCAATTAAACTGCATTTATTTCAATGCAAGAGGCCTAACAGGGAAGGCAGATGAACTCAGATGGGACTGGGATATCATAGCAATTACAGAAACATGGCTCAGGGATGAACAGGACTGGCAGCTTAATGATCCAGGGTACAAATGCTACAGGAAGGATAGAAAATGCAGGCAAGAAAGGAGGTGGGGGGGGGGGGGGGCGTTTTTGATAAAGGATAGCATTATGGTTATACTTGGGGAGAATATTCCCAGGAATACATCCAGGGAAGTTACTTGGGTTGAATTAAGAAATAAGAAAGGAATGATCACCTTATTGGGATTGTATTATAGATCCCGTAATAGTCAGAGGGAAATTGAGAAACAAATTTGTAAGGAGATTTCAGTTATCTCTTACAATAATAGGGTGGTTAAAGTAGGAGATTTCAACTTTCCAAACATAGACTGGGACTACCATAGTGTTAAGAGTTTAGATGAGACAAATTTAAGTGTGTACAAAAAGGTTTTCTGATTTAGTATGTGGATGTACCTACTAGAGAAGGTGCAAAATGTGACCTACTCTTGGGAAATAAGGCAGGGCAGGTGACTGAGTGTCAGGGTGTCACTTTGGGCCCAGCGACCATAATTCTATTAGTTTTAAAATTGTGATGGAAAAAGATAGACCAAATCTAAAAGTTCTTAATTGGAGGAAGGCCAATTTTGACGGTATTAGGCAAGAACTTTCAGAAGTTGATAGGGGGCAGATGTTATCAGGTAAAGGGATGGCTGGACAATGGGAAGCCTTCAGAAATGAGATAACAAGAGTCCAGAGAAAGTATGTTCCTGTTAAGGTGAAAGGCAAAGTTGGGAGGTGTAGGGAATACTGGATGACGAAAGAAATTGAGGCTTTGGTGAAGAAATAGAAGAAAGCTTTTGTCAAGTATAGACAGGAGATATCCAGTGAATCCTTAGAGTATAAAGGCAGTAGGAGTATACTTAAGAGGGAAATTGGGAGGGCAAAATGGGGACATGAGAGAGCTTTGGCAAATAGGGTTAAGAAGAATCCAAAGGGATATTACAAATATATTAAGGACAAAAGAGTAATTAGGTAGCGAATAGGGCCCCTCAAAGATCAGCAAGGCAGCCTACGCGTGGAACTGCAGGAGATGGGGGAGATACTAAAACAGTGTTTTGCATCAGTGTTTCCAGTGGAGAAGGACGTGGAGATATAGACTTTGGGGAAATAGCTGGTGACGTCTTGAAAAACATCCACATTACAGAGGTGGTGGTGCTGGATGTCTTCAAATGCATAAAGGTGGATCAGTCCCCAGGGCCTAATCAAGTGTACTCTAGAACTCTCTGGGAAGCCAGGCAAGTGATTGCTGGGCCCCTTGCTGAGATATTTGTATCATTGATAGTCACAGGTATGATGCTGGATGATTGGACGTTGGCTAATGTGGTGGTTTAAGAAAGGTGGTAGGGAAAAGTCAAGGAACCATAGAGCCTGACATTGGGTGGTGAGCAAGTTGGATGGAATCCTGAAGGACAGGATTTGCATGTATATGGAAAGGCAAGGACTAATTAGGAATAGTCAACACTGCTTTGTGCATAGGAAATCATGTCTCGTAAACTAGATTGAGTTATTTGAAGAAGTAACAAAGAGGGTTGACTAGGGCAGAGCGGTGGATGTGATCCATACTTCAGTGAGGCATTCGACAAAGTTCCTATGGTAATCTGGTTAGCCAGGTTTGATCACATGGAATACAGGGAGAACTAGCCATTTGGATATAAAACTGGCTCAAGCATAGATGACAGAGGGTGGTGGTAGAGAGTTGCTTCTCAGACTGGAGGCCTGTGACCAGTGGTGTGCCACAAGGATCGGTGCTGGGTCTACTGCTTTTCATCATTTATATAAATGATTTGGATGTGAACATAGGAGGTATATTTAGTAAGTTTTCAGGTGACACCAAAATTGAAGGTGTAGTGGACAGTGAAGAAGGTTACCTCAGATTACAACAGGATCTTGATCAGATGGGCCAATGGGCTGAGGATTGGCAGATGGAGTTATGTGAGGTCCTGCACTTTGGAAAGGCAAATTAGAGCAGGACTTGTACACTTAATAGTAAGGTCCTCAGGAATGTTGGACCTTGGAATGCAGGTATATAGTTTCTTGAAAGTGGAGTCACAGGTCGATAGGATAATGAAGAAAGCATTTGGTATGCTTTCCTTTATTGGTCAGAGCATTGAGTACAGGAGTTGGGAGGTCATGTTGCAGATGTACAGGACATCAGGTAGGCCACTTTTAGAATATTTTATGCAGTTCTGGTCTCCCTCATCTGGGAAGGATGTTGATTAGATTCCCTACAGTATGGAAACAGGCCCTTCGGCCCAACAAGCCCACACCAACTCTCCAAAGAGTAATCCACCCAGACACGTTCCCCTACCCTATATTTATCCCTGACTATGGGCAATTTAGCACAGCCAATCCATCTAATCTGCACATCTTTGGACTATGGGAAGAAACTGGAGCACTCAGGGGAAACCTACGCAGGTATGTGGAGAATGTGCAAACTCCACACAGACCGTCACCTGAGGTGGGAATTGAACCCGGGTCCTTGGTGCTGTGAGGCAGCAGTGCTAACCACTTAGCCATCATGCTGCCCGGTTCTGGTCTCCTATTAGAAGGATGTTGTGAAACTTGAAAGGGTTCAGAAAGGATTTACAAGGATAATGCCAGGGTTGAAGGACTTGAGCTCCAGGGAGAGGCTGAATAGGCTGGGGCTGTTTTCCCTGGAGCGTCGGGGGCTGAGGGGTGACCTGACAGAGGGTTATGAAGTCATGAGGGGTATGGATAGGGTAAATAGACAAGGTCTTTTCACTGGGTTGGGGGAGTCCAGAACTAATGGTTTAGGATGAGAGGGGCAAGTTTTAAAAGAGACCTCAGGGGCAACTTTTTTTTTTACATTGATGCTGTGAGTATGGAATGAGCTGCCAGAGGAGGTAGTGGAGGCTGGTACAATTATAGCACTTAAAAGGAATCTATATATGGGCCAAATGCTGGCAAATGGGACTAGATCAGTTTAGGATAACTGGTCAGTATGGACGAGTTGGACTGAAGGGATGAACAGCACAGACTCTATGACTCTGAACTCCAGTAGTGGGACAGACCTGGCTTTGTGAATGGTGTTTACTCCCTCAGTACTATCTGCACCTGTACAAACATCATATAAAGCCAACAAGAGTGATATTCAAAGTCATGTTTCTTGTTCAACTTGCGAGAAACAACCCATTGATCCTTTGAGACATTTTCCTGCAGAGCTGTGCTCTTACGAGAAAGCTTAAACATTAAATATTATCATTATGCCATGCAATGCTATTTGTGACTATTGTACCACAAGGTGTTTTCAGTGATTGAAAACTGTAATTGGCAGCAACCACACAGTTGTTAATTTTACAGGAGTGTTATCTGAATTTGATTGCATGCAGCTATGGAAAATGTTGCAGTCCTGCTTCAGAGTTTTGCCTGTTCTAGACGTAGGTAAGAAATTATGTTCTCAGCGGCATCGCTCAAGGTTTTCTGAATAAGGTGCCATATTTTGTTAATGCACGTCATAAAAACAAATTGAAAACAAAATTTCTGTGTTGCATGATGCACCTGAACCACTTGCTCCAGCCTCTTCTGTAAAACCGATCTCCATCAGCCAGAAAGGCATTATTAAGCTAGGTGAGTAGGAAATTGAAAATACCGTGCCTGTCTGTAATGGATGCAATGGTGACAGACTTACCCTATAATAGTGCACTCCATGCAAATTAAAAAGTGGTGAAGTGCTTTCAGGGAAGATGAAAATTTAGCAGGAGAGTGAAAGGAAACAAAGCTAGAGAGAAGACAAAACACGTTTGGAAAAAAGGCTTTTGAAATTTGGAAGATAGGTGAAAACGCAGTGGTACGCAGTAAGGCTGAAGTGAGATTGCAGTGGTTAAAAGCAGTTATGAAAAAGAAAGCAAAAAACTTTAATGCATTGAGTACTTTCAAGGCCAGAGGCCATCAAAAAGCACTTTAAGCAAAGACATAGTTTGAAAGTACAGTTGCAATGTGAGAAATTGATTGCTGTTTGTCTGTGATGTACACAAACACAGCAGTGTTACAATAATCAGAGAATCCATTTTAGTGATGTAGGTTAAGGTATAAGTGTGGACCAAGTCGATGGGGAGAATTGTGCTGTTCTTCCTCAGAATGCATTTACCCCCACATAAGTACTAGGTGGGAACTCAGTTTGCTCCACATCAGGGTGTTTGAAGAGTTAACCACACTGGTTCTATGTGGTGGGGGCCAAACATTGGCCAGAGTAAGGAAATAGGGCAGCTGGCCTGCCCTAAAATGAAATTAATGGAGCTGGAAGATTGTGAAAGCTGTTTATAATTTGAAGAGTCTGCAGTGTTGAATAGCAGGAGTGTGGTAACATCACAGAGGGATTTGTGTATATAAAATCCAATGCATTGTGGTGCAATGAATGAGGCTCAGTGAGGTGGTAGGTGTCTGAGCGGAGACAGAGATCACAGTGCATTGTCACAGACACATATTTGTAAGTGCAATGTATTTGTAGGGCTTGAAGGCCACCAAGCAAATCATCGACACTTTAGCATTATCTACAGAAGCTGTGCTGTGAATTGTTTGAAGATGAAAAGGACGAAATGCTGGTCACAAAGCTTACTTGGAGAATGGAATGCTGTTTAGAGTTAGCCAGGATAATTAGGACTTTTAAAGAAGTATATTACCCAATACTCCAAATGGAATCAACCACAATCTATATAATGTAAAAAATAAAGGCTGTTGGAAACCACCTAAGAGCTTGAATCCTTTTTCAACCTTCTATTACATCTTGCTCTTTATAATTTGAGTTTTAGCGATTTGCAGATATAAATTTATAGAGGGCAGCTCATGTAAGATGCAGCTGTAGCCTTCTCAACTGAGCCTTGAAGTAAGTGATTCTTTGCAATGCATTCAGATCATCCTTTTGTTGTTCATACCTAGTTACAGAGGAACCTCAATTATGTGGAATTCGATTAACCGAACAAAATACAGGTTGATGTTGATGGATGTAAACAGGGCTGTTACGACAAAGGAGACCATTATTTCATCCTCTTCAATCTTACTGTCTTTGGTCTTCAGAAATTCATGGGTGGAGTGGTGTGAGTCTTCTACTAATTGTTTGAGTCTTTGGTGTACCTCCTTGGCTAATCTGTACGTTGATGTTCCAGTTCGTGAGACTATGGGTCTGAGGGGGAACTCCTGGTTTGTGAATTATGGGTAATCCGTAGAAGTGAGCTGTATTGTATCCATCTGGTTTCAGGTTTTGGAAGTTGGTCTTGTTCAAATCTCTGGATTTCTGAAGTTTTTTAAGTAGGGCTGTGATTCGGTTCTCTAGTTGTGGGATCAGGTCTATCGCTACTTGTTGGTGTTATTTGAGTTACTTACTAAGTAGATCAGGTATGGACACAGATTTCTATCTCTTATCTTTAGTGAACCTATTGGGTTTCTATAATAATCCAACAGCTTTATGACCGTGAACTCAAAGCAAAACTTAGGATGTGGCAAATCTGAAATAAGCCATGAAATGCCCATCACATTTGGCAGTGTCGATGGAGAAAGAAAAGCAGAGTGGACCTTTCAGGCCTACTTAGAAATCTAATAAATTTTAAGCACATGGAAAGGGGAAGGGTGGGCAGAGGCTTGGAAGGAAGACCTGTGCGAGATTCGATAACAGGAAAGATTAAATGACAAAAGATGTAGGGACAAAGGGAGTAGCACTGGGACAAGTAAAGGCAGCAAAAATGTGTAGTGGAGGCAGGTAAGATTGAGGGCCATAGATAGAATGCAGCCATTCCCCTTAGTTCTGGGTCACTAATAAAGGGGTATAATTTTAAAGTGAAAGGCAGTAGATTGAGAAGGAATTTGAATAAATGTATTTTCTTTGGAATCTGGAATGCACTGCCTTGGAGGGTAGTAGAGATGGGAAATCACGCAATCTTTCTTAAAGTACATGGATGAGCACTTGAACTGTCAAAATATTCAAGGCTTTGGACCAAGTGTTGGAAAACAAGATTAATCTAGCCCTGATGGGCTGAATGGCCTCTTTGTGACTGTATGACTCTGTGAAATTACCAGAAGGCGCAGTATTTGCTTTCAAATGTACAGTAATAGCTCCCAGCTCACTCCACCAGCAGCTATTTTGATTCCTCTGTTATCATTAAACCATTAGACTGCGTATCCATTCTCCAATATTAGACAAGTAGATGTACGTTCTGTTAAATTTTGGGAATAGCGATGCCGTTGTTTTTGGTTCCTGGACTAAACTCATCTTAGCTATTGACTCCATCTGTGACCCCACACCTGAGTTTGAGATTATGTCATAACCTTGGTAGTTTCCATACGTACATTTTACCAATTAATATGACTGTTTATGTTGGCCTTGGTAATATTGCCTGGATTCATCCTTGGCTCAGCTCATCTGTTGTCATTCAAGCCTTCACTACCTCTCAACTTGATTATTCCACTGTAGTCTGGCTGTCCTTCCACAGTCTGCCTTCTGTCAACATAAGATCATCTGGAACATTTCTACCCAGGTCTCAACTCACAACAAGCCCCATTCTCCAAAAAGGCCTTTATTTCAACTCCAAGTTGAACAGCATCTTGATTCTGAAATTCCCACCCTTGTTTTCAAATCCCTTCATGGTCTATTCCTCCTTCTCTTTGGAATATCCTCCAACCACACAATGTTCAAGTGTTTATTAGGCATGAGAGGTGATCTAGTTAAAAGTTAAGAAGTATGGTTCCACTTGCTGTGGAAGTTAAGAACAAGGGGGACAGTGTTTAAAAGGTGGTGGTGGGGGTTTTGTGGTTGGAGAGCAGCCAGTTAGGAATGAGAGGAGTAATTTCTTCATTCAGTTGTGAATCTTTAGGGGTCAATAGATTTCTAGAGACTACTGACATCAACGGATCTGGAGACAGTACAGAAAATGACATTGAGGTAAATTATCTGCCATAATCTTCACAGAATCCCTGCAGTGTGGAAACAGGCCATTCGGCCCAACAAGTCCACACCAATTCTCCAGGAAGCATCTCACCCAGACTTATCCACCTCCCCCATCCCTGTAACTCTGCATTTCCCATGGTTATTCCAGCTAACCTACACATCCTTGGGCATTGTGGGCAATTTAGCATGTATAATCCACCTAGCCTGCACATCTTTTGACTGTGGTAGGAAACTGGGGCACCCAGAGAAAACTCATGTGGACACAGGGAGAATGTGCAAACTCCACACGGTTACCCGAAGCTGGAATTGAACCCAGGTCCCTGGCGTTGTGAGGCTGCAGTGCTAACCACTGAGCCACTGTGCTGCCTTTGTCACATGGTTGAGCAGGTTCAAGAGGCTGAACAGCCTACTCCTGCTAATTTGCTCCTCTGAATCAGATCTCCTTTAATTCTGGCCTCTTGTCCACTCCAATTTTTGTTGTTCCACTTTTTCTGGTTAAGCTTTAAGCCTCAGTCCCAAACTGTAGAAATTCCTCTCTAGTGTCTCTTTCTCTTTTCTGTAGGACAGTCTCTGAAACCTAACTCTTTGGCTAAACTTTTATTATCTGACCCAATATTTAAAAAAATACAGCATGACAAGCTGTTGAGGATAGACTAGGGACAACATGACCTTTTAGCTACATCCTTCTCAAGTGGAGTGAAAGAAGTTGTGACAGAGGCCATCCAATCAGATCATCCCTAAAATCCTGTCGTGCGGAGTCCATTCCCGTTAGTGTCATAAACATTCACACTGTGTAGGCTGATGTCATTGAATAAGATGTTAACCTTGTCATAGAACTTTTAACTGCTTTCCCTGAGTATTGTTTTATAATTCTCTTGTCAAGTGTCTTGGAATGTTTCCTTCCCTTAAAGGTGCAATGTATGTTTAAGTTGTTGTCATCGTCGTCCCTGGAGTGAAATGTTGAACCCACAGAATTTCTGCTCAGAGATGCAGGGGGGACTGAGTGAAACAACTGACTTTGAGATCTTACTGTCCCCATCTGTGGGAGATGTGGGTGTGTGAGAAGCCAGGTTGGTCCTTTATGCTATGTGGTTAATCCATCAGCAAGTATACACTATCTATGGATGGAAATTGACCACTTGCCAGAGGCAGCACAGAACTACTGCTGACCATGGAAATGAAGAGACAACAGTTTCAGGAAGCAAGAGAAGAAAGGTAAAGAAACATGTACAGAAAGCCTTTTCCTTCTCTTGGTCCACTGAGTTGGTTCTCTACAATGTGGAAGCAGGCCATTCAACCCATCAAATCCACACCAACTTTCCGAAGAGCCTCCAATCCAGACCCACCGCTCTACCGTATATCTGCATTTCCCATGGTTAATCCACCTAGCCCACATATCCCCGTGGACACTATGGGCAATTTAGCACGTCCAATCTACCTAACCTGTACATCTTTGGGCTGTGGGAGAAAACAGGAGGAACCAGTGTGAACCCACGCAGGCGCGGGCAGGATGTGCAGACTCCACGCAGACAGTTGTCAGAGGGTGGAATCACTTTGAGGCAGCAGTGGTAACCACTGAGTCACCGTACTGCCCTGAATTTAGACTGAATTTAAATATTATAGCCTTATAAAATTACTATTATAACCTTGAAATTAATGTTCAGGATCAATATGGATGAATATAATACCATCCCTCTGTCCATTCATTCAGTTAGTTGACACCTGATCTGAAACAATAAACAATGATGTCATGAGAAGTTATTTAATTTTTTTTTGTCTCTTAACAATGCTTAAAGATAACGTTCAGGTTAATGGGTTTAAAACAAGGCAGCAGGGAAACATGAGTAAGCAATGAGACACATCACAAAGTATTAACTTTACTTTGTTCTAATTAAATTTAGGTAAGGGCTTTGGGTTTGAATGGTACTTGTGTCTTATCATTCAGATTTACTTTAAATTGATTTTCCCTGATTAAATTCCGGAATGCTCTTCAGTTGTTGAACTAATTAAATGTCAATTTCCTCCCACGATTGAGAAACAATGTTTTTTATGTCCAGAATCAGACCCAGTGATCCTTGTACGTTACATCCATCATGCTGTTAGATGCTTTGCGTACTGTATGCGTCATTCTGCTTACAATGAGATGATTTGCATGCAGCTCTGGGCCTAAAGCTACGCAGGGCCCATCATTAAATTTTGGTGCTTCAGTAAGTGAGATAACCTCCTTCCTAGTTTGTTGCGGAGTAAGGTGAACAATGCAATAACAGTTTGTCCTCCAAGGCCAACGGTTGACCCAAGCATTTAGATTGATATTCTTTTCAGTTTAGAAGATTGAGGAATCTTTAAAAAGTTAAAAGAATTTGCCAGAAAAATGGCTACTAATAAACTATGCCTTCCCAAGAGGGAATGAGAGAGCGTTATCTTAAAATTACAGCTATGCCTTCAACAAGGATAACAGAAAGCATTTTTCTCATACACAAGTAAATTCAAACTTCCAGAATGTTCTGGGGCAGAGAATACTGAATGCCAGGACAATTAGACCATCCCAGCTTTGAGAGAGTGGTCCCACTTCTCTGAACACCTTTTGTTATTTATAAGAGATTCTCTTTTACGTTAGCAGCCAGTTCATTCTCTTGCCATTGTGTTGCTTTTCTCCCTTGCTTTTTCAGTGTCCCTCAGAATCTTCTGTGTTCAGCCTGGTTCTCAACTGCATTGACAACCAGTTCAAAACTTGCAAGATACCCTGCAAGGTAATACACTCTGGCTCTGTTTTAGATGTAGTTTAAAAACAAGGGCTGCAGATGCTGGAAACCAGATTCCAGCACCAGTCTAGTCCAGAATCTGTAACCCATCTGTGCCGTCCAGGGTTCGAGTCTCTCTGATCTGACCCAATGTACAACACATCTGAAGCCCTCTGGAGTCTGGGAGCATTTGCTCAATCGTCCTGTTTCGATTTGCCCCTCAACATGATGCTTGGGGTAATTTGGAGAAACTACTTTAGTAATTTCACATCTAGCTCCCTAATTTCTGACTCTGTTGGTACTGATGTGAACCACAGCCATAGGCTGTTCAGCCTCCTCCCTCAGGATGGTCTGCAGCTAATCCATGATTCTGTTATTAAGGAAGCAAAATACCATGCTGGATTTAACTCTGCTGTTGCAAAAGTGATTGTCTATTGCTCTTCGAATCTAACTCATGGCCCATGGTACAGCTGAGCTAGCCATCACCTCAGATACAGGCATGGAAACAGACCCTTCGATCCAACTCGTCCATGACGACCAGATATCCTCACCTAATCTAGTCCCATTTGCCAGCACTTGGCCCATATTCCTCTAAACCCTTCCTATTCATATACCCAATAAGAGGCATTTTAAATGTTGCAATTGTACCAGCCTCCACCACTTCCTCTGGCAACTCATCACATACACGCACCACCCTCTGAGTGAAAAGTTGCCCCTTAGGTCTCTTTTTAACTATTTCCCCTCTCGCTCTAAGCCTAGTCCTCTAGTTCTGAACTCCCCAACCTAGAAAAAAGACCATGTCTGTTCACCCTATCCATGCACCTCTTGATTTTGTAAACCTCTACAAGGTCACCCCTCAGCCTCTGACGCTCCAAGGAAAATAGCCCCAGTCTACTCAGCCTCTCCCAATAGCTCAAACCCTCCAAACCTGGCAATATCCTTAAATCTTTTCTGAACCCTTTCAAGTTTCACAACATCTTACCGATAGGAAGGAGACCAGAATTGCACACAATATTCCAACAGTGGCCTTACCAATGTCCTGTACAGCTGCAACATGACCTCCCAACTCCTGTACTCAATACTCTGACCAATAAAAGAAAGCATACCAAATGCCGCCTTCACTATCCTATCTACCTGAGACTCCACTTTCAAGGAGCTATAAACCTGCACTCCAAGGTCTCTTTGTTCAGCAACACTCCCTAGGACCTGACCGTTAAGTGTATAAGTCCTGCTCAGCTTTGCTTTCCCATAATGCAGCACCTTGTACGTATCTAAATTAAATTCCATCTGCCACTTCTCAGCCCATTGACACATCTGATCAAGATCCCATTGTACTCTGAGGTAGCCTTCTTTGCTGACCACTGCACCTCCAATTTTGGTGTCTTCTGCAAACTTACTATACCTCCTGGTGTCTTCTGCAAACTTACTATACCTCCTATGTTCGCATCCAAATCACTTATATAAATGACAAAAAGCAGTGGCCACAGCACTAATCCTTGAGACACTCCACTGGTCACAGGCTTCCAGTCTGAAAAACAACCGTCCACTACCACCCTCTATCTTCTATGTTTGAGGCAGTTCTGTATCCAAAAAGCTAGTTCTCCCAGTATTCCATGTGATCTAACCTTACTAGCCAGTCTCCTGTGGGGAACCTTGTCAAATGCCTGACTGAAGTCCATATAGATCACATCCACCACTCTGCCCTCATCAATCCTTTTCATTACTACTTCAAAAAACTCAATCAAGTTTGTGAGACATGATTTCCCACGCACAAAGCCATGTTGACTATCCCCAATCAGTCCTCACCTTTCCAAATATATGTAAATCTTCAAAGTTTGTGCGAAGATTTGTAGCTCGGGTGCTCGTTGTTGTGGTTCTGTTCGCCGAGCTGGGAATATGTGTTGCAGACATTTCGTCCCCTGTCTAGGTGACATTCTCAGTGCTTGGGAGCCTCCTGTGAAGCACTTCTGTGATGTTTCCTCTGGCATTTATAGTGATTTGTATCTGCCGCTTCCAGTTGTCAGTTCCAGCTGTCCACTGCAGTGGTCGAAACGACACGACCAGCTATCCTTAGTAGCCACACACACAGATGACAAGCAACGTGAGTTTGACTGGGACAACACTACTATTATAGGACAAGCCAAACAGAGAACAGCCAGGTAATTCCTAGAGGCATGGCACTCATTCACAGAATCTATCAACAAACACATCGACCTGGACCCAATATACCAGCCACTACAGTGGACAGCTGGAACTGACAACCGGAAGCGGCAGATACAAATCACTATAAATGCCGGAGGAAACATCACAGAAGCGCTTCACAGGAGGCTCCCAAGCACTGAGGATGTCACCTAGACAGGGGACGAAACGTCTGCAACACAAATTCCCAGCTCGGCGAACAGAACCACAACAACATGTAAATCTTGTCCCTCAGGATTCCCTCCACCAACTTGCCCAGCACCGATGTCAGGCTCACCGGTCTATAGTTTCCTGGCTTTTCTTTACCACTTTCTTAAATAGTGGCACCACATTAGTCAGCCTCCAGTCTTCTGGCCCTTCACCTGTGACTATTAATGACTCAAAAATCTCAACAGTGGACTGAGCAATCACTTCCCTGGATTCCCAAGAGTTCTAGGGTACACCTGATCAGGTCCTGGGGATTTCTCTACCTTTATGCATTTTAAGACATCCACCACATCTTCCTCTGTAATATGGACATTTTTCAAGATGTTACCACATGATATATCTTCCATGTCCTTCATAGTAAACACTGATGCAAAGTACTCATTTCGTATCTTCTCCCATCTCCACATGTTAACTTCCTTGCTGTTCTTTGAGGGGCCATATTCTCTCCCTAGTTACTCTCTTGTCCTTAATGTATACGTAGAATCCCTTTGGATTCTCCTTAACCCTATTTGCCAAAGCTATCTCATGTCCCCTTTTTACCCTCCTGATTTCCCTCTTAAGTATACTCCTCCTTCCATCAGGATTCAGTTTATCTCTGCTGTCTGTACCTGACAAATGCTTTTTTTTACACCAAAACTGCCATTTCTCTAGTCATCCAGCATTCACTGCACCTACTAGCCTTGCCTTTCACGCTAACAGGACTCTCATTACCTAATTTTTGGAGGCTTCCCATTTTGCAATTGTCCCTTTACTTGTGAACATCCTCTCCCAATCAACTTCGAAAGTTCTATCAAAATTGGCCTTCCTCCAATTTAGAACTTTAACATTTAGATCCTGTCTATCCTTTTCCAACACTGTTTTAAAACAAAGAGAATTTGGTTGCTGGCCCCAAAGAGCTCCCCCATTGACACCTCAGTCACCTGCCCTGCCTTATTTCCCAAGAGTAGGTCAAGATTTGCACCTTCTCTAGTAGGTACATTCACATACTGAATCAGAAAATTGTCTTGTACACACTTAACAAATTCCTCTCCATCTAAACCCTTAACACTATGGCAGTCCCAGTCTATGTTTGGAAAGTTAAAACCCCTTACAATAACCACCCTATTATTCTTATAATTAACCAAGATCTCCTTGCAAATTTCTTTCTCAATTTCCTGCTGACTATTGGTCAATAGCACCATTCCAATCAGGAAATCATACTTTTCTTATTTCTCAGTTCGACCCAAATAACTTCCCTGGACATATTCCTAGTAATATCCTCCCTAAGTACAGCCATAATGTTATCCCTTATTAAAAACACCACTCCCCATTTCTATCCTTTCCATAGCATTTGTAACCTGCAACATTAAGCTACCAGTCTTGTCAATCTCTGAGTCATGTCTCTATAATTACCGTGATATCCCAGTCCCATGTTCCTAACCATTCCATCCCTGTTAGGCCTCTTGCATTGAAGTAAATGCAGTTTAATTTATCTCATTCTCTGCTTTGTTCCTGCCTGCCCACACCTCCTCCCTCACCTCCATCCAAGGCCCTAAAGGAGCCTTCCACATCCATCGAAGTTTTACCTGCACATCCACCAATATCATTTGTTGTATCCATTGCTCCCGATGCAGTCTCCTCTACATTGGGGAGACTGGACGCCTCCTAGCAGAGCGCTTTAGGGAACATCTCTGGAACACCCGCACCAATCAACCGCACCGTCCCGTGGCCCAACATTTCAACTCCCCCTCCCACTCTGCCGAGGACATGGAGGTCCTGGGCCTCCTTCACTGCTGCTCCCTCACCACCCGACTCCTGAAGGAAGAACGCCTCATTTTCTGCCTCGGAACACTTCAACCCCAGGACATCAATGTGGACTTCAACAGTTTCCTCATTTCCCCTTCCCCCACCTCACCCCAGTTCCAAACTTCCAGCTCAGCACTGTCCCCATGACTTGCCCTATCTGCCTATCTTCTTTTCCATCTGTCCACTCCACCCTCCTCCCTGGCCTATCACCTTCATCCCCTCCCCCACTCACCTATTCTACTCTATGCCACTTTCTCCCCACCCTCCTCTCATTTATCTCTCCACCCTTCAGGCTCTCTGCCTGTATTCCTGATGAAGGGCTTTTGCCCGAAACGTCGATTTTCCTGCTCCTCGGATGCTGCCTGAACTGCTGTACTTTTCCAGCATTTTTAATCCAGAATCCCCTACCCTCACTAACTCATTGCACTGAGAGTAATCCAGATATTACTACCCTCGAGGACATTCTTTTTAAATTCCTGCCTAACTTGCTATATTCTTCCTTCAGAATCTCATCCTTTTTTTGTTAAGTTGTCGTTAGTTCCAATGTGTTTAACGGCCTCCTGGTGGTCCCTCTCCCCTTTTGAGAATACTCTGCACACTCTGAGATATCCTTGATCCTGGCACTAGGACAACACACCATTCCAGTTTCTCCTGGTTGGCTGCAGAAGTGTCTGTCTGTGCCTCTGACTAGACAGTCACCTATCACAATTGATTGCTTGGAACCTGACATACCCCTCATTACATTACAATCAGTCTTGGTACCAGAAACTTAGCTGTTCATGCTATATTCCTTGAGAGTCCCCACCCCCTACATTTGCAAAATTAGCATTTTTATTTGAGATGGGGATAACTACAGGAGACTCCTGTACTACCTGCCTACCCCTCCTACCTTTCCTGACGCTAACCCATCTTCCTGACTGTATCTGTGGTTTCCTCCCTTCCTAGAACTGCCATCCATCAGACTCCCTCGCTCTTGTAAATTCCTTATTGCCTTTAACTGCCACTCCAACTTATCCACGTGATCTGATAGGACTCGTAACCAAAGACACTTTCTATAGACATGATCATCAGTAACATGGAAACTCTCCCGAAACTCCCATATCCGACAGGAAGAGCACATCATTCTACTAAAGGCCATCTTTGCATTTTAGCAATCTACAGAAAATAGCACAGTCTTAACTGCTCTAAAACCTTTGCTTCAGGCTAACTTAGTACCTATCTGCTCCTGTGCTTTGAGCTCTCCCACCTAGGCGCCTCACTGTTTGTTAATTTTTCTCAGATGCTCTCTGATGTCCAGAAATACTTGAGCTCAGAAAGTGAAGGCAGGAGCTGTGTAGATTCACTGCTGTGTCAGACATCAGTGACGACGTCTTTCTCTTTCTCTCTCTGTCTGTGTGTCTGTCTGTAGGTGTCTCTCTCTCTCACTCACTCACTCTCTCTCTTTCACTCACTGTGTCTCTCTCTCTCTCACTCAATCACTCTCTCGCGCTCTCTTGCTTTCTCTCTCACTCTCTCTCTCATTCTTTCTCACTCTCTGTCACTTTCATTCTCTCTTTCTCACTCACTAACTCTCTCTCACGCTCTCTCCCTCACTCCCTCTCACTATCTCTCTCTATATCACTCTCGCTCTCACTCACACTTTCTCACTCACTCTCACTTTCATTCTCTCACTCACTCTCACTCTCTAGATAACTCTTTCTCACTCTCTGTTTTATTCTTGCTCACTCGCTCTCACTCTTACCCTCACTTTCATTTTCTCACACTCTCACTCTCTCACTTTGATTCTCACTCTCTCGCTCTCTCAAACTCTCACTTTAGCTCTCACTTTCAATCTCTCTCACTCTCTCTCTCACTCTCTCACTCTCTCTCTCACTCTCTCTCTCACTCTCTCACTCTCTCTCTCACTCTCTCTCTCACTCTCTCTCTCTCTCTCTCTCTCTCTCACTCTCTCTCTCACTCTCTCTCTCACTCTCTCCCTCTCTCTCCCTCTCTCTCCCTCTCTCTCTCACTCTCTCCCTCTCTCTCCCTCTCTCTCTCTCACTCTCCCATTCTCTCAATCTCTCAATCTCTCACTCCCTCACGGTCTCGCACTCTGACTCTCACGCTCACTCACTCTCACTTTCATTCTCTCTCTCTCTCTCACACTCTTGCTCACGCTCTCTCACTCTCATGCTTACTCTCACTCTCTCACTTTCATTCTCTCTCTCTCTCATTCTCTTGCTTTCTCGCACTCTCACGCTCACTCTCACTCTCACTTTCATTCTCTCTCCCTCTCGTTTTCTCGATCTCTCGCTCTCTCGCACTCTCACTCTCACTCTCACTTTCATTGTCTCTCCCTCTCATTTTCTCGATCTCTCGCTCTCTCGCACTCTCACTCTCACTCTCACTTTTATTGTCTCTCCCACTCTCTCTCAGTCACTCTCTCGCACTCTCACTCTCACTCGCTTTCTCTCACTCTCACTCTCAGTCACTCTCGCTCACCCTCACTCTTAGTCTCACTTTCATTGTCTCTCTCTCACTCACTCTCTCGCTCTCTCACTCTCTCTCACTTTCATTCTCTCTCTCAATCTCTCACTCTCTCTCTCACTCTCTCTCACTCCCTCTCATTCTCTCTCTCTCTCACTCACTCACTCACTCACCCTCTCTCACTCACTCTCTGTCTCTCTCTCTCATTCTCTCTCTCACTCTCTCAATCACTCTCTCACTCACTCAATCATCCTCACACTCTCACTCTCATTGTCACACTCTCTCACTCTTTCACTCTCTCACGCTCACAGTTTCTCTCTCTATCTCACACACTCTCTCTCTCACACACTCTGTCTCTCACCCTCTCTCTCACTCTCTCGCTCACACTCTCTCACTCTCACTCTCTCTCTGACTCTGACTCTCACACACCTTCTCCCTCTCTCTCTCCCTCTCTCACACTCACTCTCCCTCACTCTCTCTCTCACTCTCTCACTCACTCTCTCGCTCACTCTCACTCTCTCACTCACTATCTCTCTCTCTCACTCTCTCTCTCACTCTCCCTCTCACAATCTCCCTCTCACTCTCTCTCCCACTCTCTCTCTCACTCTCTCTCACTCTCACTCTCACACTCACTCTCTCACTCACCTTCACTCTCACTCACTCTCCCTCTCACAATCTCTCTCCCACTCTCTCTCTCCCACTCTCTCTCTCCCACTCTCTCTCTCTCTCTCACTCTCACTCTCTCTCACTCTCTCTCTCACACTCTCTTTCACTCTCGCTCACCCTCACTCTCTCACTCACTATCTCTCTCTCACAATCTCTCCCACTCTCTCTCCCACTCTCTCTCCCACTCTCTCTCCCACTCTCCCTCTCACTCTCCCTCTCACTCTCCCTCTCACTCTCTCGCTCACTCTCACTCTCTCTCTCACTCTCCCTCTCATTCTCTCTCTCACTCTCTCTCTCACTCTCTCTCTCTCTCTCACTCTCTCCCAATCTCTCACTCTCTCTCACTCTCTCATACTCTCTCTCTCACTCTCTATGTCTGCCGCTCTCTGCCGCTCTCTGCCGCTCTCTCCCACTCTCTCCCACTCTCTCCCACTCTCCCACTCTCCCACTCTCCCACTCTCTCACTCTCCCACTCTCCCACTCTCTCACTCTCCCACTCTCCCACTCTCCCACTCTCTCACTCTCCCACTCTCCCACTCTCCCACTCTCCCACTCTCCCACTCTCCCACTCTCCCACTCTCTCACTCTCTCACTCTCTCACTCTCCCACTCTCCCACTCTCCCACTCTCCCACTCTCCCACTCTCTCACTCTCCCACTCTCCCACTCTCCCACTCTCCCACTCTCCCACTCTCCCACTCTCCCACTCTCCCACTCTCTCACTCTCTAACTCTCTCACTCTCTCACTCTCTCACTCTCTCACTCTCTCACTCTCTCACTCTCTCACTCTCTCACTCTCTAACTCTCTAACTCTCTAACTCTCCCACTCTCCCACTCTCCCACTCTCCCACTCTCTAACTCTCCCACTCTAACTCTCCCACTACCGCCCATTCTCTCTCACTCTTTCTCTCACGCTCTCACACTCTCTCTCATACTTTCTCTCACTGTCTCACACTCTCTCACACTTTCTCTCTCTCTCTCTCTTTTCTCTCTCTCTCTTTTCCCTCTCTCTCTCTTTTCTCTCACACTCTCTCACACTCTCTCACTCTCTCTCTCTTTCCTCTCTCTCTCTCTTTTCTCTCTCTCTCTTTTCTTTCTCTCTCTCTTTTCTCTCACACTCTCTCACACTCTCTCACACTCTCTCACACTCTCTCACACTCTCTCACACTCTCTCACACTCTCTCACACTGTCTCACACTCTCCCACTCTCTCCCTCTCTCACTCTCCCTCTCACACTCTCTCCCACTTTCTCCCACTCTCACACAATCTCTCCCAATCTCTCACTCTCTTTCACTCTCTCTCTCACTCTCACTCTCTATGTCTCCCGCTCTCTCCCGCTCTCTCCCTCTCTCTCCCTCTCTCTCCCTCTCTCTCCCTCTCTCCCCCTCTCTCCCCCTCTCTCCTCCTCTCTCCCCCTCTCTCCCCCTCTCTCCCCCTCTCTCCCCCTCTCTCCCCTCTCTCCCCCTCTCTCCCCCTCTCTCCCCCTCTCTCCCCCTCTCTCCCCCTCTCTCCCTCTCTCTCCCCCTCTCTCCCCCTCTCTCCCCCTCTCTCCCCCTCTCTCCCTCTCTCTCCCTCTCTCTCCCTCTCTCTCCCTCTCTCTCCCTCTCTCTCCCTCTCTCTCCCTCTCTCTCCCTCTCTCTCCCTCTCTCTCCCTCTCTCTCCCTCTCTCTCCCTCTCTCTCCCTCTCTCTCCCTCTCTCTCCCTCTCTCTCCTCTCTCTCGCTCTCTGCCGCTCTCTGCCGCTCTCTGCCGCTCTCTGCCGCTCTCTGCCACACTCACACTCTCTCTCACTCTCTCACCATCTCACTCTCACACTCTCATTCTCTCTCACTCTCACTCCCTCTCACTCCCTCTCACACTCTCACTCTCCCACTCTCTCCCACTCTCTCCCACTCTCTCCCACTCTCTCCCACTCTCTCCCACTCTCTCCCACTCTCTTCCACTCTCTTCCACTCTCTTCCACTCTCTCCCACTCTCTCCCACTCTCTCCCACTCTCTCCCACTCTCTCCCACTCTCTCCCACTCTCTCCCACTCTCTCCCACTCTCTCTCAATCTCTCACACTCTCTCTCACTCTCTCACACTCACTCTCACTCTCTCACACTCACTCTCACTCTCTCACACTCACTCTCACTCACTCTCACCCACTCTCACCCACTCTCACCCACTCTCACCCACTCTCACCCACTCTCACCCACTCTCACCCACTCTCACCCACTCTCACCCACTCTCACCCACTCTCACCCACTCTCACCCACTCTCACCCACTCTCACCCACTCTCACCCACTCTCACCCACACTCTCCCACTCTCTCCCACTCTCTCTCAATCTCTCACACTTTCTCTCACTCTCTCACACTCACTCTCACTCTCTCACACCCACTCTCACCCACTCTCACCCACTCTCACCCACTCTCACCCACTCTCACCCACTCTCACCCACTCTCACCCACTCTCACCCACTCTCACCCACACTCTCTCACTCTCTCCCACTCTCTCCCACTCTCGCTATCTCTCTCACACACTCTCTCTCTCTCACTCTCTCTCTCACTCTCTCTCTTTCTCTCTCTCACACTCTCACTCTCACTCTCTCTCTCACTCTCTCTCACTCACTCTCTCACACTCTCTCTCTCTCCCACTCTCTACCACTCTCGCTATGTCTCTCACACACACTCTCTCTCACTCTCTCTTTTCTCTCTCTCACACTCACTCTCACTCTCACACTCTCTCTCTCTCTCCCACTCTCTCCCAATCTCTCCCTCTCTCTCACAATCTCTCCCTCTCTCTCACAATCTCACCCTCTCTCTCACTCTCTCATTCCCTTCTCACTCTCTCATTCTCTCTCATTCTCTCTCACTCACTCTCTCTCACACACTTTCTCTCACACTCTCTCACACTCTCTCACTCTCTCGCTCTTTCCTCTCTTTCTCTCTCTCTTTCTCTCTCTCTCTCTCTCTTTTCTCTCTCTTTTCTCTCTCTTTTCTCACTCTCTCCCACACTCTCCCACACTCTCCCACACTCTCCCACACTCTCCCACACTCTCCCACACTCTCCCACACTCTCCCACTCTCTCCCACTCTCTCCCTCTCTCTCAATCTCTCTCACAATCTCTCAGTCTCTCTCACTCTCTCATACTCTCTCTCACTCTCTCTCATTCTCTCTCACTCTCACACACTTTCTCTCACTCTCTCACACTCACTCTCTCACTCTCCCACTCTCTAACTCTCCCACTCCCTCCCACTCTCTCTCACTGTCTCTCATTCTCTCTCACTCTTTCTCTCACGCTCTCACACTCTCTCACTCATTCTCTCTCATACGTTCTCTCACTGTCTCACACTCTCTCACACTTTCTCACTCTCTCTCTCTTTCCTCTCTCTCTCTCTTTTCTCTCTCTCTCTCTTTTCTCTCTCTCTTTTCTCTCTCTCTCCCACTCTCTCCCACTCTCTCCCACTCTCTCCCACTCTCTCCCACTCTCTCCCACTCTCTCCCACACTCTCCCACACTCTCCCACACTCTCCCACACTCTCCCACACTCTCCCACACTCTCCCACTCTCTCCCACTCTCTCCCACTCTCTCCCACTCTCTCCCTCTCTCTAACTCTCTCTAACTCTCTCTAACTCTCTCTAACTCTCTCTAACTCTCTCTAACTCTCTCTAACTCTCTCTAACTCTCTCCCACTCTCTCCCACTTTTTCCCACTCTCTCACACAATCTCTCCCAATCTCTCTCTCTTTTCTCTCTCTCTCTTTTCCCTCCCACTCCCTCCCACTCCCTCCCACTCCCTCCCACTCCCTCCCACTCCCTCCCACTCCCTCCCACTCCCTCCCACTCTCTCCCACTCTCTCTCACTCTCTCTCACTCACTCTCTCTCACTCTCTCTCTCACTCACTTTCACTTTCTCTCCCACTCTCTCATGCACACTCTCCCACTCTCTCTCCCACTCTCTCTCCCACTCTCTCTCCCACTCTCTCTCCCACTCTCTCTCCCACTCTCTCTCCCACTCTCTCTCCCACTCTCTCTCCCACTCTCTCTCCCACTCTCTCACACTCTCACTCTCCCTCTCTCACTCACTCTCTCACTCTCCCACTCTCTCTCCCACTCTCTCCCACTCTCTCCCACTCTCTCCCACTCTCTCCCACTCTCTCCCACTCTCTCCCACTCTCTCCCACTCTCTCCCACTCTCTCATTCTCTCTCACCCTCTCTGTCTCTCACACTCTCTGTCTCTCACTCACTCTCTCTCACACACTTGCTCTCACACTCTCTCTCTCTTTCCTCTCTCTCTCTCTTTCTCTCTCTCTCTCTCTCTTTTTTCTCAATCTCTCTCCAACTCTCTCACACTCTCTCACACTCTCACTCTCCCTCTCTCACACACTCTCTCACTCTCTGTCTCACTCTCTCTCTATCACTCTCGTTCACTTTCTCTTTCACTCTCTCATGTGCTCTCTCATACTCTCTCTCCCACTCTCTCTCACTCTCCCTCTCTCTCCCACACTCTCTCCCACACTCTCTCCAACTCTCTCTCCCACTCTCTCCTAATCTCTCCCACTCTCTCTCCCACTCTCAATCTCTCTCTCTCACTCTCTCTCACTCTCACTCTCTCACTTTCTCTCACTCTCTCACACTCTCTCTCCCACTCTCCCCCACTCTCGCTATCTCTCTCACACACTCTCTCTCTCACTCTCTCACTTTCTCTCTCTCTCACACTCACTCTCCCACTCTCTCTCCCACTCTCTCTCCCACTCTCTCTCCCACTCTCTCTCCCACTCTCTCTCCCACTCTCTCTCCCACTCTCTCCCACTCTCCCACACTCTCTCTCCCACACTCTCCCACACTCTCCCACACTCTCTCACGCTCTCCCACGCTCTCCCACTCTCTCTCCCACTCTCTCTCCCACTCTCTCTCCCTCTCTCTCTCCCACTCTCTCTCCCACGCTCTCCCACTCTCTCCCTCGCTCTCCCACTCTCTCCCACTCTCTCCCTCGCTCTCCCACTCTTTCCCACTCTTTCCCACTCTTTCCCACTCTCTCCCACTCTCTCCCTCGCTCTCCCTCGCTCTCCCTCGCTCTACCACTCTTTCCCACTCTTTCCCACTCTTTCCCACTCTCTCCCTCGCTCTCCCTCGCTCTCCCACTCTCTCCCACTCTCTCCCACTCTCGCGCTCTCCCACGCTCTCCCACTCTCTCTCCCACTCTCTCCCACTCTCTCCCACTCTCTCCCACTCTCTCCCACTCTCTCCCACTCTCTCCCACGCTCTCCCACGCTCTCCCTCGCTCTCCCTCGCTCTCCCTCGCTCTCCCTCGCTCTCCCACTCTCTCCCACTCTCTCCCACTCTCTCCCTCGCTCTCCCTCGCTCTCCCTCGCTCTCCCTCGCTCTCCCACTCTCTCCCACTCTCTCCCACTCTCTCCCACTCTCTCCCACTCTCTCCCACTCTCTCCCTCGCTCTCCCTCGCTCTCCCACTCTCTCCCACGCTCTCCCACTCTCGCGCTCTCCCACGCTCTCCCACTCTCTCCTTCGCTCTCCCACTCTCTCCTTCGCTCTCCCTCGCTCTCCCTCGCTCTTTCCCACTCTCTCTCACTCTCTCTCACTCTCTCTCTCTCCCGCGCTCTCCCACGCTCTCCCACTCTCTCTCCCACTCTCTCTCCCACTCTCTCTCCCACTCTCTCTCCCACTCTCTCTCCCACTCTCTCTCCCACTCTCTCTCCCACTCTCTCTCCCACGCTCTCCCACGCTCTCCCACGCTCTCCCTCGTTCTCCCTCGTTCTCTCTCACGCTCTCTCTCTCTCTCTCACTCTCACTCTCTCTCACTTCCACTGTCTCACACTCACTCTCTCTCTCTCTCACTCTCCCTCACTCTCTCTCACACTTTCACTGTCTCTCTCACTCTTTCTCTCACTCTCTCCCAGTCTCCCTCTCTCACTCTCTCTCACTCTCTCTCACTCTCTCTCACTCTCTCTCACTCTCTCTCACACTCTCTCACACTCTCTCGCTGTCTCTCTCACTCTCACGTTCTCCCGCGCTCTCCCACGCTCTCCCACGCTCTCCCACGCTCTCCCTCGCTCTCCCTCGCTCTCCCTCGCTCTTTCCCACTCTCTCTCACTCTCTCTCACTCTCTCTCACTCTCTCTCACTCTCTCTCTCTCCCGCGCTCTCCCACTCTCTCTCCCACTCTCTCTCCCACTCTCTCTCCCACTCTCTCTCCCACTCTCTCTCCCACGCTCTCCCACGCTCTCCCACGCTCTCCCACGCTCTCCCTCGTTCTCCCTCGTTCTCTCTCACGCTCTCTCTCTCTCTCTCACTCTCACTCTCTCTCACTTCCACTGTCTCACACTCACTCTCTCTCTCTCTCACTCTCCCTCACTCTCTCTCACACTTTCACTGTCTCTCTCACTCTTTCTCTCACTCTCTCCCAGTCTCCCTCTCTCACTCTCTCTCACTCTCTCTCACTCTCTCTCACTCTCTCTCACTCTCTCTCACTCTCTCTCACTCTCTCTCACTCTCTCTCACACTCTCTCACACTCTCTCACACTCTCTCGCTGTCTCTCTCACTCTCACGTTCTCCCGCGCTCTCCCACGCTCTCCCACGCTCTCCCACGCTCTCCCACGCTCTCCCACGCTCTCCCCCACTCTCCCCCACTCTCCCCCACACTCCCCCTCTCTCCCCCTCTCTCCCCCTCTCTCCCCCTCTCTCCCCCCTCTCTCCCCCTCTCTCCCACTCTCTCCCACTCTCTCCCACTCTCTCCCACACTCTCCCACTCTCTCCCACACTCTTTCCCTCACTCTCCCACACTCTTTCCCTCACTCTCCCACACTCTTTCCCTCACTCTCCCACACTCTCTCGCTCTCTCTCACTCTCTCACACTTTCACTGTCTCTCTCACTCTCTCTCTCACTCACTCTCTCTCTCCTGCTCTCTCCCACTCTCACTCTCTCCCACTCTCTCTCCCACTCTCTCTCCCACTCTCTCTCCCACTCTCTCTCCCACTCTCTCTCCCACTCTCTCTCCCACTCTCTCTCCCACTCTCTCTCCCACTCTCTCTCCCACGCTCTCTCCCACGCTCTCTCCCACGCTCTCTCCCACGCTCTCTCCCACGCTCTCTCCCACGCTCTCTCCCACGCTCTCCCACTCTCTCCCACACACTCTCTCTCACACTCTCACTCTCCCACTCTCTCACACTCTCTTTCTCACTCTCACTCTCCCACTCTCTCACACTCTCTCTCTCACTCTCTCTCACTCTCACACTCTCTTTCTCACTCTCACTCTCCCACTCTCTCACACTCTCTCTCTCACTCTCTCTCTCACTCTCTCTCCCATTCTATCCCACTCTCTCTCACTCTCTCCCACTCTCTCCCACTCCCGCTGTCTCACACTCTCTCACACTCTCCCCACACTCTGTCACACTCTTT